>NC_046659.1:75342184-75372288 GCF_010883055.1 Belonocnema kinseyi | reverse complement strand
ATATGTTTTTTTTTGAAAATGCATTATTATATTTGAGAATATTTGAGATACTATCAAAATCTTGCATGAAAAAATGTAACTTTTGGATTTTCCATTATTTGTTATGCTGTCAAAAGTTATTTTTTGATTTATCAAGGAAATTCAAAAAGTTGCTATAATCTTCTTGGGCATTTAGAAATCACAGTTTTTCTTCTCTTGCCATATTTTCACATAGTCCGTTAATTGACTAAAAAGGTTTATTTGCGTGTGTTTTTTGAAATTTTGAAAATACTATAACTCATAACTTTTAATTTTATGAAAAAAGTCATCAGATAATTTGTTCGACCTTTTAAATACTGTGAATAACCTTACAGAGAATTCTTGAATTTTGAAAAAATGGTATAAAAAATATTCAAAAGGCCCTCACTTTTTGAATTTTTCTCCATAATGGCTGGCTAATGAACTCAATCTTTAGTTTAGGACACTTAAAGAGTGTACTAGAGGCCAATCTAGTAGAATTATTATTTCAAAAGTTATCGTGCTGACAGACAGACAGGCATAAATACATACAAACAGATCGACAGACATACACAATCGTAACAACCTATTTTTCGGATTCAGGGGGTCTCAAAATGTGGACAATTTGACCAAAACTTGGGGGGGGGGGGTTAAATTTTACACATATCTAGTACCTTCTCTGATGAAAATGTAAAAAAAAAACCATTTATGAAAATTTTTTGCTCTAACTTCGGTGGAAAAATGTCATCTATTTGATTTGGCATAGCTTGTGTCGTGTGTCTAAAAATTGAATTTTTGTATTTTCAATGTTTTTCTTTTCATTAAAACAAAAACTATGTGTCCTATAAAAAAGTGATTAATAACAAATTTGTAGACATTTTTTGGGTGGACAATGTTTGCCCTATATTATTTTTCCTACCTTGCATAGTTTGACCGCAAAATGCAATTTTTGATTTTTAATTAGTTATCGTGCGGTCAACATTGGAATTTTTCGAAAAAATTCAAAAAGTTAATATGATAATCTTGTAGGGCTATCAAAAAGTAACATTTTTCTTTTCAAGTACTATGAAAAACTGCACACAGAATTTTTGAATCTTGAAAAAATGTGTACCCTAAAATTTTAAAATGGGCTCACTTTTAGTATTTGTATCCAAAATGTCTGATCAACGAACTTGGCATTTAACTTACGATACTCAAAGAGTGTACCAAAAGCCAATCTAATAGATTAATTTTTTTCAAAAGTTATTGTGCTCACAGACAGGCAGACATAAAGACAAACATAACGACAGACACATTCGTGAAAACCTGTTTTTCGGATTCAGGGGGTCTCAAAACGTGGACCTTCTGACAAAAACTAGGGAGGTCAAATTTTATACAAATCTAATACCTTCGCTGATGAGAATGTAAAAATGATTTATTTGTCACGAATAATTTTTTGATAGTTCTGTTTTCAGTTTAAATCATAAAAAAATAGCATCAAAAACAAGAAAAGTTAAATTTTTTGAAACCCCACACGCGAGGCGAAAAAGAAATTAAAAGACGAAAGTTGTGATAAGAATGCCCTACGCAGCAGGCAGATATTTTTTCTACTGTTAATGACGCTTTTGATGATTAAAGCTAAAACTACGCATCCTATAAAAAAGTTGTTGATAATAAAATTGTAGATCTGTTCCAAATGCACAATTTTTGTATATTCATCTTTTACTGTTTGGCCGAAAAATGTAATTTTCATTATTTTATATGCTGTCAAAATTTGAACTTTTGATTTTTCAAAAAAATTCAAAAAGTCGTTATGATAATCTCGTAGGGCATTCAAAAAGCAACATTTTTCTTCTCTCGACTTTTTTTCATATCGTACGTTATTTGGCATAAAATGATCATTTTCGTTTATATTTTTTGAATTTCGTAAATGCTATAATTCTAGTAATTTTTTATTTTTTGAAAAAAAGTCATTAGAATAAATTGTTCCACTTGTTGAATACTATGAATAACCGTACAGAGAATTTTTTAATTTTGAAAAAAGTGGTCACAGAAATATTCAAAATGTGCACACTTTTTGAATTTTTATCCAAAATGGCTGGCTAACGAACTTGACCTTTAGTTTAGGACACTTAACGAGCGTACCAAAGGGCAATCTCATAGATTACTTTTTTCAAGTTATCGAGTTCAGAGACAGACAGACAGACATACAGGCAGACAGACAAATTCGTAAAAACCTGTTTTTCGGATTCAGGGGGTCTCAAAATGTGAACATTTGACCAAAATGGGGGGGTCAAATTTTACACAAATCTAATACCTTCTCTGATGAGAATTTTAAAAAAATGAATTCTATATGAAAAATGTAATAATTAATATTTCAACAAACAATACGAAGATTTAAAAAAACATAGAATCCTCAACCAAAAAAGATAAAATTTCTGTAAAAAAGATGAATTTTTAACTAAAATAGAATAGGTTAAATTTTAAAACAAAAAGACAAACTTTCAACTCCAATAAATCTTTAGCTAAAAAAATTGTAATTTAAGATTGATCTTGTTGAAAAAAGGAAATCTAACTCTTGTAACACAAACAATGGTAATTCAATCTTTTTGTTTTACAATAAAACTATTTGATTAAAAATCTATGTATTTTATTAAAAATTCGTTTTTTGGCAGTAAAATAATCTTTTTGATTAAGAATTCAATTATTCGGTTCGAATTTTATAATTCTTATTAAACCCTCGTCTTTTTGGTAGAAAATCAATCTTCTTGTTAGAAATTTTATTCACCTTTTTTGTTGCAATTAAACTATTTGGTTGTAAATTTAACTTTTTGCTTAAAAATTCGTCTTTTCCGGTAGAAAATTAATCTCCTTTTTTAAAAACTTAACTCTTTGGTTAAAAATCTATGTATTTTGTTTAAAAAATTTGTCTGTTTAGTAGAAAATTAGACTTCTGTGATTAAAATACGTCATTTTTGTTAGAAAATCAATCTTTTTGTTCAGACATTCGACTTTTTGGTTGAAAATTCCTCTAACTTGTAATTCAATTATTGTTTCAGTTTAAAACACATCTTCTTGGTTCAAAATAAAACTATTGGATAAAAAATTGATGTATTTTGTTTAAAAATTCGTTTTTTCTGGGAGAAAATTACACTTCTGTGTTTAAAAGTCATTTTTTTGGTTAGAAAATTAATCATTTTTGTTAGAAATTCCTCTAATTTGTGATTCAATTATTATTTTAATTCAAAAAAACATCTTCTTGGTTCAAAATAAAAGTAATTGGTTAAAAATTTATGTATTTTATTTGAAAAATCATTTTTTCCTGTTATAAAATTAAACATCTAAGTTTAAAATTCGTCTTTTTTTTAATCAATCTGGTTAGAAATTCGATTGCTTGGTTCCAAATTCCTGTGATTTGTGATTCAATTATTATTTTAGTTCAAAACACATCGTCTTGGTTAAATATTCAACTCTTTGGTTAAAAAACCCATGTATTTTCTTGAAAAACTCGTCTTTTTGGTAGAAATTTAATCTTTTTGGTTAGAAATGAAATTCTTCGGTGGAAAATTATTGATTCTTATTAAAACCTCGTCTTTTTCGTAGAAAATCAATCTTCTTGTTAGAAAATTTACTCACCTTTTTGGTCAAGAAAAAACTATTTGGTTGTAAATTAAATACTTTGCTTAAAAATTAATCTCCTTGGTTAAAAACTCAACTCTTTGGTTAAAAATCTACGTATTTTGTTTTAAAAATTCGTTTCTTCTAGTAGAAAATTAAACTTCTGGGTTTAAAATTCGTATTTTTCGTTAGAAAATCAATCTGTTTGATTATTAATTCGATTGTTTGGTTGAAAATTCCTCTAAATTGCGATTCAATTATTATTGTAGTTCAAAACACATCTTCTTCGTTGAAAATAAAACTATATGGTTAAAAATTGATGAATTTTGTATAAAAATTCTTTTTCTCTGGCAGAAGATTAAACTTCTGTATTTAAAATTCGTCTTTTTTGATAGAAAATAAATCGTTTTGGTTAGAAAATCGATTGTTTGGTTGAAAATTCCTCTAATTTGTGATTAAAGTATTATTTTAGTTCAAAAAAACATCTTCTTGGTTTAAAATAAAACTATTTGGTTAAAAATTCATGTATTTTATTTGAAAAATCATTTTTTCCTGTTAGAAAATTAAACTTCTGGGTTTAAAATTCGTCCTTTTGTTAGAAAATCAATCTTTTTGGCTATAAATTCGATTGTTTGGTTGAAAATTCCTGTAATTTGTAATTCAATTATTATTTTACTTAAAAAAAACATATTGGTTCAAAATAAAACTATTTGGTTAAAAATTGATGTATTTTGTTTAGAAAATTCGTTTCTTCTGGTAGAAAATTAAACATCTGGGTTTAAAATTCGTCTTTATCGTTAGAAACCCAATCTTGCCTTTTTTAGAAATGCGATTGTTTGCTTGAAAATATCTCTAATTTTTTATTTAATTATTATTTTAGTTCAAAACACATTTTCCTGGTTCAAAATAAAACTATTTGGTTAAAACTTGATGTATTTCGCTTAAAAATTCGTTTCTTCTGGTAGAAAAATTAAACTTCTGGGTTTAAAAGTCGTCTTTTTCATTAGAAAACCAATCTTCGTTTTTAGAAATTCGATTGTTTGCTTGAAAAATTCTCGAATTTGCCATTCAATTATTAGTTTAGTTCAAAACACATCTTCCTGGTTCAAAATAAAACTATTTGGTTGAAAATTGATGTATTTCGTTTAGAAATTCGTTTTTTTTCTGGTAGAAAAATTAAACTTCTGTGTTTAAAAATTCACGGTCATTTTCCGGTCTCAACTATTTACCTGACAATTCCAGATTTTCCAGATGGACAGACAACCTGAAATTGTAATCAAATAATCCATGAATCAAAGAAAAAAGCTAAACAAACTTTTCAACCAAACGATAAGAAACAATCTCCGCTACTTCTTGGCAATCCTATGAAGCGACTGCATAGAATAGATATGTATTTGCAGTATCAGAATCAACACATTGTGTATACTTCTCCGTTATGTTTACGACTCGAAAACTCCCGGTGTTATCGCGACTGAACCGGTTTCCGAGTGGATTTATTCAGTTAGACTATCAGTTCTCACTGGGGGGGTTCATAAGGCGACTATCATTATTGAAATGTTAAAAAGACATTCAGACTTGCAGTCCACTTGTCCGCAGTTGCCGCATCTTTCCTCACAATACATATTATTCGCAAACGCGAATGCACACGTGACGTTCGATAAAGATGATTTACTCGAAGCGTGCGTATTAACAAGACTTTAATTTTTCACGTCTTTAAAAATACGAGTGTAATGATTTCAAAAGTCCAAAGTAGACGTGCTGCCTTGCCTTCCACTCACATAATCTCCTTTTTCCACAGGAAAGCCTCAAGAAAACAAGATAAAACTCCTTATCTCGGCCAGGAAATCGAGAAACTAACATTCTTTTTATATCAAATGTACAGTGTTTTATTCTCGAGTTATCATTATGTATTCAATATAATTATCATTCAGAACATCTATAAATACACGTATTTCGACTGCAAACTTTTGCAATCAGATTTTATCGAAACTTGCTAGATGGAGTTTGAATTCAAATGCAAAACGAAGGGCGCCATCGGACCCTTTTCTATCAAAGAATCACTCGAAATTTCCTATATCATTAGGAAAACAATTTCACAAGATCATTGTCAAAATAAATCAACATATTCAATTAAAGAACTGCAATCGCTCCAACTATCTCTAGAATCCGACGGTTTCAGCGTTTGGAAATTCTTCATTTTAGACACAAATTGATGGTTGGCTGACTGGGTATCGAAATAATGTAGTCGAAAAAAAAAACAACAAAAAACGGGAGTATGAAAATAAAAAAAAAAGGAGACCGCCCTTTGTCTTGAGTATATTGTGTGATAAAATAGTGCTCGTCGACTCCATTAGAATAAAAATGGAAGAGCCATTAGAATACCTTCCACTTGAGGTACTTCTCTTTTAACAATTAATTCATGAAAATTTCTCTACTTACGATTTGTTCAACATTGCGCACTAAAAAAAAAGGGGGGGGGAGCCGTAGTTAACAGAGTTCAATAATTTAGAGTTCTTTTTTTTCCTTCTTTCTTTTCCTTTTGAACCGACTTCAGTCTCCTCTTTCTTCCGCGCGTTCCTCCGCTCTTGCCTTCATCCTCGTGATGAAAGCCTGCCCCTTGCTCTTCCGGAAGTTCTCGTAAGGGTCGTTTATATTGAGACCCACTCCTTTATACTGATCGTTTCTGTCCCTGATTTCACCTCCGGAAATTGGTGCCTCGATTCCTTGCTCATTTGCTCCCAATCCTGCACCACCCCATCCCATTTTCTTCAATAGCTGATGACCCTTGTTACTTTCATCTAGACTTGACTCCTGCCCTCCTTTATTGTAATTGGAACCTCTGATAAAAATAGAAAATGAAAAGAACATTAAGTTTAAATAGAAATGCTTCACAGTGGGACAAAAAAAGTTTTTTTTTCTGTACAAAGTAGGGGTCGTTAATAAACTACGTTACTACTTTCGTGGTGGAGATTCGGGGGAGGGGGTAAAATGTATTTTTTTAGTTGACAACACCACTTTTTGGTTAGGAATTCTTTAATTTTATGACATACAAATTCGTCTTTATTGCCAGTAAATTAATCTTTGTTTGTTTAATTAATATTTTTTGGTTAAAACTTCAACTTTTTGATTGCGGACACTTGAATTTTATGACAAATTCGTCTTTTTTTCGTAGTAAATTAATCTTTTTGTTTAAAAATTCATATTTTTTAGTTGAGAATTCTGGAATTTTGTTAAAAATTAGTTTTTTTTCAGTAGAATACTAATATTTTTGTTAAAAAATTCATCTTTTCGGTTGAGAATGATCAAATCTGATTGAAAATTCGTCTTTTTTGGTGGTAAATTTATCTTTTTATTCAGAAAATCATTTTTGTTTTTAGTTGAAAATTCAACTTTTTGGTTAAAAATTCTTGAATTTTGTTAAAAAATCGGTTCTTTCGGTAGAAAAATAATCTTTTTGTTTCAAAATTCATCTTTTTTAGTTCAAAATTAACTTTTTTGGTTCAGAAATCTCGAAATTTGTAAAAAATTGAAACTTTTTTTTGTACTAAATCAACCTTTGTTATTAATTCATCTTTTTTAGTTAAAATTTGAACTTTTTGATTGCGAACTCTTGCATTTTATTACAAATTCGTCTCTTTTTCGTAGTGAATAAATCTTTTTGTTTAAAAATTCTATTTTTTAGTTGAAAATTCAACTTTTTGAGTGAAAATTCTGGAATTTTGTTAAAAATTAGTTGTTTTTTTTCAGTAGAATACTAATATTGTTGTTAAAAAATTCATCTTTTTGGCTGGGAATGATCAAATCTGATTGAAAATTCGTCTTTTTTGGTGGTAAATTTATATTTTTATTTAGATATTCATTTTTTTTTTAGTTGAAAATTCAACTTTTTGGTTAAAAATTCTTGAATTTTGTTAAAAAAGCGGTTTTTTCGGTAGAAAAATAATTTTTTTTGTTTCAAAATTCATCTTTTTTAGATCAAAATTAACTTTTTTGGTTCAGAAATCTTGAAATTTATTGAAAATTCAAATTTTTTGATACTAAGTTAACCTTTTTTTTAATTCATCTTCTTTATTTAAAACTTGAACTTTTTGTTTGCGCAATCTTGAATTTTATTACAAGTCCTTTTTTTTGCGAGAAATTAATCTTTTTTATGATTAAAAATTTTACTGTTCGGTTAAAAATTCTTGAATTTTGTTAAAAATTCGTTCTTTCGATAGAAAACTAATCTTTTTGTTTAAAAATTCTTCTTTTCGGTTAAAATTTAACAACTAAGTTTTAAATTTGAACTACATTCTTAAAAAATAAAAATAAATGTTATTTGTTTCTTAAAAATTGAAGCTCTTGTTTGAAGATTCTTTAATTTTGTTTAAGACTCGTCTTTTTTGGTAGTAAATTAATTCTCCTTTTTAAATTATTTTTTAGTTAAAAATTCAACTATTTATTTGAAAATTCTTGAATTTTCTTAACAATTCTTTTTTTTCGGTAGAAAACTAATCTTTTTGTATAAAAATTCATCTTTTTCAGTTCAAAATCAACTTTTTTGGTTGAGAAATCTTGAAATTTTTAAAAATTCAAAATTGTTTGGTACTAAATTAACCTTTGTTTTTAATTCATCTTCTTTAGTTAAAACTTGAATGTTTTGATTGCGAACTCTTGAATCTTATTACAAATTCATCTTTTTTAGTTTGAAAATTCAACTATTTGGTTGAAAATTCTTGAATATTGTTAAAAGTTCGTTTTTTTCGGTAGAAAGCTAATATTTTCGTTTCAGAAACTCTTTTTCTCGATTAAAATTTTAAAAGTAGGTTCTAAATTTGAACTACTTTCTCAAAAAATAAAATAAAATTTTATTTCTTTCTTAAAAATTGAAATTCTTGGTTGAGAATTTTTCAATTTTATTTAAGATTTGTCTTTTTTGGTAGTTAATTATTTTTTTTTGAAAATTCTTTTTTATTTAAAAGTGCAACCTTTTAATTTAGAATTCTTAATTTTTTTAAAAATTCGTATTTTTTGGTAGTAAATTAATTTTTTTGATTCAGAATTCATCTTTTTTACTTAAGAATTCAACTTTTTGGTTACGGATGATTGAATTTTGTTAAACCCTCGTTTTTTCGGTAGAAAACTGATCTTTTTGTTTAAAAAATCATATTTTTTATTTAAAAATTTAATTTTTCGGTTGAGAAATCTTGAATTTTGTTGCAAATTCGTATTTTTTTGTAACAAATTAATCTGTTTCTTTAAAAGTTCAACTTTTTGGTTGAGAATTCTTGAATTTTTTTAAAAATCAGCTTTTTTCGGTAGAAAACTAACCCATTTTATTTTCAATAAAACAGATAAATTTTTAACAAAAAATATGAATTTTTGAAGCAGTTAGATTAATGATTCCACTAAAAAAACGAACATTAGACCAAACACATACATTGCCAAACCAAATAGTTGAATTTTCTATGAATTTACAACAAAAAAAGATATATATTTAAACAAAAATTTATCAACAAAGCAATACAACTTTCCACCAAATAGATAGATTTTCAAAACAAACAAACAATGAATTCTCGATGAAAAATTGAAGATTTAATATTTCAAATACTTCTAGCAAAAAAGACAAATATTGAAAAAATAGTTGAATCCTCAAACAAAAAAGATTATTAATTTTCAACTGAACGGTTGTATTTTTACCCAAAAAAGATCAAATTCACACCAAAAAGGATAAATTTTTAATAACGTAGATCAACTTTTAACTAAAAACATTAATCTTAAACCAAAAAGATAAATTTTTTATCTAAAAATATGTTGCTTGAGTAAAATACATAAATTTTAAACCAAACATTTGAAATTTTTACTAAAAAGAATAAGTTTTCATTCAAAAATGGAATAATTATATTTTCAGTTGAACTATTATTCAGAAAAGGCAGAATTTGCAATAAAATCGTTACATTTTTAAACAAAAATATGAATTTTCAACTAAAACGACGAATTTTCAATCACAAACATTGTTTTTGTAAAAAGCAGTTAAACTTTCAACAACGTAGTTTAATTTTCAACAACAAAAAAAGATTTTTCAACCAAACAGTGGTATTTTGAACCAAAAAGGATTAAATTTTTATCATTAAAGATCATTTTTCAATAAAACAGATTAATTTGTGTCCAAAAACAACAATTTCAAAAAAAAAAGATGCATTTTTTACGGAAAATGTAATCATTAATATTTCAACCAACAAAAGCAGTTGCATCTTTAACCAAAAAAGATAAAAATTTCTGCAAAAATGAAGAATTTTTAACTAAAATAGAATAAACACATTTACAGTTGAAACCATTTACTAAAAAATAATAATTTTCAATAAAATAGATCAATTTTCAAATAAAATAAATGCTCAACTAAAATATTGTAATTTAAGATTAATTCCATTGAAAAAAGTAAATCTACCGTTTGTTACACAAACAATGGTAATTCAAATAATATTATTTTAGTTCCAAACTTATCTTTTTGCTTAAAAATAAAACTCATTGGTTAAAAATTCAACCATATGATTAAAAATGTATATATTTAGTTGAAAAGAATCGTATTTTTGGTAGAAAATTAATCTTTTTGGTTAAAAATTAAATTATTTGGATGGAAATTTATGATTTTTATTAAAATTACCTCTATTTGGAAGAAATTTAGACTTCCTGTTAAAAAATTTATTCACCTTTTCAATTGATAATAAAACAAGTTTACAATACAACTTTTTGTTTAAGAACTCTGGAATCTTATTAAAAATGCGTCTCTTTTGGGAGTAAATTAATCTTTGTTTATTTAATTAATATTTTTTTAGTTAAAACTTTAACTTTTTTATTGCGAACTCTTGAATGTTATTACAAATTCGTCTTTTTGGTAATAAATTACTCCTTTTGTTTAAAAAATCATCTTTCTAAATTAAAAATTCAACTGTTTGGTTGAAAATTCATTTGTTCGGTAGAAAACTAATTTTTTTGTTTAAAAGTTCTTCTTTTCACATTAAAATTTAACAACTGGATTTTCAATTTCAACTACTTTCGTAAAAAATACATTTTATTTCTTTCTTACAAATTTAACCTCTTCGTAGAGAATTCTTTAATTTTATTTAAGATTCTTCTTTTTTGGTAGTAAATTAATTTTTTTTTGAAAATTCTTCTTTTTTAGGCGCAAATGCTTGAATTTTGTTAAAAATTCGTATTTTTTGGTAGTAAATTAATCTTTTTGATTAAGAATTCATTTTTTTAGATGAAAATTCCAATCCTTGAATCAGAATTTCTGAATTTTGTTAAAAATTCGTCTTTTTAGTAGTAAATTAATCTTTTTGTTTAAAAACTCATCTTTTTTAGTTAAAAATTCTTGGATTTTGTTGAAAATTTGTTTTGTTTTTTTTCGGTAGAAAAGTAATCTTTTTGTTTAAAATGTCTTCTTTTCGGTTAAAATTTAACAACTAGGTTTTCGTCTTTTGTGGTAGTAAATTAATTTTGTTTAAGAATTCTTCTGTTTTAGTTGAAAATTCTTGAATTTGGTTAAAAATTTGTACTTTTTGGTAGTAATTAAATTTTTTTATTAGGAATTCATCTTTTTTTAGACGAAAATTCAATTTTTTGGTTCAAAATTCCTGCATTCTGTTATGACTATTTGATTGTAAATTTAACTATTTGGTTAAAAAGTTGTCTTTTCTAGCAGAAAATTATTCTCCTTGGTTAAAAATTTTACTTTTTGGTCAAAAATCTATTTATTTTGTTAAAAAATTATTCTTTTCAGTAGAAAATTAAATTTCTCTGTCCAAAAATCGTCTTTTTGTTAGAAAATCAAACTTTTTGGTTAGATTATCGATTTTTTTATTGACAATTCCTATAATTTGTTAAAATTTCGTCTTTTTGTTGGTCGAAAACTAAATTATTTCAGTTTGATTATTATTTTAGTTCAAAACACATATTTTTGGTTCAAAATTCAACTTTTAGGTCAAAAACCTACTTATTTGGTCAAAAAATTCGTTAGAAATTCGAATTTCTCGGTTAAAAATTTAACTACTGGATAAAAAATTTATTTACTTTTCTCAGTAATAGTACAAAACATCATAAATGAATAAAGGAAATTTGTTGTAGAACTTTCCTCACTGTCCAAACTATTTTCTTCACTTTTTTCGTATCTGAATAATAAATAGATACCTGAATAAAACTCAAATATAAGGGTGGGCTTTTTTTTTCGAAAATCTACTTTTAATATTTTCAGAAAACTACCGCTATTTTGTTAATTTTAAACATTTTCTAAATTAATATCTCAAATAGGTCAAAATTTATATAACTTTTTAAAAAAATTGAGTTTTTTCGAAAAGCGACGCAAAAAATGCAAATCTACATAACTTCGTGAAATTTTATTTTTTTCACAAATCGCAAAAATACTTATCACCTAATTTCCTCTAAAAATAAACAACGAGAGGAAAAGGGGAAATTTTTCGAGAATATGGGAAAAAGGGAAATTAAAAAAAAAGTATTTTTAATCTGGAAGTAGCTAAGTCACTCGCCGATGTTTTAGTAACTACAAATAAATAAATTTATTAAATATTGTAAATTGTTCGCATTAAAAAAAGTATTCAATGGGATAATGCTTACAGAAAACTGGGTGGAGATGGACTACGATCCTGTCTGTCTCTCCTCTCCGGACTTCTCTCCTTATTGCTATTCCGTCTTCTTTTACTTCTGCTGTTGTGATTGGCATTTCGATTATTACGTCTGTGATTTGACGTGGGCGACCTCGACCTGCTTCTTCCCTTTGACCTCGATCTGGACCTACTCCTGGACTTACTCCTGTATCTTTTCTTTGGTGGACTTGGACTTTTCGATCGGGGCCTTGAAATTGGCGAGGGCGATCTCGTCTTTTCCCTCACTCCGGCACTTATATCCTCCTCCTTTCGCTTACGCGCTGCATTCTTTGCCTTAAAGTACTCGTATAAACCTAATTTTTCCCAACCGTCACTAAAAGAAAAAAAAAAGATTACTTAATAAGGGTGGCCGTTTCATTGGATTTTTTAAAAATACACTCGCGTCCTTAAAATACTTTGAGATCCTTCAAATTATTGATATAAATTAAAAATTCTTTAAATCTTATTAAAAAAAATACCAAAGTCTTAAAAATTCCGCGAAATTCCCTGGAATTTGATATTTTTGGAAATTCAGGGAAATTTTTAAACATTTTGAAATCCCTTAAAACAGAGTGTCTAGCGTATCTTAAACCAAAAAATCCAGGATTTTTCCTGGACAAAAAAAAATTTTCCAGGTATCTTTCTTTTACAGTTAAAACATCTTTTTCACTAAACATACCAATTGTAGGTCTAGTGGAAATGTAAAAAAAAAATGCCACATTCCAAATTTCTCATACGTCACCAAAATCTGATTTTATGATAAAAAAAAAAAAACGTTTTTTTCGTTCATTTTATTTAATACTTAGAAGTTTCTCAACTTTAACAACAGTGTTATGACATTTTTTAAATTCAAATTTTAAGCGCTTTTAGTTTTCAGTAAAATAATTAAATTTTGAACACAGTAGTTGAATTTTTAACCAAATTGTTGAATTTTCAAACTAAAAAGACCAATTTTCTACCAAATGATCCAAAAGGTTCAATTTTCTGTCCCAATAAACGAATGTTTAACAATATCGTTGAATTTTCAACAAAAAAGGATTCGTTTTAAAATACTTGAATTTTCAACGAAATAGTTGGACTTTTAACAGAATACTGGAATTTTCAACTAGAAAAATAAAGTTTCAACCAAATGGTTGAATTTTCAATCTTCAAGTAAAAAAATTGACATTATAGTTTCATTTTCAAACAGAAATTAATTTAAAACTAAAAAAATGAATTTTTAGCAAAAAAAATAAAATTTTTAAGATAGCAGGCCAAGTTTTAACTAAAAAATACCCATTTCCAAAAATACGTATTTTCAACGAAATAATTTAATTTTCAACCAGAGATGAATTTTCAATTAAAATTATAAATATTTAACAAACAATAAAAAAAAAGAAATTTTAACAAAGTAGCGAAGCTTTTAACCCAGAATTTAAATTTTCTAACCAAATAGACGCATTTTCAACAAATTTAACTTCTAACAAAAAGATGGATCTTTTTTGTAAAATAGCTGCATTTTTAACCCAAAAAATATAAATTTTCAACAAAAAAATTCATTTTCAACACAAAAGTTACAGTAATAACTAAAAGAGAGGAAATTTCAATTTAAAAAATCACTTTTCTACCAATAAAGACGATTGCTTAACAAATTTTTTTTTATAATGAACAAGTTATTTTTTGAGTAAAAAATTGATTTATAATAAAAAAACAGAATATTAAACAAAACAGTTTAATTTTTAATAAAAGAGTTGGACCTTCAAAGAGTACCTTCCAAAAAATATAGACGAATTTTTAACAAAAAAGTGAATTGTTCACGAAGAAAGATTTTCCAATCAACAGAGAAAAAAATTTAAACCAAATTGTCAAATTTTTAAGGCAAAAAGATGAATCCTTTCAAAAACAATTGAATTTTCAATGAGAAAATGTAAATGTTTAACCAAAAAATTCACTTTCATCCAAATAGTTGAATTTTCTACGACAATAATAAGACTTGTAACTTAAAAAGAAAAATACTTCAACAAAACAGTTAAATTTTCCAGCCCAAAACACTAATTTTTTACAAAATAATTAAATTTTCATCCGGATAATATAAATTTTAAACAAAAAATGATCAATTCCCAACCAATAATAGAATAGTTCGATTATCAATGAAAGAATTAATTTTCAACCAAAAGATCCGACAGAAAAAAATTATTAGGTGTCAGAAATTTAAATGAAATTAATAAATTTAAATTAAATTCAACTATTTCGCTAACAACTCAAGCATTTTTTAAACAGAACAATAAAAATTGTAACGTTAACATTTTAAAAGCTTTTAGAAATTTTAGCAATTCAAAACTTTCTATGTCACAAACCATTAAGTTTCAAATTGTTTACTGTCAAATATTTGGCTTCATTTTACTCGTCTTAAATTAATAGTAAAATATTGCTAAATAAAAATAATTATCCTTTTTCTCATTAGAAAAATTTCAAATTAAATGTGTTAAAAATTGAAGAATTCAGAATGAAACAATATTTTTAATTTAATAAGAGCCTTTAATTACGAATATACTATTACGAAGTGATTTTTAAGTTGCAAATAGTTTATAAAGTTTCAATGGCACTTTACATTTTTTCAGGAGTAAGATTTTTAAATTGAAACAATTACAATCTAGAAATTCTCAAACTTTGAAAGTATTTAGAAAAGTTGTATCAAATAAATTATTGTTCAGTTTTTAATACTTAAATTACAGAACCCATTTTAAAAATGATATATTTATTTGTATTTACAGTTTATAACATGAAACTGTTTTTTATCAAAAAATGTTAACTTAAAACTCTTTTAATTATTAATTGTTTAAGTTTTCAAGGCTGCACTTTAAAATTCTTTAAATTAAGAAAATACACTTAAATAAATCTGAAATATAGAATGTTTCAAGTAAAAGATTTTTAAAATACGCATTGTAAACTGAATGATATCATAATTGAGAAATATAATCATTCACCCAATTATTTTGAAAAAGAGAGATTTTTCTTTAAATTTTTTGTAAAATTCTTGGTCAAAAAATAAATTCACTGGCATTTCCCCGTCTCAAAAAATTCTCGGTCATTTCCCGGTTTTTCGGTCCAGCGGCCATTCATATAAACAACGGATTTAAATAATATGAATTACAGGGCTCGGACTCACTTTATGCTAATAAATCTTTTTACTTTTATAAATATAAAGTTCAAAGATTCAGATCCAGTCCCAAAAATATAAATCCACCTAATCATTTTCACTTCTCTGTATAAAACAATCCATTAATGAAATTTAAAATGTTTATAATTATATAATTTTTAAGAATTTTAAGCTAGAAACATTAATAATTGAAGGATTACATGTTTTTATGAAATGAACTATGTGGTTTTACATTTGTTCAAATTTTTAGTTAATTTAAACTTGTTTAGAACTTCTAAGCATCTTGTTTAATGATCCGAACTTTCATAAAATTATTCCTAAGCATTTTTTTTTAAATACTGCAAAATAAAACGTAGACACTTCGTTTAAATGATTTTAAATAATTTTAAATTAATTTTCAATTTTTTCAAAACTTCTAAATATCTTCAACTTACTCAAATTTTTCCTAAGAATAATAGGTGTTCAATTGTTACTTATACATCAAAATTAAATAATAAGACTTTCCCATTAAAACAATTTAATTTTTAATGTTAAAATCTCGAAATTCTAAAATTCGTAAACTGATTCCGAATCGTCTTATCAAATCATTTATTAATTACCTATTTAAATCTTCAAGTACAATTTAAGTGTAAAAATCATTAATTAATTTATATTCACAATTGATGAAATAAAAATGGTTTTTATCAAAAATCTTCGATTTTAGACGCTTCTAATTTTTAATTATTCAAGTCTTTAAAACTGTATATAAAAATTTTTTAAATTAAAATGTAAGCTTAAAAATAGAAATCTAAAATGGAACTATTTTAAAGTGAAAGATGATTGAATTAAACATTCCAGAAAGCATAATATCATAATTAAAAAATATAATTATTTAACTAATTAATTAAAAAACGGTTGAAATTCAAGTTAGATTTTTTTCAAAAATGTTGAAACATCTTGGTTGAAAATTATACTATTTCGTTGAAAATTTACTTTGGTTTTATTGAAAATTAGGCTTTTCACAGAAAATTTAAGTATTCTGTTTTTAGTTCAAAATTTATTTGTTTGATGTGAAAATGGAGCTACTTTTTTAAAACCTATTTCTTTTTGGAAAAAAAAATTTATTTTTTTGTTGAAAATTTATATATTTGGTTAAAAATTAAATTATTTTTTAGTTGAAGATCTATCATCTCAGTTGAAAATTCACTGGACCCATGTCATTCTTTGTGGAAAATTTACCTTTTTTGATAGAAATGTAATCTTTTTCGTTGAAAAATGTTCTATTTTGTAGAAAAATCAAACTATCCTATTGTTTGCTAAGAATTTATTTCTTTAGTTGAAAAAATATATTTAATTAAAAATTAGTTGTTTTTTTTTTTTAGAAAATTTATCTTTTGGGTAGAAAATCTCACTAAATGCTCAAAAATTCAACACTGTGATTAAGAATTTCTTTGTCTGAAAATTCGTTTCTTTTTAGATGAATATTAGTTTTTTTCTGAAACATATTTACTTTTTTTAACTGAAAATCTAACTCTTACATTTTTTGTCGTAAATTTATCTTTTGTGTTATAATTTATTCGTCTTGGTTGAAAATTTACTTTGATTTTATTGAAATATAAGTTTTTGAACGAAAATTGAACTATTATATATTAATAGAGAATTCTTTTTTTAGGTGAAAATTGGACCATTTTTTAAGAATCCTTCTTTTTTTGGTAGTAGACTTATCTCATTAGTTGAAATTTAATCTTTTTGGCTAAAAAATGATTTGACTAATTTAAAATTCAAGTAATTTCTTTTGGTGAAAAATTGATTTTTTTCGTTGAAAATTCATATAATTGGTTAAATTTTCCTTTTTTATTGGAAGATTTATCATTGTAGTTAAAAATTTTTTTGTAAATTTATTTATTTTAGTTCAAAATTTATATATTACTGAAACAGTATCTATTTCGTAAAATATTGATCTTTTTAGTAGAAAATTCTTTAAACTGAAAAATTTAATCAATCTATTTTTGATTAAAAAATCCTCTTTTTATGAAAAAAAAACCTATATTGTAGAAAATTCGTTTCTATTTTGGTTGAAAATTGATATATTTGGTTAAACTTTATTTTTGCTTAGATGAATATTCATCATTTTAGTTGAAAATTCACTTGAACTATTCCATTTTTTGTCGAAAATTGACTTTTTTTATTGAAATATAATCATTTTCGTTGAAAAATGTTTTGTTTTGCAGAAAATTTAACTATTCTATGTTTTTGTTGAGAATTAATTTCTTTGGTTGGAAAAAAAATATTTCTTGAAAAACTCGTTTTCACAAAGAAAATTCATCTAATGGGTTGGAAATTCCACATTTGGACAAAAATTTATATTTTTGGTTGAAAATTCATCATGTGTTTAAAAATTATTTTCTTTAGTTGAAAATTAATTTTTTGAGATAAACCTGTAACTATTCATTTTTGATTGAAAATGTATATTATTAG
The DNA here is from genome assembly GCF_010883055.1 of Belonocnema kinseyi. Lineage (NCBI taxonomy): Eukaryota > Metazoa > Arthropoda > Insecta > Hymenoptera > Cynipidae > Belonocnema > Belonocnema kinseyi. Next base: position 75,354,456 of record NC_046659.1, on the reverse strand, counting down.
TTGAAAATTAATTAATTTTGGTGAAAATTCGTGTTTATTTTGTTTGTTTAAAATTTTCTTTATTAACTAAAAACTGAACTATTCTCGTTTTCGTTTGTAAATTTATCTTTTTTAGTTAAAAATTTATATATTTTATTGAAACAGTATCTTTTGGTAGAAAATGCAAATGCAATTAGGTGCTCGTTCCAATTTGAAGCGATACATTTACCCTCGAAATTAAAATAATTTAATTATTATTAATAAAGATAGAAAAAACGATTTTTTGTATATCCTTATTCAAAATGCTTCTAAACGCGATATATAAATATAATTATTATAATAAAAAAATATTTATATAAATATAATTATAAACATTTTTCAGGGAAATGAGTTTTCATGAAAATTGGTACATAGGAGTTTTTGGGGTCGCTGATTACAAATCTGAACTCATATTTTGAAAATTCAAAATGGCGGGTCCAATCTGGCGACTTAAATTTGGAACATTTTTGAATTGGTGTACAGGGATCTTTTGTATCCCTGATCACGAATCTGAACTTAGATTTTGGACATTCAAAATGGCGGGCCAAATTTCAAAATATTTCTAAATTGTTTTTTGAAAGTTGGCACAGGCAGGGGGTCGCTGATCTTGAATCTGTATTCAAAATGACAAATATTTAGAATATTAAGGCTTCAAAAAATATACACCTACTCACCTAAAACATGGATTAGTACCACTTTTTTGAATTTTCAAAATCTAAATTCAGATTCGTGATCAGTGACTCCAAAAATCCTTGTACACTAATTTTTAAAAAAATCCAGAAAACTTTATTATTTTGACCGCCATATTGTATCTGTCATTTGGGATTTTCAAAGTCTAATTTCAGATTCATGATCAGCGACCCCGAAAACCTCTGTATACCAATTGTCAGAAAAAAATTCAAAAATATTGCAAGTTTCGGCAGCCATATTGGACCCGCCATTTTGAATTTTCACAATCTGAGTCCAGATTCGCATTCAGCGACCCCAAAAACCCTTAAGTACCCATTTTCATAAGGATATAATGAAAAGTTTTTTCAATAATGAACTTTGTCAACAAAAACGGCTTTTTTCATCTTTGTTTATAAGTATTAACAAATTATTTAAAAAATGTAGACCCTTCGCACAAAAATTTGAATTTTCTATCATCCTGCGAACATGAAATTAAAAAAAAAACCTGTGTAAAATCCAATATAAACTACTCTGAAATCGCAAAAAATGATATGAAAAAAGGTGTGAATACGGTATTCCCACCATGCCGCAAAGGGTTAATAATAATTAAAATAATAAATTTCTTACCTATCTCTCGGAGAGTCGTGATTCGGTGGAGCGTAAAATGCCTCGACAGCAGCCACCAAACGATCGCTAGGTGGAGCTGGAGGAGGCAGCCTGATGGCATCTGGATCGAGTGGTCGGTACTCTCCGTCTTCTAATTTGATCAAAGGTACCATCAGACCAGCCGGTAATTCAAAATAGGGCATGCTGGGCAACAGGTCCTCCACGGAAGGTTCATGGATCAGAGGTGGCGGTCCAAAGCCAGGCGGTGGTTTGGAAAAGTCTGGTAGAGGTACAGTTGTAAACGGAGGAGGATCTGTAGCTGCTGGAGCTCCCCATCCTGGTGGAGGTTGGGTAAAATTCAAGTCTCCACTTATTGGCGCTGCTGCAGGAAGACTGGGCGGAGCTATACTTGGTGGATTCTGAATTTGATTCAAGAAAAAGAAAATATCAATTCAAAATTACCCCTGTTTCTGACGCATTTTTCATTTTCCCTGATCATCATACCTTTTTATTTTAGACCTTAGGCCTAGGATATTAATAATGCTAAGGCCAACAAAATATTTATTTCAACGTTTATTTTAAAGATTTTTAGTGAAAATAGTAGTGCAGAATTTTATAAGGAGTCTTCCAAAAATTACGTAAAATGATATGGGTGAAGTTTGTTGACATTTTACTTTTTCTCATGAGGGTGGGGGCGCGGGCAGAATAATCGAAAAAGTTACGTAAGAAATTTTTGTCTAAAAAAAAGGTAATTGATTTTTCAACCAAAACGTTGAATTTTTACGCAAGAATACTAATTTTCTGCCAATAAATACATTTTTTTAAACAAAATACGTGAAGCTTTAACTAAGAAAAAAAACAGAGTTTAAATTTAAAAATTGATTTTGAACAAAATAGTTCATTTTTGACGCAGGGAGATGAATTTTCAAAACATATGAATTTTTAACCAAACAGATGAATCTTAAACCAAGAAAGGTTTTTCTTCCAATAAAGAGAAAAATAAATCATCTAAAATGTCAGATATTCGAGTCCAAAGACATTTTTTCTACAAAAAAGGTAAATTTTCTACCATAATAATTGAATTGAAAAAAACGAATGCATTTTTAATAAAACAGTTAAATTTTCAACTAAATAAATAAATTTTTAACCAAAATTATCAATCATCAACAACAAATATTATTTTTAACCAAATAGTTGAATTTTAACCAAAAAGATTAATTTTCGACCCAAAAACTTATAAATGAATTTCCAACCAAAAAAGATAAACTTTAACATATTAAATTGCTTTTTTGCCAAAAAGACACAGTTTCAAGAAAAAACATAAATTTTCGACAAAAAAGTTGAATTTTTAACTAAGAATATAAATTTTAAACCTAAAACAGAATAGTTTAATTTTAAGCTCAAAAAAATAGATCTTCAAAAAAATAAAAGAAATTTTATAACTAAGAAGATTAAATTTATTTAAGAAAAAAATTTCAAAAAAATAGTAAAACTTTCCAACTAAAAATGATGAATTTTCAACCAGAGAAATTAATTTGTAACCAAAAAGATGAAGGCTCAACTAATGAGATTAGTTTTCTACGAAAAAGTTGATCTTATAAGAAAATACATGAATTTTCAACCAAATAAAATATATTTTAAACAAGATTGTTAAATTTGCAACCAAACAGATAAATTTTTAAACAAGAATATTACATTCCAATCAAAAAAGATGCATTTTCTACCGATTAGTGGGATTTTAAAACTAAAAAAAAAACCGATTTTCAAACAAATAGTGAAATTTTCAACTAAACAAATGAATTTTCAAGTTAAAAGAACATTTTTCAAAGAAGGAGACTAATTTTCTTCCAATAAAGATGAATATTTAATCAAGTAATTCAATTGTTCAACTATTTTGTTAAAAATACATGAATTTTTAAAAAAATAGTTGAATCTTCAACCAAGAAAGATTTTTCAGTCAATGAAGAAAAAAATACTTCTAAAATGTTGGATTTCAAGCCAAAACGAAGAATTTTCTACAAATCAGTTGAGTTTTAAACAATAAATATAAATCTTTAACAAAAAAGTTTACTTCCAACAAAAATGTTAAATTTTAAAGTAAATATAAAACAAATTTAAAAAAAAGGATACATTTTCAAACCAAAGAAAATAATTTTCAGCTTAAAAGATAAAATTCCAAACAAATGTATTAAATTTTTACCAAAAAAACACGACATTTCAACCAAATAGTGAAATTTTCAACAATAAAAGATCAATTTGCATGAAAAAATGGAACAGTTTAATTAAAAAAAGTAATTTCCAATAAAAAAACATTTTCAATAAAAAAAGTTAAACTTGCAACCCAAAAATTCATTTTTTTACCAAACAGATTTTGTTTAAATAAGAAAATTAATAATCTTAATAAAAAATGGATTTTCCACAAACAACGAATCAATTCAATTTTCATTTCAAAGAATTAGGTTTCAATTTTTAAAAAAATATCAAGACAATAGTTAAATTTCCAAAAAAAAAGAGAATGAATTTTTAACACAATAAATTAATTTTTCACAAATTAATTGAATCCTTAACCAAGAAAATAATAATAATTTTGAACCAGCTGAATTTTTAGTCGAAAAAAAGGATGAAAAATAACTACAAGATGAATTCTCAAGCAAATAAAATTAAAAAATTATAAAATTATATGCTAGAATGATTGATTTTTTATTAAAAAATGTATTTTCTACATCTAATTTCATTAATGGATGTTGAAAATTTTAGAAAAACGCCTTATCTAATTTGTGGATGACTCCTACATTTTAACTTCAGTTTATCGAAAATTCCTTAAATCTTTTACTTTTTCTGTGAAAATTTAAATTAAATACATGAAAAATAGTTGTTTTTTAAACACAATTTTTTAAGAAAAGTTTGTAGTTAATTCGTAAAACAGAGTTAAAGTGTCAGTCATTCAGTTTGAAGAGAAAAAATTAAATATTTTTAAGTAGGGTCAGTTTTTGTGACATAGTTCTAAATTTCACAAACATAACATTATTGTTTACTGAAAAAAAAACGTTTCAAAGTATATTATTTTAAAATTTGTTTATTTTTTATAGCAAAAACTAAAAATAATCATATTTTCAAATTGAAAAACAAACTACTTCTGGAGAAAAATCGTCTTCTCGTTTTTTTTTGTATAGAGTTCAACTGTTTTTGATTAAAATTTTATCGGTTGAAGTTTCTTCTCTTTGGTTTTTGGTTGAATTCAACGGCTTTTAATTTAAAATATTTTTTGATTAAAATATCAAATATTAAATTTTAGTCTGTTGAAGATTCATCTCTTTGGTTTAAAATAGAATATTTTGACTAAAATCAGTTTTTTTTTCGTTAGAAATTGATTAACTGAAAATTTAACTTGTTTGTTTTTAGATAAAGATTCGCCTCTTTTATTTAAATTTTTGTTGGAAAAATATTTTTTAGTTGAAAATTTAATTAATTGTTTGAAATTCGTTTCTTCTTTCTTGAAAAAATTATCCTTTCAGTTTAAAATTCAACTGTATTTGAAAATCTCCTTTTTTTAGAAAATTATTCTTGTTTGCAAATTCATTTATGTTGGTTAAAAGTTTATGTCTTTGGTTAAAAATTTAACAACTTTATTAAGAATACCTTTTTTGTGCTAAAAATTAATTGTTTTGTTGATAATTCGACTTTTTGTAAGAAAATTAATCTATTTGTTTGAAAACACACCTGTTTGGTTGAAAATTCTTTATTTTCGTTTGAAAATTTAAGAATCTAGTTCAAAAATCCTTTTTCTTCGTTCAAAATTATTCTTTAACTGAAAAGTGAAGTATTTAATTTTTGGTTACAAATTTCTTATTTAGTTGCAAATTAATTTCATTTGAGTGAAATTTATTTGATTGAAAATTTTTTCTCAAATTTAATTTTTATATTTATTAATTAAGTATTTACTTAAAATCCGCCTTTTTTAAATTCAACTGTATTTTATTTAATATCAAAATCGTTTTATGTAGGAATATCAACTATTCAATTTGCCACTGAAAATTCCTTTTTTTTTAGTGAAAATTATACTACCTTGTTGACATTTTTTTATTTTTTTGAAGATTGGTTACTTTAGTCCAAAATTCATATATGTGGCTAAAAACTAGACTATTCTATTAAAAAATACTTTTTTTGATTGAAAAATAATTCTTTTAACAAGAAATGTAATTATTCCATTTTTGGTTGAAAATCTTTTCTTTTTTAGTTGAAAATTCACTTCTTTTGTTTACAATTGAACTATATTGTAGAAAATTTAATACTTTTTATCTAAAAATCTCACTATTTTATTTTTGCTTAAAATTTTTTTCATTAGACAATTTCGTTGAAAATTCGTTTTCTTTCTGTAGAAAATTTATCTTTTTTAAATTAGAAATTCAAATATATAGTTGGAAATTTATGCACTTTGTTGAAAATTTGTCTTACTGGTAGAAACTTAATTTTTATATTTGAAAAGTCATCATTTTGGTTGAAAGTTGAACTGTTTAAATTTTGGTTCAAAACAGATCTTTATTATTTGAAAATTCTATTATGTTGTAAGTAAAAAAAGGAATTTTATTAATACACGTAATTTTAATTTTTTCAGTAGAGAATAATGTTATGTTTATAAAATTAAAAACTAAGCAAGAAAAAATTACCAATAATCAAAATATTAATTTCTTTTCTTCAAACATAATAAATTACTTTTTTTTAAATTTATTTTACATATGATCTATAAGCTTTTTTAAATAATTTTTATGAGAACATCTATTTTTTATTTATTAAATTTAAATTTTCTCTAAACTCGGAGCCGAATAGGAGAAAATTCTCCCTCATTCCCTGACTTTTCAAAATTCCCTGACAAGTAGCAACCATGAATTAAATAACAGGCCTCACACTCCCTATGGGATAAAATATAGGGACCAAAGGGTACTTTTTTCACGCTCATAGGGTATTTTTTCGCGCTCAAATGGTGACAAATTCTGGATAAATTTAAAAGATTTTGGAACAATTCAGTTCACATTCAATAGAATTCAAATGAATTGGAAAAAATGTTTTAAAATATTTAAAATCCATTGATTTCCATAAAACTGGATTGAATTTCCAGGAATTTAAGATGAAAGGGAAGAATTCAATGATATTCATAAAAATTGAAGGTGGATTAAAAAAAATAAAATTAATTGAAAACAATTTAAAAAAAAAACTAATTGAATTCAGTAACTTGGAAATACGCTTAGAAACAATCAAGAGAATTCAACGAATTGGATGAAATGCTTAAGAATTCAAGGTGAGGTCAATAGACTTCAGGATGAATTAAATAAAAACATTTTTTGTTTCATAAAAACTTCACTGAATTAAGTAGAATTGAGTGAATTTAGAAATATAATTTCTAACAAAAACGATGACTAATGGTTGCAAAACAATTCAAGATAAATTCAAAAGAATGCAAATGAATTGGAACAATTTTGAAAATTGAAACAAATTTGATTGATTATAGTAAATTATGAGTGAATTTAGGGAAATTAAAAACAATGAGAAGAATTAGATGAAATTATAAAAAAAAAATCAACCTAAATTTAAAAAGCAATCAAGTGAATTGAAACAGATTCAAAAACATGGGAAAATTAATTGAATTGGGTAAAAATTAAGTGAAAATTTGGATATTTTTTAAAAGAATTTACGATAAATTAATAAGAAATTAAGACGAATTACTAATGAATCTTAAAAAATATTTGAAAAACTCATCAAATCTTCGAAATCCTACGAAATCACTCATATCCTTTGAAACTGTTTAAATTTCTTGAAAATGCCTTGGAATCTTTTAAAATACTTTAAAATATTTCCTTTAAAATCCTTTAAAATTTCCTAAAATATTTCGAATCCTTTAATATCTTTTGAAAGCCCCTAAAACTTTTTAGAGCATTTGAAAACGCCTAAGAACCTTTTACAATATCTTCAAGTATTTAAAACTCTTTGAAATCCAATCAAATGAAATCAATAAAATCAATATAATCTGAAATCAATAAAAAAATTCTTTGTAATCTTTTAAAATAACCAAAATAATTTTAAATCCTTTACACTCCTCTTACATTTTTAAACCGCTTAAAAATGCCAAGGATTGTGCAAAAATACGTTAAAGTAATTTAACTCCTAAAATCATTTGATTAATTTATCCTCAGGATAAATTTAAATTAAAACTTCAATGAATTAAAAAAAATTCAATGAATTAAGTTGGAAAGAGTAAATTGATAGAAATTCAAGTGAATTAAAAAGTTTACAGGGAATTCATAAAATTCAAGATAATTCTAAAGAATTCAGGTTAAATTTTGAAATTTCTTCAGATCTTTGAAACCCTACAAAATAACTCACTTCTCATGAATATATTCTTTAAAATGCACTAAAATATTATAAAGTTCCATGATACTCTATTCTGATATTTTATGAAATCATGGATAATATATTAAAATACATTGAAAGTTTTAAAGTCCCTTGAAATCATTGAAATCCTCGAAAATCTTGTAAAATATTTCAAAACTTCATGCGTCCTGTAAAATCGTTCCATATCTTGTGAAATTAAAAAAAAAATGTATCCTATAATGTTTCAAAAGTTTTAAAATTACTTCAAATTAATGAAGTTAATAATAACAAAAAATCTTTGAAATCTTATATAATGGCCTAAAATACTGCTAATTCAAAGCTCCTGAAAATGCCTTAGAAGTTTTAAAAATATCTTAAAATCTAAAAAATTCCTTAAAATTATTGAATTCTATTAAAAATTTCTCGGAACCTTATAAATACCCTGAAATGTTTTAAACAGCCTCAAGTATCGCCCTCACTTTTCTGTTCTCTTACAATCAGGAGGGGAAATGTCGGTCAAACTAATCCAACAGATGGCGCCACAAAAAGTGGGTCTGATAACTATTACTAATTATTTAATAAAAGAAAAAGTCATGAAAATATGTAGTTTAGTAAGAATAAAAATTAATTTCGAGATACATCTTGAAAGCAGTTCGAACATTATATTTTTATGATTTATTTTGCTGATATTATGGATTTTATCATTTGTTGAAGTTAAAAAAATTATTTAATGTTGAAATTATTAATGTAGCTAATGAAAAAATTAATAATATTTAAGACCTCAATGACCAAAATATTTAAAACGTACAAGTTATCAGAAGAATTAATGACATATAAATCATTTATATCGAATATAAATATAATATTAATTAAAATATATAAGAGTACAACTTAAGTTGCATAGTAAATAATCTTTGTACCCTTAAAATCTTAACAATTTCAAGTTTTGAAGGAAATATTTTTAAAAAGTAATGGTAATTGTAATTAAAATTTTTGACGCACAGTGGGAGGAAATTCACTTTTTTCGTTCAAAAATGTCCAGAGCCTTCAATTTTCGTCCGATTTTCAATTTTTTGCTTTTAAATCAAAGTTCATTAAATTCTAAAGAGACTGACACTCCGAACTTTCGTCTCCTCTACTAGTTTATTAATAATTTTGCCACAAAGTATGGACAAACTAAAATTTTGTACATGACAATTTTTTATACCGTAAAAACTGACCAGGAAAACTTTATATTATCTTAAATGAATGTTTAGAGACTAACAGAATACAAATAATTGGTTTATTATTCCATTTATTTGTTACAAACAAGTTTGATGAACAATTTGACAAAGTCTTATTATCGGTAAAAATTTTTTTTTGCTAAAAGTGCTTCACATTAATGTAGGAATGGCATTTAATAAGAAAACGAATTAAAAAGTTTACAATAAACATTGTTATAAATAATTCTCTTGACAAAATATTCAAATGTAAGGTTTTATCCAAGTTTTAATTTTCTCTATTCGCTACAATGGCTACGGATATTCCTAAAAAAATGTATCTTTGATAATATTTAGTAAAATACAACAAATTAAATGTCTATAAACAATTTAAATAAACAAATTCCAAAATGCTGGCAGTTTCACTTGGAAAAAGTTGGGTTTTCAATCGCAATAGATTGAGAATTAATCATAACATTGCATGATAAGATTCACTGAATAAAAAATCTTTTGACTAATTTGTTTATAAAAATTTAAATTTTTATATTTCATGAAATATTTTTAAATATTTATTATTTTAAGGAATACCTGAAGTCGTCCTGGCGATTGAAGGAATATAATTTGAAAAATCTGATTTTCTAATATTTTTCCACAAGTATTGTAGATAACAATAGTTATTATGAACTTTTAAATCAGTTTTGTTATCAAATATCAGTCCTACATTAATGTGAAACACTTTGAGTAAAAAAAATTATTTTACCGATAATAAGACTATTTGTCAATTTCTTCATCAAATTTGTTTATAACAAATAAATGGAATAATAAACAGTTTATAATAAAAGGAATAATAAAAGTCAGTTGTTAAAGCGAAAAAAATTTCTCTGTACAAAATTGTATGTTTTCCATACTTTGAGTGGAAAAATTATTAATAAAAAAATTGAGGAGACAAAAATTCGAAGTCAAGCTCTTTAAAATTTAATAAAATTTAATTTGAAACAAAAAAAAATCGAAATCGGACGATTTTAGAAATGAGGTTTGCAATAATACTATACAATGAACTATTTAATTCAAAATCTCCTTTAAATTTAAATTTTCTAATAAAATTATTAGGGGTTGAATGCAGCGAGAAAAAAGCTTTCAAGATTAAGCAACAAATAAATTATTGAACTGTATAAATGTATATATAATGCTCGGTTCATTTTAAATAAACATATACATCATATTAAATAATATTAAATGCATTTTCTTATTTATCAGTGTAATCATTGACTTTTTACCAAATTATTCTCCCAAAAATGTTAATTACAATTACCATTAATTTAAAAAATATTTCCTTCAAAACTTGAAATTGTTATGATTTTAAAGGTACAAAGATTCTTTACTGTGCAACTTAAATTGTAATCTTATATATTTTAATTATTATTATATTTATATTGGATATAAGTGATTTATTTTTTATTAATTCTTCTGATCATGTATATGATTTCCATATTTTTGTCACTGAGGTCTTAAATATTATTAATTTTTTTATTAGCTACATAAATAATTTTAACAATAAATAATTTGTTTTGAATTTAAAAAAATAATGATAACATTATTTTTGCTTTTTTTAATGCAATCCAATGCAAAAGTCAGACATACTTTTTGTGGCGCCATCTGTTGGATGAATTTGCCCGACATTTCCCCTCCGCATCATTAGAGTTCTAAGCCGATTATATTATTTTGAGAACAGTCACGAGAACGACAATATTACCTAGAATATAATCGAGAAATAAATTCTCTGAGAATTTTAAAGAATCTCAGAATTTATTTTAATCAATAGAAAATTGCATTTTTTCGTTAACTTTCCGGTTGAAAATTCAACTCTTTTTTTGAAAGTTTGTATTTTTCAGTTTAAAGTTTACCTGCTTTAGCAGAAATTAAACTTTTTATAACAATGCAACTGTTTGGTTGAAAATTAAGCTATTATACTATTCACATGAAAATTTAACTAATTCGTAGAAAATTTACTGTTTGCTCAAAATTTATATTTTTTGTTGTTGAAAAATAAACTGAAATATTTTCTGGATGAAAGTTCCACTTTCAAAAAAATTGTTTTTTATTGCAGATTTATCTGTTTTAGTACAAAATTGATTTATTTGGAATAAAAATTCAATTTTTTTCGTAGAGAATTTGACTATATTGTTAAAAATTCACTCTTTTTGGTTGAAAAATGGGTGTTTTTGGATTGAAAATTCAATTTTTTACTAGAAACTTATTTTATTGTCACAAAACTTCATAGTTTGATCGTGAAAACTGAACTAAAATCTTTTTCAACAGAAAATTCAACTATTTTTTTGAAAATTTATCTTTCTCATTTAAAACTTCATCTGTTATGGAAAGAATTTCATTTTTTATATGAAAATGCAACGTGTTGATTAAAAATCGTTCTTGTTTGCTTGATAATTCAACTAATTTGTTTGAAACATTTCGTTGAATCGCTTTGTTAAGAAATCAGCTTTTGTTAAAGATTTATATTTTAAGTTGAAAAGTGATCTCGTTGGTTAAAATTTTGATTATCTTGTTATAAATTAATCTTTCTTAATTGAAAATTCAACTACTTGGGCCAAAGTTACGCTAGATTGTGAAATTTTTTTTATTGAAGGCTTATGTCTGCTTGAGAATTTAACTGTTTAGTGGAAAATACTTTTTTTTTAGAATTAATTTTTTAATAGAAAATGGAACTTTTACCTTTTTTAAGATTGATATTTTTAGCTAAAAATTCGCGTTTTTTTTTGTAAATAAATGATTTTTTATTTTGAAATTTCCTTTTTCTTTGCGTAAAAATTCATCAGTTTCGTGAAAAATTAATTTTTCGTTTAACAGTCATATTTTTTGCTTAAAAATGGCATTTTTGTCAGGAATACTTGTCTTTCGCTTTGAAGGTTCAATAATTTAGATAAACTTTTATTTATTTTTTGAGTGAAAAATGTTTATTTGTTGGAAAATCGTCTTTTTGGTTTTAAAGTTCTTTTTTTTGATGTTGTCTAAATTTAATTCGTTTTTTATTAAAATATAAACTATGACACTTTTTTGGTGAAAATTTGTCTTTTTTTGGTTGAATATTCAACTATTATGTTAAAAATGTAGTTATTTTGTTGAAAATTCCAGTATTTTGTTAAAGAGTTATTTTTAAAGTAGAAACTTTTTTTTTAAATAAATTAATACATTTGACAATTTTAAAGTATATGAAACACTGTAATTCCTAAATATGTTGAGTTAGAAAATAATGTATATTCAACCGCAGATATGACCTGAACAATACAAATATTGTTATTACACCATTAAGCCATTTCCCTTTCGGGGTAAGCGTGACTCACTCGGCAGGGGAAAGGAGTAGGGTGTGGATGGGATAGAGATTTTTCAGATTGATCC
>NC_046659.1:75330104-75342084 GCF_010883055.1 Belonocnema kinseyi | reverse complement strand
TCAACAATATAGATAGACTATCACTTGAGAAGAAAATGTCAAGCAATTAAAACAGATCAGTTTTCAATCATACATTTGTACCCCCAATTAGAAAAAAAATTGTCTATTATTCGTATTTTTTGCATGATCTGGATAAAATTTGTCGCTACATACATTAATTAAAGTTTATTTAAGCTTAAAATGCATTGAAACTTACATGAAATAGTGAAATAATTGATTTTTTTAGAAAAACATTTTTTACAAAAATATGTTTTTTCACTGTAAAAGATAAAAAAATTTATCTAAAACGATTTAATTTTGATGAATATTTGTTTTTAATATTCAATCATTGATTTAAACTTTACAAAATAATTTTAAAAACACTTTTATGCAAAAATTAAAATACAGGTTTTAAATTGTATCTACTCTTATTAGTTTCAGTTTTCGGCATCAGGTGGCGGAATGGTAAATCCAATAGAACTGAAATATTTGAATAGTGACCAATGTGCTCTTTTCATTTGAAAAAGTGACTGTGTGGCAGCCCTTATTTATTTAAACAATTACTTCTCAACAGAAGTTCTCTGCTTTGTGTTGTATTGTTGACAAAGTGTCTGACTCAAATAGGGTACCCATAGAGACCAAATCTTGAAAAAAGGATACTTTAGGGACCTAAACTGAATATAGGCTGCAATGAGGAATATAGGGACGGGTCTATGAGGCCTGCAAATAAAAATTATAACACAAGTAATAGCTATTAGTTAATTACCAATGCTGGAGGTGGTGGTGGTGGAGCATTGAGTTGCTGATCAATAGCAATTTTTTGTTGCTCTATAGTCTGAATCTGCCTCAAGGCATGATTTACAAATGCCTGATGCTGAGCCTGATAATTGTCAAATGTCTGTTTCGTCGTCGTTGTGATTGGAGTTATTGAACTTGCATGCAGTGATACCAAACTCGCCTGGTACTCCGACCAGGAGCTGCTTGGTTTTTTCAATTTTTCAATGATCCCCTCGTCGAAATAATTATTCTTCGACTCCCAAAGACTCAGGAGTTTGTTCAGCTTATTGACCTGCTCCTCGGAAGCTGCCAATGAGGCGTTGCAAAACATAGGAACCACCACACTCTCCATCGCTTTACGGAGATCCATCGACTTTTTTCGGGCGCTAAGGGACATACGTAAGCTTCATTTTGTAAAGCGTTAGTAAAACAATATTTAATACACACATTTAAAGAGAGATTAATTCATGAAAGACAGTTCAGAGAGATTATATTACCTTCAAGGAAAGCATGAATAAATAAAAAAAAAAGCGAACAAACTCACCAGTGATGGAGAACATCATTTACTAAGTAGACAATGTGCAATTTTTGGCTGAATGCTGATCCCTGAATTACTCTGAAATACAAATTTGTCATGCAAATATATATCTAATTAATTGGATTTAGATATTCGGGGTTCAGGGTGATAATTTTTTTATAATTATTGATATTATAATAATAAATTGAGCTGACAAACATCTTAATTTTGCTTTCATCTCTTTGTTATACTTTCTTCGAAAGCTTTCAGGTTTTTTTTAGCAATATTTTCAAGGAAGAGGCATTCAAAATGCTTTAATTAATTAATATCCTTGATGAAAGTTATCAAGTGTTCAGCTAATGCAAGAAAACAATTTTAGCGTCTTTCTGGAATCGTTTGAGCCGAGGAAAAAAAGTGTGTGCGTTGACAACCAAAAAAGACGCAAAAATAAAATACAGAAATGGTTTAATTTCTTCTACTCTATATATTTTTTTTTTTTACTTGAAAATTAAAAAAAACTTCCATTGGTTCTAATGTTATGGCGAATTTTTACATGTACAATTTTTATTAAGATACACGTCCCACGTAATTGTGAAGCGAATTTTTTTTTTTGCTTTTTATTTTATTTGAAATTAATCAAAATTTCATTCAATGCTATAAAATGCTAGAAAAATTGGTTTTATCATCAAATACAACTTTTAAAACATGATGAAAATGACAAATGAAATTATGAAATGATAATGATGAAAATTAGTGAAAAACGTATTTTTTGATCGATTTACATGTAAAAGTTTGTCCATTTCGCATTTTTTATCATTTTAAACACCACGAAAATTTTGAAAAAAATGCAGCTTTGACATATTCCAATTTTTCGAACAAAGTATGCATTCAACTCAATTAAAAAACTATTTTTTCCACATTTTCTAAAAATTCTAACGTAGTCAACAACATTTTGTTTCCATTTCTAATTGTTTATTATTTTTCACTGCGAGATACAGCACTTATGAAAAATTTGCCATAATATATAAACCAATGGGAATTTTTTCCCCCCTAAGCGTAAAGGACTCGATTAATTGTAGCATTTTCACTCCACCTTAGAGATTTTTCTTTACCGACCCGAATTCTACATTTTTAACGGAGTCAAATATTTCAAAAAATTTTAACGAATGTCTAAAGATATCTAGAGATTTCAAAAGAGTTGAGGAGATTTCAAAGAGTTTGCAGTTATTTAGATTATTTCTAAATTGCAAAATAAATGAATTTTAAAACAAATATCTAAATTTTGCACTAAAATTATCAATTTTTCCCAAAGAATGGAATAATTAAACTTTCAGTTAAGAAAATTAATTTTGAACAAAAAAAAAGGTTTTTAAGAAAGTAGCTCAATTTTCAACAAAATTCATGAATTTTTAAATAAAATTATGAATCTTCAACTGGAATAGTTCATTTTTAAGCCAAAAAAATAAAATTTCAACTAAAATGATGAATATTTAACTGGAACACTTGAACTTTCAATCATAAAGAGGAATTCTTAAACAAGAGATTAATTTTCAAATTTGTTTTTCTTATCTTTAATGAGTCAAAAATTGAGGTAGTTTCGAGGTCTGGTTTTCAATTGTGAATCTTTTTCATGCTCATTTTGGATCAAATTAATCATGAAAAAATGGATTTCTTTTCGATTTATTAAGTAAGTCCAAATAATTGTACCTTAATTTCTTGAAAGAAATCCTTTTAATTAAATTTTGGTAAAAAGAATGTATTAAATATTAGCAATTATTTAAATCCATTAAAATTTGTTGGATTGTTTACTTTTTTATATGAAAAATCTAATAATCTAAATAGATTAGTTCAGAACCCCCCACAAAAAAGAAATAGCTAATAATTGTTAATTAAGGCCATGTGACGAGTGGGTCACGTGACCAGATACCTACCTTAATCTCACTTTCTTTTATTTCCCAACTTATTGTGACACGAAGCACCACATCGAGTTGAAAATTTGAGATAATAAATAAGAAGCACTAAGAAAGGTGGGTCTGGTTCTAAATTTTATTAATTATGAAAAAAAGCAAAAAAAGTTTTTTACAAGAAAAAACTTTTCATAATTATAAAAATCTAAGGCCAGACCCACGATTCTTAGTGCTTCTTGTTTCGTATCCCAAATTTGCAACTCGATGTGGCGTTTTATGTGATAATAAGTTGGGAAATGAAAAAGTGGTGGTAAGGTAGGAATCTGGTCACGTGACCCACTCATCACATGGCCTTAAAGAAGAAAAATTGTGAAATAAATCGTTCAACTTTGAACTAAAATAATAATAATTTTCAACCGAAAAACGGAAAGTAACATTTTTAGTAAAAAAAAAAAAATAATAATAAATAAATCAAAACTTAAATAATTAAATTCCAAGTTAAAAAATTATGTTTAACAAAAAAGGTGGATTTTCAAATTCAACTATGGAATTTTCAATTGGAACAAGTTAAATTTTCAATTAGGCAAATTACTTTCAACAAAGAAAAAACTTTCTTAAAACAAAAAACAGAAATAGTTGCATTTTTTACCAAAGTGATGAATTTTCAACCAAAAAGATTAATTTCTACCAAAAAAGATGAATTTTTAACTAAAAAAAAAATTTTCAACCAAAAATTTAAAAATTGAATTTTTAGACCAAAAATGAGTGTTCAGCCAAACAGATAAATTTTTAACTAAAATTATGGAACATTCAACTAGAATATCAGTTACATTTTCACTCAAAACAAAAAATAATTTAAAAACAAAAAATATCCAAATAAAAAATAATTTTTCAGTCAAACAACTCATTTTTTAACAAAACGAATGAACTTTTTATTAAGACGACGAATCTTCAACAACAAAATTATAATTTAAACAAAAAATTTAATTTTCCACCAAATAATTTTATTTACATTCTAAAAGTTGGTTTTTAACAGAAGAAAATAATTTTCAAACAAAACAAATTTTAAAAAATTTTCATCCAAATTGTTTAATTTTGAACAAGGAAAGACCAGTTTTCCACAAAGTATATACATCGTCAAACAAATAGTTTAATTTTTATATTAGAAATTTCAATTTTCAACCAAATAATAATTGAATTTTAACCAAAAAATCAGATAAACTTATTTTTAGCCAGAGTCTTCTAAATCCGAATTATAATTATTTTAAAACATTCTCGTTCAATGTAAAAAAAAATATAACAAAATAATGAATATAAGGAAAACAATGATTATGATGAAAATAATGAAAACTTTAATTATACCCTGAATTTATAAAATGTTGTAAAGGCGAATATAAAGATTCAAGATTTTGAAAATATTTCAAAATAATAAAAATACCAAAATATTTGAGAATTCACCAAAAATTTCAAATATTTCAGTAGAAATCTCGAGACCTCCAGAGATTTCAAAAGAGTTCAAGAGATTTCATAGCTACTCAGACCATTTTTTTAAAATAAATAAACATGAAAACTATATTAGAACCTTTAAATTCTTAAAATTATGACTTGTTTCCTAAAATATTTAGGTTTTCTATAAAAATTACAGTATTTCTTAGTATAAATTTATAAGAAAGAGTTTTTTTAATCCACTGGAAAAGGTTTCTATTTGAATAATAATTTAACAAATCCAAAAATAAATTGTGTTTACAGTCGTTTTTATTTGTCAATAATAAATTATGAATTAAGCTATAAAAATACATTTTCAAACAGAAACTTAGAATTTCTTGAATCTGAATTTTGTAAATATTAAATAAAAATGCCAATATATTTTTTTAATGCTTAAATGGTTTCTACTCAATATAGAATCCTGATTTGTTCAAATTATTTTTCTAAGCATGCTAAAAAGAAATAATATTTAAAAAAAACACAAAAATGAATATTGGAAAAATTTCCTTTCTTTCTGATTCTTTTTTCTGGAGCCATAACAAATTTTATAGTGCAAAAACGACAGAAATTAAAAAAAAAAAGATAGTCTGAAAATAAAAAAATGATGAGAATTTTTTCAGAAAAGCGGTTTATTGCTAAAATGTAAAAATCAGCTACAATGTTATTTTCAACTTCCAATATTTTTTCCATACAATCTACAAGCTTCGAAATATTTGTGAAATCTTTAAAAAATTTTAAAAGGTTTAAAACGTTTGTGAATCTTTCAAAATACTACCTTTTCACATATTATTTTTGATTCAAACACTTTTTTTACAATATACAGTTTTTGAAGTCTTTTGAAATCTTATAAATTTTTGTGAAAATTTGGTTAATCTTTCAAATCTTTGTAATACTTTTTAAAAAGTTTGAAATATTTGTGAATATCTTTGAAATCATTAAATCATTGAGAAATATTTTGAAACCTTTTAAAATGTTTATGAATCCTGTGAAATACTACTTTTATGCATATTATTTTCGATTTCCAGAATCTTCATTTTACAACCTACAGTCTTTGAAATATTTTGAAAACTCAAAATTTTGTATGACATCTTTGAAACCTTTTGTGATATCTTTTGAAATTTTGTATATCTCTATGAAATATTTTTAATCTTTGGGATATTTTTGACATCATTTAAATCCTAAAATTGTTGCGAAATCTTGCAAATTTTGTGAAATTGTTGCGAGATCTTTTCAAATTATTTATATCTTTATAAACTTTTTGAACCTTTGAAATATTTGTGACATCATTGAAAAATCTTTTAAAACTTTCAAAATGTTTGCGAATACTTTGAAATATTACCTTTTTGCATTTCATTTTCAATTTCCAATTTTTTTGGCTACAATCTACAGTTTTTGAAGTCTTGATATTTTATAATTTGTTGGGATATCTTTGAAATCGACCTGATACCTTTTAACTTATTTAAATCATCGAGAAATCGTTAAAATTTTTGAAACCTTTTAAAAAGTTTGAGAATTTTCTGAAATACTACCTTTTTCATATTATTTCCAATTTAAAAAAAATCTATAATCTAGTCTGCAAAATCTTTTTAAATATTAGACATCTTTGAAACCTTTGTCTTGTCTTTTTAATTCTTTAATATTTTTGTGAAATGTTATTAATCTTTGAAATACTTCTGATATCACTAAAATTTTTCAAGGTTCTGAGAAATCTTGTGTAACTTCTGTCAAAATTGGTAAAATCTGTCAAATCTTTGTGAAGCCTTTTGAAATTTTTGAAACCTTTGTGATATCTTTTTCAATTAATTATATCTTTATGAAATTTTTTAAATCCGAAATATTTTTGATACTATTGAAATCTTTGAAATCTTTTGTAATCTGTGTAAAATTTTGGGGGAAATCTTTAAAATCGATGTGATATCTTTTGAGATATTTAAATCATTTATAATACTTTAAAATCTTTTAAACCTTTTCAAATGTTTGAAAATGCTTTAAAATACTAACTTTTTTCATATTATTTTCAAATTCCAAAAAAATAATATTCTATAATGTATAGTCTGTGAAATCTTTTTAAATCTTCGAAATTTTTGTGACATCTTTGAAACCTTTTCCATGTCTTTTTAATTCTTTAATATCCTTATTAATTTTTTTGAATTTTTGAAATATTTTTGATATCATTGAAATATTTCCAATTTTGGTGAGATCTTTTCTGAAAAATTTGGTAAAACCTTTCAAATCGTTTAAAAACTACCTTTTAAATATTATTTTCGATTTCTAAGTTTTTTTTCTAAAATCTACAGTTTTTGAAGTATTTTGAAATTTTATAAATTGTTGCGACATCTTTGAAATCTTTGTGACAACTTTTTAAATTATTCGAATTTTTATGAAATTTGTTGAATCTGAAATATTTTTGATATCATTGAAATCTTTTGTTATCTCTGTAAAATTTTTTGGAAATCATTAAAATCTTTGTGGTACATTTTGAAATATTTAAATCATTGAGAAATCCTTAAAATCTTTGAAAACCTTTAAAATGTTTCGGAATCCTTTGAAATTCTAATTTTTTCATAGTATTTTCAATTTCATTTTTTTCTATAATCTATTGGGAATGGTGGTCTACTATTTCGCCACCTGGTGCCCAAAACTGGAACTAGAAAGAGTAGGTACATTTTTAAAGTTTCCCATTAATCTTTGCATAAGTGATTTTACGATGATTTTGTGAAGTACAAAACAATGATTGAATACTAAAAACAGATCTTCATAAAAAAATAGTTTTAGATAGAATTTCCATATCATACAGTTAAAAAACACATTTTTGTCAAACAGGTTTAAAAAAATATAATTATTTCACTATTTCATGTAAGTTTCAGTGAAATTAAATTTAAATAACCTTTAAATAATGTATGAAGCGAAAAATTTTATCCATATTATGAAGAATTCTAAGAATATAATTCCACGTCTTCATTTTAAATGCTCTAAAGTCTAAATAGAAGAATCATTCAATGAATTAAAGATTTTTTTGAATTATATAATTTAAAACAATTTTAAGCCAGAAACCTAAATAGTGAACGATTACATTTTTTATAAACTGAACACTTCTTAAATTAAAAGTTAAATTATTTATATTTTAAATGGTTAAAAAATCCTTAAAATGCTTCCAAATTTTATTTGAAAACCTTGAAAGATCTGCATGTTGTTTACAATTTGTTTTCTTTCGATTTTTAAAATAATTTCAGAACTTCTAAACATCCTATAAAATGAATCTTTTTTATGATTTTTTTTTTAATTCTGCCAAATTAAATCAATTTCCTTAAAATGTTCTGCACTCATTTTTGATAATTTTGTAAATATTTTTGAATAATCACTCAAAATTATCTTTTCGAAATCAAAATCATTATTAACTTTCACAGGAAATTTTTTTAAATCTTCTGAAGCCATTTCAAATTCTTAAAAATCTTTTCAATTTTTTGTTCGCAATCTGCCAAAATCTATATTTTGGCGGTACACGTACACACTTTGTTTGAATTATTTCAAATAATTTCAAATTTTAAATTGAATTTTTTCAAAACTTCTAAATATTTCTTCAACTTCCTTGATTTTTGTAAAGAATAATATGTTATTGTTATTTATAAATCGGGGTTCAAAAATTTGACTCACAAATTAAATTTTTTTTCAATAGAACAATTAAAATGTAACGTATTAAATTTAGTTTTGAATATTTAACTACAACTACTGATTTTATATAAACAGTCAAATGTTTCTAAATATAAAGTCATGCTTAGACTGAAATAATATTTGAAGTTTAATAAAAACCTTTGTTTATGAATAAATTATTTTCAAGTTATTTTAAAATTGAAAATAGTTTATAAAGTTTCAATCGGACGTTTACATTTGTTTAACTAATAAGACTTCCAATTAAAATAGTTTACATAATTGTTGACGTTAGAAGCGGAAATGATTGAAATTGCGAACTGATTTCGAATCGTCTTGTAAAATTAATTATTGTTCAATTGAAAAATTGTAAAGAAAAGTTTAATTTAAAAAATTATTATTAATTCACAGTCACAGTTGATCAACTGAAAATGTATTTTAAAAAAGGATGGAAATCACAGTTGCACAGATATTTCTGTAAAAAAAAATATGTTTCTTCAGCTTATAAGACATAAATTTCATCTAAATCCCTTTTTTTCTAATAAATACTTATTTTTAGTATCCAAAAAATACTGTAAATCCAGAACAAAAATCGTTACAACACTTTTATGCAAAAGTTAATGTAAAACTTCAAAATCGTACCTATTCTTTCTAGTTCGGATTTTTTGCCACCAGATGGCGTAGCGCAGTTTAACCATTCCCAATAGTCTGCCAAACCTTTTTAAATCTTCGAAATTTTTGTGTCATCTTTAAAACCTTTATGATCTATTTTTAATTATTTA
Organism: Belonocnema kinseyi; assembly: GCF_010883055.1. Classification (NCBI taxonomy): domain Eukaryota; kingdom Metazoa; phylum Arthropoda; class Insecta; order Hymenoptera; family Cynipidae; genus Belonocnema; species Belonocnema kinseyi. Next base: position 75,332,989 of record NC_046659.1, on the reverse strand, counting down.
ATATCTTTATGAAATTTTTTGAATCTTTGAGATATTTCTAATATCATTGTAATATTTCCAATTTTGGTGAGATCTTTTCTGAAAAAATTTATGAAATCTCTCAAATCCTTTGAAATACTGTAACCTTTTGCGCATTATTTTCGATTTCTAATTTTTTTCTACAATCTACAGTTTTTTAAGTTTTAGAAATTGCTGCGCGAACTTTGAAATGTTTGTGTTTTCTTTTTAATTCTTTGATTTCTTCATGAATCTTTTTGAATCTTTGAAATATTTCCAATTTTGGTAATATCTTTTGTGAAAGATTTGGTGAAATCTTTCAAATCCTTTGCAACACTACCTTTTTGTATGATGTTGAAAAAAAATAGGCAAAGGAAAACGAACGATATCAGGTTAAAAAAGGGGACCGACTGGAATTTTTCTAATTAATATAAATATATAATCTAAACAGTACATCAATCTATACTCACTTTTTCAGCAAATGGTCAGCGACTACTTGGTTGCTTTCCGGAGTGATTGAATTCTGTAGAATCCAGGCCTTGCCAGCACTGATGCTATCTTTCGTGCAACTCTCGATAATCGGCTGCAGAACTGCTTCAAAGGCTGCCAGGTCAGTGCTCGTGCTCTGTGCACTATTTTGCAGATTAGTTTCTTGCGCCTGCTTCACGGCTTCCTCAACTCTTCCCTGCTGCTGTGCCATCAAAGCAGCATGCTGCGCAGCCAAATTCTGCTCCGACTGTCTCACTTGTTCCTGAAGAGTACTCTGCTGCGACTGAAGATTCGCGAGTTCATTCTGAAGCCAGCCTGGAGGCCCGTTAACTCCTGGTGTGACGCCGGTCAGGGCAGCCGTTCCAATTGCCGCAGCGGGTCCCATTGTCGGCGCAGCGCTAGCCGGGCCCCCGATTGGCACAGTCACAACTGAACTGGGCGCGCCAGCCGATCCGATTCCGACCACTTGATTCAATCCATTGTTTTGAGCAGTTACGCCTGGTGTAAGAGGGACGCTCTTCAGCTGTGAAACGGGTGATGCCGCTTGCTGCTGCTGCGAAACGTTTAAACGTGGATCTGCATTTTGCATTGGATTTATTCCTTTTTGCTTTAAAACTGTAAACGAATGACGGTGGATTATTGAATGAAGCTTGAAGATGATACCGTGCGATATTGAAAATCTAAACTGACTCTTGAATTTTCTATCTTGGATTTTAAATCTTGGACACATGTACAATTAAAGGGTCCGCGGTCTAAGCCTGTTAATTGACATTTATCTCGAAATTTATTTTTTTTTAAATTTCTGGAAAATTTTTTATATGCAGTTACTATCGCGCAAGAGAAACGGCAAAATTCCTTTTATCTTTTTTTTTACATGGATTTTCGAAAATCGCTTTTTTGATATCTAAAGCATAAGTCCGCGGTGTAAACCTCTTAACTGCTTGTGGCGTCTTATGGGAAATCCGTGGTTTTCTCCCGACGGCTCAGTTTTTTGTGTCTACTTTTACGAAATCTTCGATGTTGTCGTTTACAGATCGCTGTAAAGACGAACTTGAGCGACGAGTCTCGATTACTAATCACGCAGAAAATTTTTGCAATAAACTATTTTTAATTTTTGCAAGCACATCTATGTTCGGCGTGTGATTTCAAACATTTTGACATATAAAACTTGCCCGCAGCTTGAAAAGCAATGCGAAAACATGTGAGCCCGGGGCAAATAATAAAAAGCCAGCTGCAGAACACTGCAGATAACAGGTTTAGACCACTGTACACTGTCAATGAAGTTTAAAAAATAGAACCCTAAATCTAAAAAATGTTCCATTCGAAGTAATGAAATGTGAACGGCAAATAAAAACACTCAAAGTGAAACTCTTGAATTTAAAATTTTGAAAATTCAAGTCTAAAAGTTGTTTCATTCAACAATTTTGTATTCAAATTCTCAATAATTTACACGTATAAAAAGGAAACTAGTAACAATTTTACTACTTAAATGTTTTAAATTAAATGCAATTAAACTGCCAAATTACAAATTTTAAACCTTTATAATTTGTACAGTTCAAAGATTTAAATTCAGTTCTAGAAATATAAATCGACGTTATCATTTTCATTGCTCTAAATTGATGAATCAAACAATGAAATTGAAAATGTTCAAAATTATACTCTTTCAATACTTTTCGAAAATTTTCCGTTTCAACTAAGAATTAGATTTTTTTTTAAAATTCGCTGTTCCAATTCATAATTTTAATATTTTTCGGAAATTTGCCGTTACAACTTAGAATTAGAATTCACTCCTTTCAAAAATAACCTGTTCCAGCATGGAATATATTTAAATTTTAACATTCCCTGTCCCAAGAAAAATTATAATTATTTTGGATAAATACCAGTTTTCGAAAATTTCCAGTAAAAGCTCGAAATTTGTTCAAATTGGAAAATTACCGGGTTCCAAGTAAAAATTATTATTATTCTCGATAAATTCCAGCTCCCGCTATAATTTTGTAAAAGACTAAAAATTCCCTGTTCAAATTAAAAGATAAATTATTTTTAATTTAAATAGTTTAAAAATCCTTAAAGTACTTCGAAATTTTATTTTAAGATCTTGAATCATCTACATGTTGTTTCAAATTTAGAAAATATTATGAAAAGTTGTTCACAACTTCTAAAATATCTTTTAAAATTATTCAAATTTCACATAATTTTACAAAATAAAAAATCATTTTCAACTTTTCTAGCAATTTAAAAAATGTTATTATTCTTTTGAAGCCTGTTAAAATTCTTACAAAGCTTCTAAATTTTTTGCTCGAAATCTGCCAAAATCTACATTTTGTTTTAAATTAGGCCATGGACTATTTGCACCAAACTTTTAATGTGAAATTAATTTTGAATTTTTTCAAATCTTCTGT
>NC_046659.1:75320040-75330004 GCF_010883055.1 Belonocnema kinseyi | reverse complement strand
AATATTTAATTTATAATTATTGATTTTAAATAAACACTCAGGTATTTCTAAATATTAAGTAATTGGTGTTTTTCTGAATTGAAAAATTTCAAATTGCATGGTTTAATTGGAATATTTGAGACTGAAATTTAATAAAAGCCTTAAAATATTTTCAAACTCACAGGGGAAATAGGGTGATTTTTTTAAAAGAAAATAAAGAAATAATAGGGGAATAAATTTCTTTCAATGGCATTAATGTATGTTCCATATTCCTAAGATTTCAAATAAATAAATATTGCATTTTCAACCAAGAAAGATTAATTTTCAACTCAACAAGGCGAATCTTCAACAAAAGATATTAGTTTTTGCGATAAATGTTTTAGAAAACATTTGAATTTGAAACCCGAAAAGAAATTTTTTTAACCAAATTGTCGAATTTTCAATCCTAAAAGACGAATCTTTTAGAAGACAGTTGAATTTTCTACAACAACAAAAAATAAATTTCTACCAAAAGATACATTTTTTTTATCCAAAAGGGCAGATTTTCTATTAAGAAAGACAAATGTTAAACAAAACATTTAAATTATAAAGAAAATCATTCAATTTTCCAATAGAAAGTAGAATTTTTAACTGAAAGGTATGAATTTCGAACCCAAAACATAATAGTAGACTTTCTCAATGCAACGTATCAACTTTCGATAAAAACAATATGCACTTTTAAACAAAAGAAATTAATTCTGAATCAAAAATATAATAGTAGATTTTTCAAATAAAAAAAAGAACTTTTAATGGGGAAATATGACTTTTTAACAAAATAATAATAGTAGACTTCAATGAAAACAAAATTAATTTTCAAACAAAAAAGACGACTTTACAACCGAAAAAAAAAGAATTTTCAACTGAAAACGATGGATTTTTTTATCCAAAAAGACAAATGTGGAACAGAACATTCGAATTCTCTATTAGAAAGGATTAATTTTGAACAAAATAGTTAAATTTTTAATAAAAAAAAAAAAAAAACATTTTCCACCTAATAGTAAAATTTTTAATCAAAAGAGATTAATTTTTGACCCAAAATCTAATTTTAAAATTCTGAAATAGAAATAAATAACTTTTAACCAAAAAATATAACTTTTTAAGTAACTGTAGCTGAATTTTGAACAAAATAATTAAATTTTCAACCAAATGGTAGAATTTTTAACCAAAACAGATGTATTCTGAACTCAAAATAATATTTTTTAAAAGTATCCATTTTTTACCAAATAGATGTGTATTTTTAAAGAAAATAGTTGAATTTTCAATAAAATAATAAAATTTTCAACCAAATAGTAAAACTTTTAACTAAAAGAGATAAATTGAACCAAAAATATAATAGTAGACTTTCGAAATAAAAATAATAAACTTTTAATGGAAAAATATGACTTTTTAACAAAATTGCTGAATTTTCAAGCAATTAGTAGAATTTTAAACCAAAAGAGAAAAATTCTGAATTAAAAAGATAATAGTAGACTCTTCAATGAAAAAAATTATCTCACAACAATAAAAGGTGACTTAACTACCCAAAAAAAGAATTTTCAATCCAAAAGGACGGATTTTATATCCAAAAAGACGAATATTTAACAAAATAGTTGAATTCCCGTACAGAAAGAACTAATTTTGAACAAAATAGTTATATTTGTAATAAAAAAAACATCTTACACTTAATAGTAAAATTTTTAACTAATACAGATTAATTTTAGACCCAAAATTTAATTGCAAAATTCTGAAGCAAAAATAACTTTTAACCAAAAAATATCACTTTTTAAATAAATGTAGCTGAATTTTCAACAAAATAATTAAATTTTCATCCAAATAGAATTTTTAACCCAAAGAGATGAATTCTGTACTAAAATTATGTACAACATTGTTGTATTTTCAAACTAGTAGTAGAATTTGGAACCAAAAGAGATAAATTCTGAACCAAAAAGATAATAGTAGACTTTTCAATCAAAAAAATGATCTTTGAGCCAAGAAAGACGACATTCCTACCGTAAAAAAGAATTTTCAATCGAAATCGACGGATTTTCTAAAAACCAGTTGAATTCTCTTACAGAAAGGATTACTTTTGAAAAAAATAGTTAAATTTTTAATAAAAAAAAACATTTTCCACTAAATAGTAGAATTCTTTATAAAAAAATATGCATTTTGGACCTAAAATCTAGCTGTAAAGTTCTAAAATAAAAATAACTAACTTATAACCAAAAATGTAAGTTTCTAAATAAATTTAGCTGAATTTTCAACAAAATAATTAAATTTTCAACCAAATTATAGAACTTGCAATCATAAGAGATAAATTATGAACCAAAAATATAATAGTAGACTTTTCAAATAAAAAGAATTAACTTTTAACCAAAAAAGGTGGATTTTCAACCAAAAAAGACGACTTTAACAAAATACTTCAAGTGACAACAAAATAATTAATTATTCAACGACCGGAAGTAAGTGGATTTTGTATTTGAATATATGCCAATTATTAGTAATCAATCATATAAATTAAGGTTACCTATGTAAATACTATGTTAAATATCTGAAAAGAAAGTTCTTGTCGCTGAAATGTAAAAGAAACTTTAGTATCTGAACAAACCATCAACACAAGCTTTATATTCCTAAATATGCAGTATAAAAGGAACTTCAATTTTGAACGAAAAATTCATTTTAAAACATGAAACTGAAGTTCGCAACGTTTACGACAACGAAAATATATTTTTTTTAATAAGAAGCTCGAGACCTAAAATTGTATCGTTTTGAATAGTTCCATTTGATGTCAAAAGAAGCACTTAATAGTTTCATCCACCTACCACTCAAGGATCACCCCCAAAATCATACCCTAACCACTATAAAATCATTAAAATTCCCCGAACTTCCAGACCTAAAATTTTATTCTTTTAAATGGTTCCATTTAATGCCTAAAAAAATACAGTAAGCAAGATTTCTAACTGCTGAATAATAGATAATACAGATACAAAATTATTCAATTCCCGAAAATTAGAATTGCTAATTGTTAGATAGCAATGTATTAAATTACAAATAAAACAATCAGTTTAATCATTCAATAAAAAACAAATAATAAATTCCTAATTATTTTCGGCAATTGTAAATTTCGGCATATTTAAAATTTGGTATATTTTTGTGAATTTATTAATTCGCTTATTGTTTTTTAATGTCGTACTACATAGTTTTTGATATTTTTAAATTGAGCATTTCATAATTCGGAACTTCATTTTTCGGCATTTAAAAATCTAGTCGTTATACTAAACTTGGCACATTTTATAATTCGCTAATTTATATTTTAGGCAATTATTTTTTTCCGTTAATTTCTGTATTCGTTATTTTTACATTCTCATCAGATGAGGCATTCAATTTCTGTAAAATTTGACCTCTCCTGCCCTTTTTTTGTCAAATGTCAACGTTTTGAGACCCCCTGAATCCAAAAAAAAAGGTTTTTACGAATGTGTCTGTCGGTCTATCTTAATGTATAAGGGATGATTTTTGGGATGGTCCTAGAGTGATAAGGGGAATAAACTGTTTTTGACTTCAATAAACATTAAATGGAACTATTTAAAACAATAAAATTTTAGGTCTGGAAGTTAGAGGAATTTTAATGATTTTTTTAGTGCTCAGGGGATGATTTTGGGGGTGATCCTTGAGTTGCAGGGGGATGAAACTATTAAGGGATTCTTTTTACATCAAATGAAACTATTTACAACGATACAATTTTAGGTCTCGAGCTTTTTATACAAAACAAAATACATTTTCTTTGTAAACGTTGCGAACTTCACTTCCATCTTTAAAACATAATATAAAATAATTTTCGATATTTAAAAGTAATTCATTAGTAACACTGAGTTCAATTCCATTTTTTTTCAAATAGCGAGACGAAATTTGTTTGCGAAAGTAAAATCAAATCAGAAAAATTCCGGATATTCAAAATTCTAGGCTATTTTCCGTTTTTTTTTTCGGTCAGTGGCCACCCTGATTATAGGAGTAAAATATTCGAATTGATTGAAATTCTTTTTTAAATGTAAAATTTCGGATTAAAGTGGAAGTTATATATGGGCTGTGCGCTAGTTAACTGTGGACAAGACTATGGTTATGAGATTATGTCACCCAAATATCGCCTTTATCCATTATATCGCTTTCAACCGCATTCCTCGTTCCTCGCAAGAACATTGTCATTCATAGATTTCAATTTCTTTATCTGTTAAGGAGTGTTTTCTCACTTACTGGCTTGCTCCGTCGTCACTTTGTACTGGTAGTAGTTGAAGTACTCGCCACCGAACAGGAAACCAAATTTCGGGTTGTCCTTCTGTTTATTTTTCGTCATCTGCTCGAACTCCGGTCCATTGCGAGCAACGAACTGAGCCAGTTTGTCAATTATATTCCGCAGCTCCGTATCTGTTTTTCACGAAAAACAATAGGAGTTCAGATCATTTCTATCGACTGAATATGTGTGCGTGTGGGGGGGGGGTCAAAATTACAAACGTAGGAATTATTAAATAATTCATTACCTAAAATCCTAATTGTCTAAATTTAATTACTTGATTTTCCGCTGTGAAATCTGGTACAGGATTAGATTTTATTTGAATTTATTTCAAAATAAAAATAAAAATTGATTGATCATGCCAAACTTAGAGATCGTAGTGGTAAAGTTATTTGATATAGAGAATATTTCTTATCAGCCGGGCTATCACGGACCGATTTACTTTTTAAAAACTGACTGATTTAGGCTAAAAAGTGACTACATTTTAACAAAAAAAGTGACTAATGTTCACACAAAAGATGCCTGTTATGTCTATAGGAACACTTATTAACTCCAAAATTTTGATTTAATTTTACATATATTTGATGGAATTGCTTACAAGATTAGATGTAATTTTAGTGCTAAATTTGGGGATGAATACCAAGGTCACAATTTTCAGAATAAATTTTATAGGTAACACAAACTGTAATTCATTTTATTACAAGCTAAACAAACATTTCATGCAACTGCCGTATTTATATTCAAAAATACTTTACGATTGGAATTAAAAACCCGGAAAATCACGAACTAAAATAATTTAAGCTTCAATATTAAACAGAATTTTCACAATATAGATTATTCCATACATAATTATTATATATCTCAATGATATAATCATTTTTTTTTTTGAGATCAAATCTAAAATTTATTCATTTTTTTTCTTTAAGGTTTTCTGGGTTTTATCATTACTTCTCGTTTTTCTTCGAATTATTTTAGCCATTTTTTTAGTGCTGCTTGATATTTTTTCCGGAAAAAGAAGCAAGATAAATGACATAAGGTATTCCCAGAAAAACACAACGTAACTTTTGTTTCTAAAGGATTTAGTCAATACATTTTCTAAGCTTATATTTTTAACTAATAATATTTTAAACCCATAAGAACTATAGGAACAGTTCGGAAGTCATTGTTAAAATTTACGGAAATATATTTTGCTCCTGCTTATTCGAAAGCGAAGTCTAATCATAAATTAAAATAGTACTAGTACAAATAAATATTAATACATTACATTAAATATATTAAATATTAAATAATAATATATTAAATATAATTAAAATAAATCTACAAGCTTTGAAAACTCTAAAATGACCTTTTCCTTTAAAAAAAGTGACTTTGTGTCAGCTCTGCTTATTAGAAAAAAGGTTAGTAACTGTAAGGTGTCCGTAAAACTTAATTTTCTAAATTCCCTGATTTTATCCTACAGAATTTTTCATTCATTCTTGAAACATTTTTAATACCGAATATTTTATAAATGGGATAAAATAATTTTGAATTAATCATTATCAGGACAGCTTCAGCATAATTTACTGGAAAAAAGTGAAAAAATTAACTACTTTAACCCAAAAAGTGAGTAATTTATAACCTAAAAAGTCACTAAACAGACAAATGTACATTAATAATCTAACGGATGTTGTTTTGAATTTAAAAGAATTTAATATAATTTATCAGGATTCCAGGTAAGTTTTAACGCATTCAGGTTAAATTCGTAAGACTTTAAAATAATTCAAGATAATTTCAAAATAATTCAAATGAATTTGAGAAAATTAATTAAATTCCACTGATTTAGGTAAAATTGGAGTATATTTAGAGAAATTTAAGGGAAATTACAAGAATTCGGCGAGATTCATAAAAATTTATGGAGAATTTACAGAAAATTAAATTAGTTGGGAAAAATTATTCAGAATTCAGGGTCAATTCCAAACGAATTCAAATTAATTACACAATTTTTGTTTAAATATTTTAAAACCTTTGAAATTCTACGTAATACCTCACTTCTTATAAAAAATTAATTAAAATAGATTAAAATCTTATAAAAATTCCTGAAATTTTATGAAATCCTGCAAAATTTATTAAAATATCTTGAAAGAAGTATCCCCTAAAATCATAGAAATCCTCGAAAATCTTATAAGATTCATTCTCTTAAAAATTACTTGGATTTTTAAAAAGGCTAAAATCTTCAAAATGCTTCGAAAATTCTTTGGAATCTTTTGAAATACTTCAAAAAAGTTAGAAATCCTGTGAAATCATTTGAAATCGCTCGGCAATTTAAAGCTCTTGCAAAATCCTTGGAATTTAAACAAATACCCTAAAATATCCGGAATAATTTGAAATATTTTAAAATACTTTAAAACTTTTTAAAACTCTTAGAAACCGAATCCAATTTTTAAAAATACCTGATATTTTGATTCCTTTGGAGTCACTTGAAATGTTTGAAGTTTATTAAAAATACCCTTAGATATTTTTAATCCTGTAAAATCTTTTTAAATACTTTACAATGTATACAGTTTCTTAAAAATTCTTTGGAACCTTTTAAAATATTATATAATCCAGTGAAATTTTATATTATCTGATCTTTCCCGAAATCCTGAAAACATTACTCAAATACTTTAAAAGCTTTTAAAACTCCTTTTGAAATTTTTTAGGTCTCTTCAAAATTCCTTAGATTTGTTTTCCAATATCCTAAAATCTTTCAAACTCTTTAAAATTACTTTAATTATGGAAATCTATGGCATATTCCTTGGAATATTTCAAAATAACGCAAAATATTAAAAATTCTTTGAAATAATTTAAAATCTTCCGATTGAAAATTCTTTTAATCTTTTAAAATGTCTCAAAATCTTTAAAATTCCTAAAAATCATCGGAATTGCCTTGAAATCTTAAAACCTCAAATTTTGTGAATACATTCTTTGAAATAAAATTATATACTATAGGTCCCGTGAAATTCCATGGAATGTGAAATTTTTGGAAATCCTGGGAAATTTCGTAACATTTTGAAATCCCTTAAGACAATTGAAATATTTAAAAACTTTAATGTCTTGAAAATACCGTTGAATTTTTTTTAAATACCCTAAAATATTAAAAATTCTCTGAAATCCCTTGAAAAAATTTTAAGTTCTCGAAAATTCCTTGGGCATTTTATAAATACCCTAAAATCCTTTAATATTCTTTCAAATTATTGAATCTTTTGAAATCTCTTCGAAATCTTTTAAAATGCCGTAAAATATTTCAAACTTTTTCAAATCTTTTGAAATCTCTAGAAACTTTGAAATATCTTAAAAATTCCTTGCAATATTTGAGAATACCCTTAAATCCTTACAACTCTTTAAAATTCCTTCAAATTATTCGAATCCATTAAATAATTACTTCGCATCTTTAAAAAAAAAAACCTAAGATATTTCAGATCCTTTGTAATCTTTTAAAACCCTTGAAACTGGTTAAAGCTCTTGAAAATTACATGGAATTTTCAAAAATTCTCTGAAATCTTTAAAATCATTTCAAATTAATCCAGTCTGTTGGAAATTTGAGAAATCTTTTAAATAACTAAAATATTTCAAAATAAATCAAGAAAATTCAGAAATAGGTGAATTCAATAGTGGTATATCCATGAGTTAATTTATAGGAAGAAAAATGACTAAAAGTGCCTGCGTGGCAGCCCTGAATATTCTGGACAATTTCTTAAAATCTCTAGAGATTACTCCACTGTATTTGGATAGTGAAGATAATTGACCAAAACTCTCAAACGACGCTAAAGTCTGATTTGGGAAATTAAAATGCGAAAAATATAACTTAACCTACCGCCTTTTTTCTCGGAAAAATTTGCACAAAAAGACTTAATTATTTATAGAGCTATTAACAATTAAAAAACATAGTGATACGTTTCCTTTCTCTATATAATAAATCAAATAAAAATTTAATAATTACTAACTGTATATAAATTTTTACAAGTTCTTCATCAGAACAAAATGAAATTTGACGATATTTTTGTTCCAAGTTAATTTGTTTCATGAAGGAAAAAAGTCTATCATTTTTAATCTTAAACGCAGAATATTTTGTTTTGTTTAATTTTGGAGTTAATTTTGAATTCATTGACGTCAAAGATAAAGAACAAATTCCGGAAAAGGAAACGAAAAACACTGGTCCAATAATAATAGCAAACTAACTTCTGATCCTTGACAATATTTTAAAATCAATATTTTAATTTTAAATGGAAAAACCTTACTAATATTTGAATTACAAAAATTATTAACATAGAATAAGAGTACCAAAATTATTTTTGCTTTTCAGTACATCTGGTTTAGCTACTTACAAATTTGTCTATATATTTCAAATTTTACTAATCTTTAAGATAAAAGATAATCTAAAAATAGGTTCTTACTTGAATGAAATAAGTATAATCATAAAAAAGATCAACAAATAGTAGATTAACTGAAAAAATTAACAATGAGCAGTAAAATAAATAAGAATAGGTTATTTGTATATTTTCATTGCTATGCAAAAATATAAAATTTTAAAATAAAATTTATAAGCTCCAAACTGCTGTAGAATTCGAAATAGAAGAATATTCCGAAAACCGCACCTGCCCCTCTGCGGTTCACATAACCTCATAATGATGAAACTCGTTTTTCGTAGACATTTACCGGAAATTTTTACTGAATTAAAATAGAGAAGTAGGGAAAAGAAAAAGGTGGAAATTCCGACATGCATAAGATAATAATCGCAGGGAAAATTGATTTTATTAGCCATGGGATGCAGAAACCGCGCACACGATTGGAGCCCGGCATAAGCATTCAAGTAGTTACCTGTAGGTCCCTGGTCCATTTTTGAGTGTAATTTCACTGCCGCACAATCACACACTGATTCTTAATTACTTAACTCCACGATGATTTAATTTCGGCTACTTTCCAATGATAAAAACATTATTCTTCCACACGAAAATACTCCACAACGCCAGTCGTCGCCATTTTTTGCGGAAAGCTTGTTGACAAGTGTCGCCAACAGAGGCGTTCATGCAGATATCAAAGAAGGCGCGTTATTCAAAGATTTTGAAATCGAAGTGTACCTAAATATTTTGAAAGAAAGGTATTGAATATTTTGAAATTTGTAAGAGTCTATAATTAAAAATTAATATTTTAAATTTTGAAAACTTTAAATTAAAAATAATATCCAAAGATTTTAAGACTGTTTGAATATTTATAATAATAATTTTCAAGTTTTTCGTTGCCCTCCCCTTTTCTTTTGCTCTCTTTTGAAAATGCTTTATTGTTGATTTTCAAGTAATTTCTGTTGCACTTTCAATTAAAATTATGAGATTTTAAAAATTGTTATGCATATAATTTGAAAATTAATTATTTTTTAACATTTCCTATTAGAAGGCATATATTTTTCAAAGTTTTTAGATTAATTAAACTTAAAAGGTGCTTAATATTTTTAAAATTTAAATCTTGAATGGTGAAAATAAAAGTGATTTTTCTTGTTTAGAAATAACACCTTTTACTGAAAATTCGATTCAATGACATTGAACGTCGCCGTATGACTCAATAATATTATCCTTAAGGGCATGCGACACAGTGGAATTCCTACATTACCAACCTCTTTTTTCTATTGAACAAAATTTTTTTTTGAACCATAGAACTTTTTTTGTAAATCAA
>NC_046659.1:75310137-75319940 GCF_010883055.1 Belonocnema kinseyi | reverse complement strand
TCATTTACCAAAAAAGTTCTATGGTTCACAAAAAAATTTTGTTCAATGGAAAAAAGAGGTTGGTAATGTAGGAATCCCACTGTGTCGCATGCCCTTAAATATAATACATTTTTCATCATGAAAATTTCTATAATTTGATTTTAAAAGTATAGTTTTAAATGCACAATTCTAAATTACTTACATTTTTTATAATTAAATTAAATTGAATATAAAAACATTTTGTTTGAACATCAATGTTCTAATTTCAAATTCAAATATTAAAAATTCCAAGACAGATTCTTAGAAATACTTTTTTTTTAATGTTTTGAAGTATTACAAATTTCAAACTTAAATTAAAAAACAAACAATTTTTTGATTGAAAACCTTAAAATTGTGTAATTTTAAACACTGATAGCAAATATATCAATCTTTTGATTTATTTACGTTTTAATTCTTTATTTGCAATGTAATATCATGCAATCATTAGTTTTAATTTTGTAAATTAAAAAAACAGTTGAATTTAAAAATCAAAATTGATCATTTTTAAATTTAAGAATTTTTAATTATTTAAATTTACTTTTAAAAAAATTGAAATTTAAAATGGTTTTAGTCTGGTTTGAGTATACATATATTTTAGCATTACTATTCTTGATAATTTAATTTTTCAATTTCTATTAAATTTTCTTTTTTCGAATGTGATCATGCAATTTTGCCAATTTTTGAAAATTCGAATTTGAGAATATATATCGTTTTTATTGTTTTCAAATTTTTTTATTTTCGAAATTCGCAAATATTCCAAATATAGTCCGATACGTTTCAATTTTGAGATATTTTGATTAAAATTTTTTCGATTTCAAGAACTTCAATACAAATTATTCAATTTTGAAGGCTTTTATTTGAAAGTGATACAAGCTCAACTTCTTTTTATTCCATTCGAAATAATGTTTTTTTTTTCAAATGTTTCAAATGTTTTAAAAGCAATATTAAAAACAATATTAAAATAAAATCGGTAACATTACAAAAAAAAAAATAATTCAGAATTATGTTTCGTCGAAAGTCAGAATTAATGAGATATTTTGCAATTATACGCATTATTTTTTCATCTGTCACTCCAATATTCAATTTTCGGATTACAGAATTACTTTTCGTGCATTTCCCAATCATTATTTATCATAATTATCATATTAAATTTAAATAGTCACAAAATTTAAAATACGTGCGCTAACTCGCGACGTATGTGTGCAGTTCCAACTGTTCCAAAATTTGGAAATTTAAAAGATAATTTTTTATGTTTGATTTAAGCATTGCGTGAGGAAACAAAGAGATAAACCAAAGATATTATCTTTGGATAAACGCGTGCATAGCGCTTGTTCGTTTTCTAATTAGTAATAAAATTCATAAAAATACAAATTATTAGATACAGCGCCGCCTAGTGAAAATCAGCATAACCTATTTTCATTGCGGGCGGGTTACGTCCAGTATCCGCCATTTCTCGGCCGATTTCAGAATTTTCTGGTGTCAAGACTGATCAAGACTTGTTTTTATGCACATGTCGTGTGCCAAATTTTATTCTACTACGAGCAAATAACAGTTTAACAAAGAAGATAAATACAAAAAGGAAAAGCAGAACCTGGTAAGTACAATTCAACGCAACAACTTTCAAATATTGCTACTTTGCATGCATATGTGTACACTTCCAATTTATATGGTGAGTATTTTCCCTATTTTTTCTGATACATTTCCCCATCAGGGGATATATAATTCGGACATTGCTTTAATTTTGTATTAACTTTGAAGATCAATTCAGTATTGTATAAAATAGTGTCAACGGAGAGAAAAGATATACACGTGCGGTTTCATAACCTCACTTTTTCGGAGTTCGGTGTCAGCGGTACAATTTCCACTTTTCAGTATCATAACTACAAAAAAAGTTGTTTTCTATTGTTAGAATTTATGTTTTGTTTTTTAGTTGCAATATAATGGGCGATTTGGATTAAATTGAATCAAATATCTGTATACGAAAAAGTTTGACGTTTACAATAATTTGTTAATTGTAGGAATTTGAAACATATTTAGTCACTTTCTGTGTCCATTTACAAGGTACATAATTATTATAATTCGAAAAGCAATACACAATAATGGAAGAAACGAAGCTGGTGATGAAAAATTCATTTGACATTTTATTAAAAAGAAGACAAGCGTCAAATTGTATGCTAGCTGTCAGTTTATTTTGTATTAAAAACATTTAACAGAGGGAACTTATTACTTCTTATTTTGAATCTTAGAAACTACAATATGTCATTGGTTCTAGAAAACACAATATTTGTCCTATTCGCTTCAAATATATGCTATTTTTAAATACAATTTAAAAAAGCGGAAGCTGAAAAAATTTAAAACATATTGACAAAATTGGCGAAATTTTGGAAAGAAAATCTGAAATATACCTATAAGTTAATCACGATTTCATTAACAAATAGAGAATTTTGCGTGTTATGCTCGCACTAATTTAGAAACTTCATTAGAAAAAATGCGGTTCATTTTCCAGCATTTTAAAAATTGATTTTACAGAAAATCTTCTATGATTTCAAAAATACAATATGAATGACACCAATTTTTCGCTTAGTTCCAATTTTTTCAAATTAGCGCATTATTTTTCTTATTCACAAAATATACGAAGTCGCGTCTGGAATTATTCGACACTGTATTTTTAATATTTATTAATATTTAAAAGACTCATAACAATAAGAAATACACCTTTAATATATTTGCGAATGAATTATTTATCAAAGTAGAAGGAAATTTGACTATTTGAATTTGATTCTAATTTTCTATAAGATTCCATTTACCATTTTTGCTGGACATTTTTCACATAAATGTATTGCATTATTTTTATATGTAAATTTTATTTTTGGTTTGTATTGGTTGAAAATTCATTCCTTTGATTGAAAGTTCGTATTTTAGATTGAAAATACATTTTTTTAAGTGAAAATTTAATCATTCCAGTTTTTTTCGAATAAATTAATATTTTTTGATAGGCATATTTTAATATTATTAGTTGAAAATTTGTCTGTTTTTTGGCTGAAAATTCATTTTTTTTTTAATTAAAAATTAATCTTTTTGGATAGAAAATGAATTTTTTGTTGAAAACTTATTTTATTTGGTTAAAAATTGATTTTTTCACACAGAAAATTGAACTATTTTATTTGTGGACAAAAAATAATTCCTCTGATAGAAAATAAAAATGTTTTGTGGAAAATTCGTGTTTGTTGGTTGATAATTTATTTTTATAACTGAAAATTGAACTGTTCTGTTTTTGGTTGCGAATGTATATTTTTTAGTTGAAAATTCATTTCTTTGGTTGAAAATTGAAATATTTTGTTGCAACTTCGATTTTCTTTTGCATTTGAAATAATTTTTCTGAACTAAAAATATAACTATTCCATCTTTTGCTTGAAAATTTGCCTTTTTTAGTTAACAATTCAGTGATTTTGTAGAAAAATTACATTTTCAATTTAAAGAATTTTTAAATGCTTTCTTAATATTTTAATTTTTATTTAAGGTAAGCAAATTGAAACCAAATATTTAAAAGTAAAGAATCTTTAACTGATTTTTTTTACACAGAAAGCCTGGAATGGTTAAAATTTCGAAGAGCCTCTAAACTTTGAACGTTACAATTTTAATTGTTGTATTTAAAAAATTCTTAATTTGTAAGTGAAATTTAAAAATTTGAATGTCTAATTTACAAATGAACATTTTTGGAAAAAATTCGAGTGATTTTAAGAGATATTTAGGAGTTTTAAAAAAATTAAAAATTATCATGCAAATTTTAGAAAGTGTTTTTTAAATCTTCTATAATCTTTTTTTTTAAATTGTTTAAATCTTTGAAAAACTTTTGAAATATTCTCTTTAAATATTTTCTCAAAATGAAAAGTTATTTTTAATTTTTCTAGGAATCTTAAGAAAATGTTTTTATTCTTTTGAACCCTTTCACAATTCTTGAAAAGAATCTACTTTTTTTTGTTTAAAAACAATTAAAAACTCCTTCTAGATTTCTTAAGATTTTGAAATAAAATTTTGAAGCTTTCCAAGGATGTTAAAACTATTTAAAAAGTAAATAATTGAATTTCTAATTTAAGAAGTGCTCAGTTAAAGTTTTTTCAATTTTTCAATATTTGACGGTCTTAGCTCAAAATTCCTTAAAATTATATAATTTTGAACATTTTAAAGTTCATTCATTGATTTTTTTAATTTAGAGCATTGAAAATGGTAACGTGGATTTAAATTTTTTTATTGAAAAATGTTAGTGCCTTCAATTTTATATGCGCAAATTATTCAGCATTTGAATAAAAAAAATTTTAATTAAAAACTTTAAAATTTTTGAAGTTCAAAATCTAACAGTTCCACTTTAAGTGCTTTCATTTAAAGCTCAGTTTTTATTACCCCAAGTGGAAAATTTTGTAGCTTTAGTGTTCCATTTTTTAAATTTCAGTGACCGTGAAAAATGTTTCCGAACCGGGAAATGACTGGGAATTTATTTTGTCGATTAAAACGGCCACCCTGTACTCTTCCATTATTTTTCAAGATTGAGTACAGTCGGTTGTACGGGTATCCTCCGCTTTAAAATTAATTGCCGTAACTCAAAATTTAATTCTTCTATCTGTGGCTCAAAATTCATCTGTTTAGTTGAAAACTCAACTATTTGATTGCAAATTAATGTATTTCACGTGTGTCTTAATTGATTTTTGGATGACTCCTTATCAAATCCTGTATGACTATTGTCATTGCAAGTGTTTATAATATATTTATGAAAATTTTTTTTGCATCAACGTTATTGACCAGCTAGCTGTAAGGTACTTTTTATATCTGAAAAAATGTATAACGGTCACAGGATTGCTAGAAGACCTGGAAAGGTCGTGGAATTATTAAAAAGTGTTTAATAAACCTAGAAAAGTCATCGAATTAAAAAAAAATGACTGTAACCCCTGGAAAAATCATGGAATTTCGAAAAAATGATTCGAACTTTTTTAATCGTCTCTATTTCAAAGTCATAATAATTTAGTATTTTTTAGCGAATTCTGTATTTGAAAATTGGAAAAGAAAATTTAAGGAACAGGCAAATATCCGGCAAAGTGTAAAAATTAAACGAAAAGAAATGGAAGATTCAGTGGGAAAAGCAAAAAGAACTGAATGATGTTGAAGAAGAAATTAAGTGAATTGATTAAATTTTGATAAATTTTACTATAGACAATTTTATTATTTCTTGCGATCTAAAAGTTTTATTTTAACTCTATTAAAAAATGCAGAGTTTTTTTAGATTACTGTTATTTTCAACTGTAACCCTAATCATAGCAATAAATAGTTCGACTATAATTGTTTCTAAAGTAATAAAGAAAATAATAATACGGTTATGATAACAGAATACTTTTTTTTTACTTGGATAAAAATATTATTGGAAACTGTTTTGAGTTCGATTAAACTTATTAATAAAACATTATCATTGCATTATGATTGTTTGAAAATTCAATTTGACTGGCTGAATTAAACAGAAAAGTAGACCTGCAATTTTTGTCAGGATGAAGTCAGACAATTTGAAAATTGTAATTTTGTAGCAAACCTGTTTTTTGAACAGTGCATGAATATTGTTCTGAAATATAAATTGTGTTGGTCAGAAATGCCAGCAGCGTTTGAAGTAAAGTCCAGCTGGGCTGATGAGGTTGAAGAAGAGGGAGGAACCGTTTTGCCACCAAATTCTGAAGTGCACGAAAATGGCTTCAAAATTCTCACAGAATATAAACTCAACGACGACAACAAGAAGGTGAAGGTTGTACGCACCTACAAGATCGAGAAACGCATAGTTTCAAAAACAATTGCCGCTCGTAAAAACTGGCACAAATTTGGAGACTCTGTTGATGACCGACCAGGGCCAAATCCCGCGACTACCGTCATTGCTGAGGATGTCTTCATGCAGTTCATTTCAAGCAAGGAAGAGGATAACAAGCTGGAAGAAGATTCGCTGGATAAATTGAAAAGCATGGGCGAAAAAGGTGTCGTCAAGTGCCGCAATTGCAATGGAGACCATTGGACGACAAAGTGTCCTTACAAGGATACTGTTCTCAGTGGAGGTAAATTATTTATTATATATTTTTTAAATTATAGGTATGGCTGATTCTCGAAAAAATAGAATCGATTCTCAAAATTGACGATTTGCTTAGTCGATTTGAATTAATAAATTTAATATAATAGATTCTTGAATAGATTTTTTTTAAATAGTAACTATTTTCATTCGACAATAACAAGGAATTTATTTGTTAAACTTTTTAATTCTTTGAAATATAAAATTTGTTGAATAACTGGAAAATTTGTATGTCTCGTGTAATCTAGAGATCCTCTAGGTACTTACTTTTTTAGATGATAGTTTAGGTATTTTTTAAAATGAAAATTTCGTTAAAAATTTATGTATTTTGTCGAAATTTAATTTTTTTTATAGAAAATTATTAATGTTCGTGATTTTAAATTCATTTATTTTGTTGAAAATTCGACTTGTTTGTTTGAAAAGGGTTTTTAACTTAAATAAAAATTAACATTCAATTTTTGGTTAAAAATAATCATTTTTAATTGGAAATTCAACTATTTCGTTACAAATTTATGTGTTTCTAGAAAATTAATTTTCGGGGTTTGAAATGTATCTTCTTATTTAAAAATTTAATATTTTGGGTAAAAATTCATTTTTTCCAGTAAAATATTCATCATTTTTATTAAAAATTTATTTATGCGATTTAAAATTTATTTATTTTATTTCAAATTAGTCTTTTTGGTATAAAAATAATCTTCTTGATTGAAAATTCATCTAGATGGTTAGAAATTCAACAATTTGGGTAAAAATTCATTTTTGGTGGGAAAGATTTATAATTTTCTTTGCAAATTAATCTTTTTGGTGGAAAGTTTATATATTTTGTTGAACATTTTAATTTTTTGCGCGAAAATAATTCTTTTTAATTGTAATTTCACATTTGTTGTTAGAAGTTTTACTTTTTGTTTAAAAATTCAGTTTTTGGGGCAAAGCTTTATTATTTTCATTGAAAGTGTGTCTTTTTGGGTAGAAAATTTATTTCTCTGGTCGAAATTTTTACATTATGTTTAAGAGTCGTCTTTTTTTATAAAAAAATTTATCTTTTTGGTTAGAAGTTCAATATGTAGTTAGTAGTTCATTTTTTCGCAGAAAAAAGTCATAATTTTTGTTCAAATTAATCTTCTTGTTCGAAAACTCATCTTTTAGTTGATACTTCATCTATTGGGTTTAAAATATAGATCTTTTCATCTGTTTGTTCAAGATGCATCTATTTCAGATAGAGATTAATCATTTTACTTGGAAAAGTTTTAGTTTGTGTTAAAATTCAATTTTTTGGTTGAAAATTGATCTTTTTCAGTTGAAAATTCGACTTTTTTGTTAAAAAATCATTAATCATGTTTTTAGTATTATTTTATTATTATTATTTAATTATTATACCTGGAAAAAACCTGGAATTGTTATGGAATTTTTTTCCAGGATTTTAGGAGATACCCTCTTTAACATCTGAAAATTTTGCGTACAGTTTTTCAAATTACGCGAGAATCCCTTAATATCCTTGAAGTCACGAAAAACTTTTCAATTCCGTAAAATCTTGAGGTATTTCTTGAAATCTTGCGGAATTATTTTAAATTAGAGAAAATGAATCGCCCATAAGATTAGAAAAAAATGAATCGATTCATTCGATTAATAAAAATTAAGGTTTTTATCATAAAAAAACCATAATTGTTGTTGTTTATTTGCTCCCAAAAAACGTGTGTAATTATCGAAGGAACTTGTTGATTAAAAAAATCAAAATGAAATAGATGCGAATTTCTATTTTATGTAAAATGAGCCCTAGATGAAATTTTTTATCTCGGATTCTATGCACTATAGAAAAAAATTCCCTTTTTTACCATGAATTCTTTTGTTTCAATTAATATTCTCTTACTTTTATACATCAGAGAATATAGTTAACAAATTTGTAACTATATTCTTTTATGTATCAAACTTAGAAAAAATTAATTATAAAAAAAGAAAAGAAATGGTAAAAAAGGAAAAAAATTACAAAATTATCTTTTCTTCACAAATATTTTTTCTATATGTAAAACGAAAAATTTGTCGTATTTGGAGGTTTTTTTTCTCTATAATGCATAGATTCCGAGATATTAAGCGTTAAAAAAAAGTGTTAAAAAACAATGTCATAACCTTAAAACGCCTCAATAAAAAAATTTCATCTGGGACTTATTTTATATAAAATATAAATACGCATCTTTTTCATTTTCATTTTTTTTAAATCCACACCTTCTTTAAAAATTGCACACGTTTTTATAGAAGCAAAAAAACAATGATTGTTTTTTTACTATAAAAAACATAATTTTCAATTTTTTGTTGATAAAGCCAATATGCATTTGAAAGGTAATGACTTTTCGAATCAATTAATCGATTCTTGAATCTGTTACCAATTATTTTTATTAATCCACTTAATCGAATGAATCGATTCATTTTCTCTGATCTAAAATAATTCCACAAGATTTCAAGAAATATCTAAACATTTTACAGAATTTTTACAGCAAAATTTGCAGATGTTAAACAGGGTATCTGCTCAAATCCTGGGAAAAAATATCTTGGCAATTCCAGGTTTTTTCCGTGAATCTCAATTTTTTCCATGTATCTCAATTTTTTCCAGCTATTATTGTTGACGAATTCATCATGTTTTTTTTTTTTCGTTCCTAGGAATTTCTGGTAAAAAATTAATCTTTTTTAACAAAATTTTGATATGAACTTTTTGATTTTTTAACAAAAAAGTTAAATCTTCAACTGTAAAAGATGATTTTTCTAACGAATAGCCGAGTTTTGATCTAAAAAATATTAGCTTTCAACCACGTAGTTTTATTTCGATCCAAAAAGATGAATTAATTACAAAAATGAACTATATTTAGTTGAAATACTTGAATTTTCAAACACAAAAATAAATTTTCAATCAAGACGATTATTTTTCAAACAGGAACATTCTAGAAAAAAACTGCAAAGATTAGTATTTTGGTTTGACAGGTAGAATAAGCATTTGTGAAGAAAAGAGAATTTTTGGAAGCAAATTTTTTCCCCTTTTTTTTAACATTTATTCTTTTTTTTTTTTAATTAATATTGTCTAACTTGTATACATAAAAGAACATATTTAACAGATTTGTAACTATATTCTTTTATGTACACAAGTTAGAAAATATTAATAAGAAGAAAAAAAAAGAAAAAATGGTTAAAAAAAGGAAAAAATTTGTATTTTCCAAAAATACTTATTCTACATGTAAAACCAAAATATTTTTCGTCTTTGGAATTTTTTCTTCTATAATGCATAGATTCCGAGATATTTAACGTTAAAAAAACTGTTAACAAAATTTCATAACCTGAAAACGCCTCAATAAAAAAAACTTCATCTTGGGCTCATTTTAAATAAAACACAAATACTCGTTTATTTTATTTTGATTTTTTTTTAATCTACAAGTTCCTTTAAAAATTGCGCTCGTTTTTTAGAAGCAATACGAAAAACAGAAGAAAAAAATGATTATTTCTTTTTTGAATTTTTGGTTTCTTTAATATGGGGCATTATTCCTCAACTGCCCCAGCTCAAAAAGTCATGTTTTTCTATTGTCTCTAAACTCTGGGAATATGTTCGCCAACCCAACAGTAGTTAATCCACAAACTTATAGACCAGGATTACCAACCCTCCCCAAGTGAGGGGGGTTGAATTTTCAACACCAATGCCTGCAGGGGTAGTTTC
>NC_046659.1:75302899-75310037 GCF_010883055.1 Belonocnema kinseyi | reverse complement strand
GGATTAACTACTGTTGGGTAGGTGAACATATTCCCAGAATTTAGAGACAATCGAAAAACATGACTTTTTGAGTTGGGGCAGTTGAGGAATAATGCCCCATATAAAAAACTTAATTTTCAATTTTTTATTGACAAAGCCTATATGCATTTGAAAGATAATGACTCAAGCTTTAAAATTACGTTGGATTTTTTAAAATATATGTATTTAATATATAATATATGCATTTTATATGCAAACTGTTAAAAAAAATAAACTATTGAATATTTTGACTTAAAATTTTTTTTAGAATATATCGAAAGCTTCCTTTAAAAAATTGTTTTTTTACCAAAAAAATCCATAATTTTTTTCCCCACGTAAGAATACGCTAAGATTTTAACTGAGTCTTCATTTCTTGTATCAGTACACGGAAACAATTAGTATTTTATTTTATACCAAAAAAAGTATATTTATTCTGAGAAATGAAGGGAGAAATTTTGTGAAAAAATGAACTACCTATTTTTAGCAAAATAACTCATTTTATTTATAATTTAAACTGTATTTAAAGTAAAATTTTATTTAAAATTATTACAGAGAAATGTAATATCAATAAATCTGAGCATTTAAGAGTATTTCAGAAACTTTTTTTTATGAACCTGTAACAATTGAAGCACATATCAACACTGGTCAATACACGCTGGGCGTAAACACGATGAACATCCTCTCGTGGATCTTTCTGTCATCTTTTCTTTTACATAAAGAGTATCGTTGAGAAGAGAGATTAACGGGTCTGATTTTACGATGTCGAATATCTATATTTAATATCTCTCAAGTTGATAGGCACTAAAAAAAAAAACAAATTTACTCCAAAATATTGATTTCAAACGTACTTACCACATGGGGGTATTTTATACACCACGCAATTTTAGACGGCTATAAAAAATATACTAATCGACCCAGCGTGATTTCATTTAGCCTGAAGTATAGTTGTGCTCTCTAACTATTGACAAGTGTTGCTATAGACCCATTTTTATTGAATTTAGATACTTAACCCTTAGTGACCACACTTGGGTCCCAAAGACCCAGGCGACAAAAATCGCTATAAAAAAAAACTTTGGAATATTTTTACTTGACATTTTTTTTTAGAACTGTCTAAGAAGTAACTTTAAAATATCATGTAGGTCGTATTGCCAAAAATTACATTTAAATATACATTAAAAAATGTTGAAGTCTAAAAATTAGAAAGAAAGACTATTTTCATTTAAAAATTCATAACTTTTTTAATTTTCGATATTAGGGACTAAAAATTTAGTTACGTCTTTTCCAGATGTACCACGTTGAAAAAAATATGGTTCAGTGTATTATTGAAAAATTATATTTATATGAGTAGGCTATACACAGTAGGCATGAAATTAAGACAAAATAAAGTGATCTTCCCTTAATTTTATGTTACTGCAATCATTATACATGGAGACGCTGTGCTCTTGGCAAACAACACGGCGACAAAAGGCACATCCCGTCTTTGTTTTTCGATCTTTTGTTGCCCTGCAAATAGTACGCTATATGTCTTTTAATAAAAATTTTGACATTGACAAATATACTTTCTAGACTCGAGAAATCACTTTCGAACGTACTGACCACACTTGGGTCCAAAGGACCCAACTCCATTTTTAAAAAGCTGCTAAAAATAAACTAATAGTCCCAGTTTCATGCTAAACGTCCTAAAGCGTAGTTAAACTCTTCAACTATCAACGAATGTTGCAATAGACCAGCCCCCTTTGCATTAAGGTACTTAAAATTTCATTACAAAAGACCTCTGGGTCCCAAAGACCCACGTGTGGTCAGTAAGGGATAGATCTAAGAAAATATAGGCCTGGGGTATTTTTTTTTTGCCCCGCGGTGGCAAGCAAGGGTTAAACCCGACAGAAAATTGATTCCTAAATGTTTTAATTTTTCCTTTCAGATGATAAAAAGCCACTGATGAATGCTGCTGGTGCTGGTGCGGCTGCCATGGCTGAAATCGGGAAACCACAAGGCAGTAAATACGTGCCGCCAAGCATGCGAGACGGCGGAAACAAGCGTGGTGACTCGATGCAAATGCAGCGACGTGACGACACGACAGCTATTAGGATTTCGAATTTGTCGGAAAGTACAACCGACGCCGATCTGGAAGAATTGGTGAAACCATTCGGAGCGATTCAGAAACTCTACCTGGCCAAGGAGAAGCCAAGCAATGTTTGTAAAGGATTCGCTTATGTGCACTTTAAGTATAGGGCCGAGGCGGCTAAAGCTATTTCCATGCTGAACGGTTACGGATATGATCACCTTATTTTGAACGTTGATTGGTCCAAGCCTCCGGCGCAAAATAATTAGAGGGTTCTTGGAATCAGATAATTATAAAGAGTTCGAAAGTCACTTATTTGAATAATTGACGAGCGAATTTGAACGGCAAGGGGGTCGTAGACGTTTTTTCTAATATCAGACAACACTAAATATCAGAGAATTTTTTTTTTTTTTTTAGATTTATTTCTCGCGCTGTTCTTTTTGAGAAGTTTCAATCAAATTTATTTTTTACTATTCGTAGGGATATTTATCCGTTGTATACTAAGGGAAATAATAAAGAAACTGGAGAATTTAGGACTTGTGTTTGTAATTGTATTTAGTTTTAAGGAAAATTAAATTTGTTTTTATTAGAAGAATTGGAATTTGTGAATTCTGAATGGAAAAGTTTTATTTGAAATATTCCATATTGAAATGTGAGAAATGTTTTGGAAAAGTTCATATATTTAGGAACTTTCAAAATCTTTAAAACCTTTGTAAAATCTTTTGAAATCCTTTTAAATAAGAATTCTTTTAAATTCTCTTGGAATGTTTTTAAAAAGTTTTTGGAAATGATTGAAGTCTTAGAATTCTTTTGGAATGTTTGAAATACTTTTGAATTAGTTAAAAGCTTCTAGAATATTTGGAACTCTTTTGGAATCCAAATTTTTTGTGAAATCTTAATCAGCAATTTTTTAAAGCTTTTGAAATCTTTAATATCTTCTGAAATTTTCCAACATAATCCTTCTAAAATATTTGAAACATTTTGCAAATAAAATATTTTTAGAATTAATTTTTGGAAACATTTGGATATATTTCAAAATTTTAAATTCTTTTAGATTCTTTGAAATATTTTTGCTGTGTTTAAAATCTTCTAGAATATTTTTTAATCTTTTGGAATCCGAAATCTTTATGAAATCTTTGATGTTTTCTGAAATATTTCTAAATATTGTAGAATCCTTGTAAAATCTTTGAAATATTTCAAATCTTCAAAAATAGTTTGAAATATTTAAAATCCGGAATATTTTGAAATTTTTTTAATCTCATGGAATCCAAAATCTTTGTGTAATCGTTTGGAATCAAACATTTTTTTTAGATCTTGTGAAATCTTCTGAAATATTTTAGAATCTTTGTGAAATCTTTGAAATATTTTGAACATTCGGAATTTTAAAAAAAATGGTTCATTCTTTGTGAAATCTTTTTGAAATATTTGATGGCTTCTAAAATGTTTTTAAATATTTTAGAATCCTTGTAAAATATTTGATATATTTCAAATCTTGTGAAATATTTAAAATCTAGAATATTTTTAAATCTTTGAAATCTCTTAGAATCCAAAATCTTTGTGAAATATTCTGGAATCAACCATTTTTTTGAATCGTTGAAATCTTCTTAAATATTTTGCAATATTGTGCAACCCTTGCGAAGTCTGAAATTTTTTGAAAAATCTGAATTTTAAAAAAACTTGAAATCTGTGAAATATTTTAACATTTCAAATTTGTAAATTCTTTCAGAATGCTAAAAATATTTTTTTTATATTTAAAAAATTCTTGAATATTTTGAAATCTATGAAATCTTTTAGAATCCTTGGGATATCTTTGAAATATTTTCATATATTTGAAATCTTTTTGTAGTATTGAAAATGTAGAATATTTTGAAATCTTTTAAATCTCTGGGTGTACAAAATTATTGAGAATTATTTGGAATAAACAGTTTTTTTAAATCTGATATCTTCTGAAATACATTAAAATATATTAGAATCCTTGCATCTTTGAATATAGTTGAATCCTTGGTATATATTTTGAAACTGAAATATTTTGAAAATTCTGATTTTTTTTAGAACTTTCCAAATCTTTGTGAAATCTTTAAAATCTTCTGAAATATTTTGATATATTTAAAATATTTAAATTCTTTTATAATCTTTAAAGTATTATTGCTATATTTAACATCTTAATATCTTCTGAAATATTTTACAATCTTTTATATTCCTTGTGAAATCTTTGAAATATTTTAAATTTTTTGATTTTCTTTAGAATTTTAGAAATCTTTTTGAAATATTTAAAATTTTCGGAAACATTTGAATATATTTCAAATGTTTAAATTCTTTAGAGTCTTTGAAATATTTTTTCTATATTTAAAATCTTCTAGAATATTTTTTACTTTTTAGGAATCCAAAATCTTTGTAAAATATTTTGGAATATCATGAAATCTTTTATGTCTTTTGAAATATTTTTGAATATTTTAGAATCCTTTTAAAATCTTTGAAATATTTCTAATCTTAAAAAAAATTTTGATATATTTAAAATCCTTGAAATCTTTGCGAAATCTTTTGGAATCAACCGTTTTTTTTAATCTTTTGAAATCTTTGATTTCCTCTGAAATATTTTACAATATTATAGAATCCTTGTGAAATCTATTAAATATTTTGAATATTCGGAAATTTAACAAAATTGTTAATTCCTTGTGGAATCTTTCAAAAAATATTTAAAATATTTTTGTATATCTCAAATCCCTAAATTCGTTAAGAATTTTTGAAATATTTTTGCTGCATGTAAAATATTCTAGAATATTTTGAAATCTTTGAAATCTCTTGAAATCGAAAAACTTTGTGAAATCATTTGGAATTAACAATTTTTAAAAATCTTTTTGAACGTTTGAAATATATTGATACATTTAAAGTTTTTAAATTCTTTCAGAATATAAAAAATGTTTTTATTTTGTTTAAAAGCTGCTTGAATATTTTGAAATCTTTTAAATCCCTTGGAATTCAAAATCTTTGTGGAATCTTTTGAAAATTTAAAATCCTTGTGAAGTCTTTGAAATATTTTAAATCTTCTGAAATATTTCGATATATTTCAAATCTTTTTGTAGTATTTAAAAATATTTTAGAATCCTTGTGTCCTCGAATATAGTTGAATTCTTTATTTGATATATATTTTGAATCTTTGTAATATTTTAAAAATTCAGATTTTTTTAGAATTTTAGAAAACTTTGTGAAATATTTAAAATCTTCTAAAATATTTTTGATATATTTAAAATCTTCTAGAATATTTTGAATTCTTTGATATCTTCTGAAATGTTTTTAAATATTTTAGGATAAGCAGGAAGTAAGACATTCTCGATTCTTACGTGTAAAGCGGTCTCATGAGCACATTTACAATTTTTTTTTTAATTCATCCTTATTATTTTCGCATTAAAAAAAATGTAATAATTATGCGTCCGCTTTATGATTGTTAATCTAACATGCCTTCCTAAAACTAGAGTTTAAAATCGATTAAAAGAAAATCTCACCTCTCTTAGAATTTTCCGAGGCACTCCTTCCATCTAGGATGTCTGTCAGTTTGACCGTCTTGTAGACTTGTGAAATTTATTGCCCTATTTCGAATTTTATCATTTAAAAAATCTATATTATCCATAGTTGCTCTCCAGAAAAGGTAATTAGCAAGCAAGCTTTTTGGTGTATATTTTATAAGTTTTTCGAAGTTGTCAAAAAAAGTAAGCGCGCTCACTATTATTGGTTCATTGTCATCGATTACGATGCTGGTTTTGTGAAGTGAGAAAAAAGAATTAAAATATTTCTTCCAAGTAATACTCGGATATTTTTTTGCAAGATTACACACTTTCATTGGCAGTAATATTGAGTCTATCTTCGTCACTGATCGAGATCTGGGATTTTAAGATATTTTAATAAATGAACTCCATTTGAAATTGGACCCAGCCTTTAAAAAGGTATACTGGTTGACAAAATTAATTATTCCCTCCAAATTTTGATCATAAAATAAAACAGAAATATCAACATTTTTCTGAAATGATACACTTTTTATTCAAATAGTGATCTGAAGTCTAACAAGAAGCAAAGGTAATAAAAAATAAATACAATCGATTTTCTGAAACACCCTAGGGTGTATTATGAGTACATTTTAAAATTTTCTAAAACCTTGAATCGGAAATTTTGTTCATCAAGTGAGAAAGTGATCTCCTATTTTTTCTAGATTTAAAAAATGATTTATGTTCAGAAGTCGCTATATGAATTTCTTTTGGCTGAAAACTTCGATTTCTTAAACAAATTTCTTTCGTTAGAAAAAAATTTGAAGGTGCTGAGAACAATTGTTACTGTTTGAAGCAAACTTAAGTTACTTTTCATGTATAATTAAAAAATAGATTTAAAAAAATAAATATAAATATAATAATGCTAAATAAATGAAAAAGTGAGTAAGTGATTGAATGAATGACTGAATTCGCACGCAAGCTTATCGCGCCTAGGGCTTGCTACTCATGGTTCTCGCGCTTCGCGCTCAAAAGTATATTTATCCCGCGCTTCGCGTTATCCTCATGATCCTTGAGCATAGACTTTTTAAAACTAAAGGTGAAAGCATAAAAAATAGTGATTTGGTGATTGTGAATTCTCTTTTGTTGAAGCTCCTTCGTCTTTAACGAACACATTCTCATCACGTATCTTGTGCTTCGCACTCAAGTTTATCCCTGAAATTCTGTAACATTCACATATATCTACATTATTATAATTCATAATTGCATTGGTATTAAAACAGACGTAGTTTCATTGTCCCGTTTCAAAAAATGCGCATTCTTTAAAAAAGTTTTGTTATTAAACATTTTATTGCAACTTTTGTCGTGTTTCCGTAAACTTAATTTGCTCGTTTTCAATGTTTTTTTTATGATTTATACTTTACGCATACGGTCTACTGCGCAGCCTTATTGTTTTTAACATCTAAATTATATATATATATATATATATAATCAAACTGAAGGGCCTATGACAAAGCCACCGAACGCGTCCTCGGGTTGCGGATAGAGGGTCCCTGTACCAAGGGTTTCTGCTGAATAT
>NC_046659.1:75301574-75302799 GCF_010883055.1 Belonocnema kinseyi | reverse complement strand
CAATCTAGAGCTGGGGGAGCCAATGAAAATGGATTCAATGCGATGAATCGGCGGGATCTCGTGACCTTTGGGTGGACGGAGCAACTGAATCACGACTTGCTACACTGCTACGATGCGAGTGTGGCCGGTGAACGGGGTTACATGGCACGGCTGCATGCTCTGTGGTGCGAGAAACACCCTGAGCTATCGCACTTTTCGCAGCAACGTCTGCGAAACCATGCTGAACTACTCCGTAAAAGGGACTATGTAAGCGGAACGCCTACTCTACCACAGCTAGAACAAGCCGGCAACGAAAAAAGAGAGGCGACACTAAGAACAACCGCGGGCAGGCATCCAATAGATGAAGAGCGATGCTTTACGAACCGGAGAAACATCAACAACAAGGTTTCTCTCAAGCCTAAAGATCTGGCTGAAATAGATAACGGGCTTCGTGGACATTTTTCCGGTGAATCCGACCTCTGGGCTATCAATTATTGTGTGTATAATGCAGCGAGAGTTTTGGCCGATGCGAACCGTAAAATAAAACCAACGGCTGATCATAAGAGCAAAAGACGCATGCATCAACTTGCCATAAAGATAGGCTGGGCAAGACAGTAAGCGTCCCGCATTCAATACGTGATTCACTACATCACATCTGGCAGGAATTTTACCGTCAAGGTTCGCAAGTTCGCGCGCGAACTCCGGACCCGTTATCACACACTTAACAAGTCAAAGCTGCTGACCATCAGGCAGCATATTGTTGAGAGAATACGGATACTATCTGACGCTAAGAGAAGTCTAGAGCGGAGGGAAAGGTGGGTCAGAGAAAATCAACAGTTTCTCTCTGACCCATCTCGACCCTTCCAAGACCCTCCAGTTACTGTCGAGCACCCACCCAAACCAGAGGAGGTCGAAGTATTTTGGAGAGAAGTCTACGAGGTTCAGCATAGACTGGACGAAGACCTAGAAAATATAAAGAGCTTCAAGGAGTTATGTGTTGCCCTCATAACACCTGATAAAGAATGCCCACCCATCACTACCGAGGAGGTAAAAAAAGTATTAAGAGGGATGAAGAACTATTCCGCACCGGGACCAGATTGAAGAGCCGATTCCAGAGTGGTTGGTGGAAGGGCGCACAATACTTCTGCCAAAAATAGGCAACTTAGCTGACCCGAAGAACTACAGGCCAATAACTTGTCTGAACACGCTTTATAAGATATTCACAGCTATCCTAAATGATAGGATT
>NC_046659.1:75298271-75301474 GCF_010883055.1 Belonocnema kinseyi | reverse complement strand
ATTAATAAGAAAATTATAGTGAACAGCGGATATTTTTTACGTCGAAAGAGTTCAAAGAAAAATCACTTTAATTTATATCATACGAAGTTATCACTTCTGTCGGGCGTCCAACGAAGATGGGGTGAAAAGTTTCCGGCCTGATAGGGAAAAACAACTTTTTTTGTTTTTTTCACTTCATTTTTTAACATAATCTCCCGCAAGACTAATACATATCTCATAACGGTGCTCTAGTGAAGTGATGCCATTTTTATAGACCGATTCGTCAAGTCCCTCAAAATACTCATTTACAGCATCGATGACTTTCTCGTTGCTCTGAAATTTTTTACCTCCGAGCCATTTTTTAAAGTTAGGGGACAGATGATAGTCGTAAAATATTGCGTACACGCTCAGTTGACATCCAGTAGCCTCAGCTATCACACTTACCTTTAATCTGATGTCTTCTATCATCATTTGCTTCCTGAAAGTTGTTCCCCAGAAAGGCTCGTGCGAGCTTTCTTAAATTCAGAAACCCACTTTTCAAACGTCGAATGGGATAAAGAAGAGTCTTTCAGTGTGGAAACCATTTCTTATTTAATTTGAAGTGGGCGGAAACTTTTCACCCCAACCTCGTATGCAAAATTAGCCTTGACTTTTAACGGTCCTAGCGCCGTTCAGAATATAGATGAAAATATATTTTTTAAATTCTGCGTTAAATGACCTGATGAGATATATGTACCGGAGAATTCACATTTCTTTCTTTCTGTACATTTTTGCAAGGCATAAATAAATTTTGGGCAAAAATATTTAAAAAGTTTGACTTTCCTGTTTCATCAAGACTTCTTCAGGACAAAATTACGCGACAAGTCCCAATAATATTTTTAAAAAATTTTCCAAGAATTAAATACAGAACATATGTTGAAGTCGGTTTCATTATGTAAGAAATCTATTATACAAAATTCGAAAGAGGTAGTTTTTTTTTACCAATACGGGTGCTTTTTGTCATCTATTATATAACCAATATATTTTTCATAATTTATGTGATTATTTTACTTTGAATCCACGATATATTTACAATAGGAACGGCTGAAAGTTCGAAAGTTCATTTTTTGTTTTGAATCAAGGGTGTTTTTTTAAGTTTTGGGGGGATTTTTTAAACTTTTCTATACTTTTTTATTTCATTCTTTTTGTAACGACTCTCTATCATATTAAAGTAAAAGTGAAAATTTTTTATCAAACCTGTAAAATATATAGATTTTTGCTGTTGGCTTGTTTAGAGCCACATGGGATTCCTAATCCCCTTGTTAACAAGCTTGATAAAATTTAAAGCTACTTTTTCGCCGAATAGAAGCTGCGATTGGATCGTTCATTATTGGAAATAAAATCACTACTGCTTTTGATGACAAAGGTAGACAATTTTATAAAAATGGAAAACTTACGCAAATTATACAGTCAAGGGTGGCGACATCAAAGTATGTATATTCTTAGAATTTTTAACAACAAAAAATTATTTTCGCACCTCTAGTTTAAGCTGGCATTTGCAGCAACCAAATTAATTATATTTCATTCATTCTATTTATATTTTTAATTTTAGAATTACACTGTCATACGATCAGGTAGGGGGTAATTTAGATAAGGGTTCGTCCATAAAATGCATGACCAATTTTAGGCTCTTACCCCGCCTCCTTCTATTACATCCGTATAGGAATCAGGGTGATTTTTCTCGAAAATATAGTAATGATGGAGGAATCATTTCTTTCAAATCATAGTATATTACATCACAAGTAGGATTAGGCACGCCTTTAACGTACTAAATGCTATCCAAGTTCGCAAAGTTCCTTTCACTCTCCGCTTTTCCTTAAAATTGGTAACGTGATTTATTGACGGCTCCTTAAAATTATAGTACTTTCATCAAGTAAGTTTCAGAATATTAAATTTGCCAAAACACATATAGCCTTGTTTACACAGGAATGTCTTTCCATATATTCCTCATACAAAGATTTTAGCATTTTCTATAATTTTTTAGTGTGCAGGCCAGATATAATTTTGAATTATTTTTAATTGGAACTTGCATCTAATAAATTTAGTTCTGCTACATATTACAAAATAGATTACTTTTTCACACGAAAATTACAAATCGGGTTATTAAATTAACAAACATAATCTAGATTGGGTAAAACGTCACGGTCCCTTCTCCATCATAATGCAGAGCCATAAGTGTATTTGCTAACAGACCAGAGTTCGCAAGAGACTTTGATTGTCCAGTGGGTTCTAAAATGAATCCAGCTAGGAATTTTTCTGTATGGTAAAATAAAAATAAAACTGTAAAATATTAAAATCGTTTGACCGCGATTAAGTCCGCTGTACCATACATGGATTTTACTGTATTGTATTTTTTTCTCAAAATAGATATTTAAATTTTAAAGTAAATCCACCAATAAATTACTTCACATAAGTTGCCATTGTAAAAATATAAATAAAAAACCATTTTCAACTGAAATTTCTGAAAAGTTCTTTCGGTTTTTTCTCAAAAGTAAGAAGTTTAGATTTATACATAATAAGTATTATAAAGTGTTTAAAAAAAGAGTGTTAACTAAATAAAACGCTAAGCCTTCCGCTCGGTATTTTAATGACATTATATTGTTAAGAGTTTCCATTTTCAAATTTTTAGATTTTGCCGCTTGTATATTCTTCTCATTTTCCGTAGAAAATTGTAATTACTTAGCAGAACTTGTAAAACTTATTTTCCTTTTATTAGCAACTGCTTAAATAAGTACAATCTTGAGTCCCTGAAAAGGTTACTTTAATTTTATATATTTCTGCATTATGCAAAAGGAACTTCGAGGTCTCTTCAAACTAAAATTAGTAAAATTTAACAAATTACGATTACTTGGAGATTAAGTTGGTTGCATTCTCATCTTTTATTCTTTTTTTTATCTTTGCCCAAAAAATATTTTCTTTGTTAGGAAATTGTTTTTCAAGAGGATCTTTTTCGAATTACAAAAGAAACGTTTTATGATGGTTCTCCAAAATTGGTCGTTGGAATCCCGGTTTTATTTTTAGGAATTATATACATCAACTTGCTTATTTCACGTTAAATAGGATTTTTCATTTGATTTTAATCTAATTTAATTTTCTCAAATTAAAAAAAGTCACTAATTCGATTAGTCGACGTATCTCCTAATTCAACAGCAGAAAGCAACTAATTGCTTCCTACAATTCAATAA
>NC_046659.1:75296062-75298171 GCF_010883055.1 Belonocnema kinseyi | reverse complement strand
GGACGGTTGGATATTTCCTCAGGTAAAATATTTTTCTTTAAAGTGAAGGTCATTCTTGTAGTAAATTTAAACGACGAATTGAATGGCGACCTTCATTTTGACCTTGAAGTTGACCTTCATGTCTTTTTGAAGGTCAACTTTGTTTTTTAAAATGGAAACCCTCTTTTTTACATCTGTAATCGATAGAGCGGAAAATTCTACGTTTAGGTGCGTACGCAAGTCATAGGTCAATTGTAACGTTTAAGGTCAGTTAGAGGTTATTTGAAATTAAAACATTTCTTTAAGAGGTCAGTGCAATTCCTGAAGTAAATTTCAACTATAAATTCATTGGTGAGCTCTGTATTGATCTTGGTGATGATCTTCAAGGTTTTTTAAGGTTTTTTCCAAGCAGTTCACGTTTACGTTTAGCATTAACCAGAAACAAAGACGTGGACGTAATAAATTTTGTTCCCTTTGGGGTGCTTGATTAGCGTGAGTCCCCTTGCCTCTCACGCTTCAGTGAAGATGTTCGAACTGAAAACCTTGAGATTCTTGACGAAAAGCTATACGATTGTAAAAATGAGTTACAGCATTACGAATCATCTCCCTATCAAAGTAGCCTGTTGCAGAATCCGATTCTGCAATTCGCCTAAGCTTTGCGGTTGTGTTGAGTAACAGGGGATCTAGCAGGCCACTCGATTTCACCCCTTCTTCTAATCCACCTTTGAGGGAACTGAGTATTCAAATATGCTCGAACCTCCCTACCGTAATGAGCCGCTGCTACCTCCTGCTGGAACCAAATATTTTGAAAATTATTGCCTGTAATCTCCCTAATTCTTGATACAATTTGGTTTCTGAGAAGCTCTTCATATGCACGGGCATTGAGATTACCATCGATAAAGAAAGGGCCTATCAATGCATCATTCAAGATACCGGCCCAAACATTAATCTTTTGTGGATATTGTGTGTGACTCTCCAACATCCAATCAGGATTTGTGTCGGACCAATATCTACAATTTTGCCTGTTAACTTCACCTTTTAAAGTGAAAGTAGATTCATCTGAAAATACTGTATTGCACAAAAAAGAGGATCTCTATCAATTCTGTCCATCATAATTTCACAAAATTCAACCCGACGATCAGGATCGTCTTCATTGAGCTCTGGTACCAGATGAACTTTGTAAGGATGGAAATTAATGCTATTTAAAATATTTCGCACTGTCTCAGGAGTAACGTCACGCTCATCACTAGCTCGACGTAAACAAAGGTGTGGGATTTCAACAAATGCTTGGACTATGTACATCTGCATCTCCGCAGATCCTGCCGATTTTGGCCGACCAGTTCTCTGAAGGTCCTTGATAGATCCATGATTCATAAAGCGCCTTACAGTTCTTTCAATCGTTGATTTTGAGACAGGATTCAACCATTCTTCATTACGAAAAGTGAGATTAAAAAGCAAACTAACTTGATCATAAAATCGAACTCGATCTCATCAACCACGCATCATTAATACAGATACCCTCTCTCGTTCCGAAAGTTTAGCTTGCGCCATAATAATCTTCTAGCGAAAGCTAGTTAGTATATACTCGTAATACGTAAATTTAGTTTTAAGTCGTAATATTCGTATGGAAAACCGGTATAGGACTTATGGTATCGCCTGAGGTATCGAAAAACGGTATAGGACTGTATAACTCTTCGGGGAGGAACAGAACTCTCACCAGAACACCTGGAACTTTTAATGAAAAATTTCCTTACGATTTTACAATATTCAAAACGCTGTAACCAAGATTAATACAGAGCTCACCAATGAATTTCTCGTTGAAAATTACTTCAGGAATTACACTGACCTCCTGGAAAACTTTGTTAATTTCAAATAACCTCTAACTGACCTTCAACGTTACAATTGACCTATGACTTGGGTGCGTACCTGAACGTAGAATTTTCCGCTCTATCGATTACAGATGTAAAAAAAGGGAGTTTTCCTTTTAAAAAACAAAATTGACCTTTCAAAAAGCCATGAAGGTCAACTTCAAGGTCAAAATGAAGGTCATTATTGAATTTCTCGTTAAAATTTATTTCAGGAATGACCTTCACTTTTTTGAAAAATATTTTACCTAAGGAAATATCCAAC
>NC_046659.1:75286930-75295962 GCF_010883055.1 Belonocnema kinseyi | reverse complement strand
TTAATTAAAAATTATTTGATAATATAATAGTAAATTTGTAATATAATAAGTGCATAATACTTCGGTATTCACACACAAAATCGTAAATCAATTCGCGTACGAGTTCGACCTACGACAGTATACTGTTAATACCCACAGAGCCACAGTGTGTATGTAAGAGCGAAGGATGGAGAGAAAGAGAGCTAGAGAGAGGGGGAGGAAGATGGAGAGAACGAAAGATAGGCCTAAGGGCGAGAAGCGGAAAAAGCGAAGAAGACGTAGAGGGGGAGAGGGATTGAAAGAGTCAGGTAGTGGGAGAAGCGAAGGAGAGATAGAGAAGGGAAAGTTTCACCCAGTCCGATATTAACTAGTTTTGCGAGTTCACACCGTGCCATTAGGAGTTATAACTTCAAATAGTTTGTATGCAACAAAGTCTGGCAGAATGATTTAACCCTCAAGTGCTAGAACGGGTCCCAGGGACCCGGACGATTTTTTCAGCACAGTGTTTTTTTCCAAAAGGTGTTAAAATTTTTTGCGGAATATCTATTATATGCAACTATTTATCATATCCATTTTTTAAATATATGTTTTTTCGAGAATTCGGGCTACAATTAAAAAAGAAATTTAGCTAAGTCTATTCAAACCATGGATATTTCACTTTGAAGTTTTGCGCGGGTCTGCTAGATCTGTTTTAGGTGAAATGGACAATTTCGGGGTTCTAGCACTTGAGGGTTAAAAACTCTTGGAATCTTGGACCAAAAATATTTGAGAGTTTGATAAAATTTATCAGGAAAATACACCTACTAATGCTGTTTACATGGTCATCGTAATCAGCTTGTGTAGCAGTTAATAGTTTGACTGCGGGATATCCATCGCCAATCTGATTTGCCTGCACGTTTCCTAAGATTACTGAAAGAATGGTCTACCTTCAAAATAGTCAGGTTTAAATTTGCATGCAGGTAATCATTCGAGGTTATTTCCAATGTCTTGTAATAATCGTCAACAGTCTTGCATTGAGAATTTCATCAGGATATTCGATGATGTTGTTCATAGGTTTAAGTTTATCCAAAGCACTTTTGCTTTTTCTTCCATCCAGTCGACCTGAAACAAATTGAGCAAGTAGAACATCCAGAGAAATAGATTACAAATATCAAAGAAATCTTCTCTTGTCTATACTACTTAGGAATTATTTATTATAGTTTTTTCATGAATTCTCCACTGTTTCATCTTAGCGTGATACATACATGCACTAGACAATTTTTAATATTAAATTTTGAATCTTTCTCCCCCTCGCCCCAAATTTGTTGAAATAAAGAAACAAATAAATATGTAATTTTTGTGTTCAAAAATTGATATTCAAAGGTGGCACAAACTTCGTGAATGTCAACTATTTCCCATAAGAGAAAAATACATTTGTACAGAATCGTCAATAGTAAGCATATCAAGTTGTCGCTCGACATTTCCCTTAGAATTGAATAGGACATTGTCATAGAATAGATGTAAAAAATTACTTTTTGAAATTCATCCGGTTTCATCCAAACCTGTTGAATTTGTATTTATTTCGTCGCTAACTCTTATATTTGGCCAATTGTTTTAGCAAACATTGTTTGTGATAAATAGAATATTACTTTCTACTGATGATCGGATATTTAGAGAAATTGTTTAAAGAACCTATTATTGTTTATAGCGATTTTCTCTTAGAACTGTGATAGAAAGATGGTGGAAAATTGTCAATTTGTTTTGAACTTTTCACTTAGAGAGAGTTCTTTTCTTTTGTTTCAACAATATACGTCAGTTCATAACTACTTTCTTTCAAATTAATGTTAGAAAAAGTTTGTTTTTTTCTGAAATTTCTAGAAAACATAATTGCTAAATCAATTTAATACTATTTATAATAATATTCCCTTATTCTCTTATTTGTTATTGCTACCTTCTTTTAGAGCAATGATAGATACTGCATTCTTAGTTTTTACCTCTACTATTACATAGCCTTCTACTTTAAATTACTATTTTTTAAATATTAACAGTATAGTTGAAAATTTTAGAAAGCTTAAAACTTTCTAAAGAAAAAGTGAGGCCCGTTTTGTCGAATTGGACACTTTTTTGATAATAGAACATTAATTTTTAACTTTGTTTTCACACCTCGTGAAAGCGGTGTGTCGAAATTGGTATTTAAAAAGCAATGAAATATATATTTTTTCAAATAGAAAATTAACATTTGTAGGAAAAAATTTGATTTTCTCTCATTTCTTTTTAAAGGCAAAATTGAAAAAAATCCAAAGTGAGGCTGTATTTTTTCAACCTTCCCCTACATTACTATTCAAGAAGAGTTAAAAAAAATGAAATTAAAAAAAAATTATTTAATGTGAAACCGTCTAATTGCTTTACGTTTTTCCGTTTGGTCAGATTTGAACTAGTTCCGGACATAGGATTTTCAATTTCTTTGCTTCTTTTTTTCCTCTAGAGAATCGCTTTGAAAATCTCATATTTAAAAATGTCACATTTGATTATTTCTATTCTAAAATGGACCGTATATGTGCATTAACATAATTGCAGGGCAACGTTTTGTGAGATTTGACACACGTCCGGACATGTGATTTTTGCTTTTCTTTTTTCTTTCATTCCTTTAGAAAATAGCTTTGAAAATCTGCTATTTAAAAATGTCACATTTGATTGTTTTTATTCTAAAATGGACCGTATATGAGCATTGACATGATTTCACGACAACGTTTGATCAGATTTAACCCACGTCCGGACATACGATTTTCGATTTCTTTCTTTTTTTCATTTGTTTAGACCGTTGCTTTGAAAATCTGCTATTTAAAAATGTCACATTTGATTGTTTCTATTCTGAAATGGACCGTATATTTGCATTGACGTTATTTCAGGGCAACGTTTGGTCGGATTTGACCCACTTCCGGTCATACGTTTTTAATTTTATTTTTTATTATCTTTCCTCTCGAAAATATCTTTAAAAATATGATATTAAAAAATGTCTAATGTGATTAATTCAACGTCAAAATGGACCGTATAAGGGCATTGACACGATTGGTGAGGCCCGTTTTGTCGAATTGGACAATTTTTTGATAATAGAACATTAATTTTTAGCTTTGTCATCACACCTCGTGAATGCGGTGCGTCGATATTAGTATTTAAAAAAGGAGTAAAATATATTTTTTTAACTAGAAAATTAACATTTGTGAGAAAAAATTTGATTTTTCTCTCATTTCTTTTTGAAGAAAGAATTGGAAAAACCGAGAGTGAGACTGTGTTTTTTTAACCTTCCCCTACATTTCTATGCAAACAAAGTTTTAAAAAAATAATGAAAAAAATTAGTGTGAAACCGTCTATGTCAGACATCTTGAACTTCAGGCCTATTACAAAAAGGAGTATCAAAAATTTGGTTTAAACAGACGTGAAATTCATTATGGTAATACAGTTTTAATGTACTCTTTGTTTTCCTTCTTTAGAGCCGATTTTTTTCTAAATACTATTTGCACTTTGTTAATCTTATAGATCTCACGACACAAACGTACGAAATAACTCATGATGGTCTATTAGAATTCTCTTGGTACAGTTAGTGAATTTCAAAGCACAGTGTTTTAAAGGAATGTTCATGGGGTTTATTAAAGAATTTTGATTATTTAAAGATCTTAATTTGAACCTATTATATTCCCTGAAAAATTATACTTGCTGGGAATTTCATTAGCAGTGAAGCTTTATAAAAAATAAAAATAAGCAAATACAAAATTGTGTATATCAATAACAGAACTCTATG
This sequence comes from Belonocnema kinseyi, assembly GCF_010883055.1. NCBI lineage: Eukaryota > Metazoa > Arthropoda > Insecta > Hymenoptera > Cynipidae > Belonocnema > Belonocnema kinseyi. The sequence continues at coordinate 75,292,205 of NC_046659.1, read as the reverse complement.
GAAAAGAAGTATAAGAAAGACATGAATATATAGAATAAATTTCTAGTTCACTGATCTATTGTTGTTACATCCCGAGAAAAAGACGAGGGTAGTAATGAAGTACTTAGAAAGAGAGACACTAGTGTGCTGATTATGTCAGGTTGATAAGGGCTGAACAATTATTCAATTTTGATTTTCTTTGTCACTTGTCAGCCCTTGAACGATTAAAGTTCGCAATCATTCAACGGGGCTAAAAATTGCTCTATATTTAGACGTTTATCTTTGAGGGCAGCTGGAGCATCTGATCAGAAAAGAACCACGCGATCAAAGAATTCACTGACGTTTTCTTGTCGTCTCATATAAATAGTAAATATTTCGTGTAAATACCACGAATAAGTTTTACGTGGGACTAAACGCTGTTTTAAAAGCTTGACTTAATCATTGACTGTCGCAAAGATCTTTCCGTGAATGCTATCTATGGCAGCACCCCTTTCCCGGGGGTATTGTTTTTCACAATTAGCTGATGCTGAAAATTGCCCATTATTAATTTCCTGAATAAAATCTCTAATGAACATCTTTTCCCCGTCATAATTAGAAATGTTTATTACCCATTGTTTTATGGCGGAACACTCGGTCATGGATGTCGTCATGACTCCACTCAGTGTATGATTAATATAACCGCCAAATTTGGATTAATTAGTTTCGACACAAGTTATTTTAATATGTGATAAAATTCTTCAATCTGACGAAGAAAATGTAGGAATTGATAACTTCAATTCTTTCAAAAATGATCTACCTACTATGCCAAAAATTTCAGTTAGTATCTCCGAAGTGATTACGTTAAAATCAACTATTTTGTTTAAAATTTGAATTTAACCTGTTTTAATTGTTGTTACTGAATTTTTATAATAAATTAAGACTTTTGAAGGATTAATTTCGATAAAAGGTGATAAGTCGTTTATTTGAATTAAGTAAGTGTTCAAGGATGGGTCACAGAAGAAATTGCCTACTGTCTCTTTAAAGTAGTTTGTGTAAATTAAAATGATAGCTCTGGGATTTTGTTTATATATAAACCATAATAAATAATTATACAGTCGCCTTTAGTGATTACTTACAGTTAAAAGAGTTTTCAAAGTGAATAATTTGTAAGGCCTCTAGCTGTAAATGAATTAAATTTTCGCCATACAAACTTAGACTTCGTGATGGACAAGGAATCGATAATCAGTTGAAAAATTTCCTATTATTTCAGAAATAAAATGATGATTGTGTCAACTAGGCAAATAAACATTCGTCACACTGCACAAAGTTGCTAAAATTATGATAATACTTCAGTGAATTATATGACCTGAATCGAGTTTTGCTAAAAATGCAAAAAAAAATAAAAGGGTAAATATGCTGTAAGTATGGTGTGAATTAAAGTTATAATCTTGAACTTCTTTAAAATGTTCGGTGGATTGTAATGAGTGAATCTATAATAAGAATTAGATCTACGGATAATTAATCCGCTAAAGTAAACTCTCACCATGGTTATAGGTCTTGTGTTTTGCCAAGATGTGAAGATTTTTTAACAGAAGGAAGGTATGAAATAGAAAGTGAAAATACTGTATGTAATCCAATGATTGACAAGTTTATTGCCAGCTACAGACCCGGACGGTCAGTGACCGCGCATCTTCTCTCTTGACTTTTTATTGCTAGATGTTCTAGCTGCTGCTTTCCGTATTTCCATATACACTTAGTCAGACGCTCTTGAATAAAGAATTGTTTGACTATATACATGCCTTTTCACTTAATCACTATGTTGTACATTTTCAGACGACTGATGTATTACACGTTCAACTTCTTTCAGTTACCAATCATTTATCTCCTCGTGATAAGGTACCCTGGTTTATTATACACTCATCACTTTACCGACCGCCGATAGTTTACTACTGGCCGCTATGTATCACGTGTCACGACTGACCGCATAAGTAACTACTAGAAGTGATTTATCTGTCCTACTTATCATTCAGTGTTACAAAGAAAATTGGAAATTTTGGCTTGTAACATTGCAATTTAAAGATTCTAGAAAATTCTTATTTTTCCTCAATTGGTTTAAACAATCAGAAGGCAATGTTGTTTAATTAAAGAAGGTTACGTCAAGTTTACAATTGTACAATTAAACCTTTTTATTATTTTAATAAAGTTAAAAGTATAACTGAATCCCGTTGTTTTATTAAACATTTATATATTTCAAGTCTTCCACTTTTATAATCGTTTTCGGATTATCATATACAATCCTGAATAAATCCATTCATTTAGATCAAGCAATTGGTTTCTATCCACTATTGAATTAGAAAATATCGAAACTAATCGAATTATTGATTTTCTACTCATCTTTGGTGGTTATATTTTCGATAATCGAACCTGTACTATTTTACTACTAATTATTTAAATTCTACTTATTTTGATTTAGAAAGACTTAAAAGCTTCTGTCACTCAAGGAAAACAGCTATACAATTATTATGACATTCTTAAGGTACTTAATTACATGCTTATTCAAGCTGATGCAGTTTATATTTTCTATGAAAAATAAAGAAAATACACAACAGAAAAAATGTAGAAAAATCAAAATTAAGAACATTGAAACTCTTAAAATCAACGGTCATTAAATTATTTATCAGACTGATTCAAATTTCATAAGTATGAATGTTGAAACTATTTTAAGAACATCTAATTACACATATTTATTATGTATAAATCTAAATTTCTAACGCACATAAAAAAAGAAAGAATTTTTCATACATTTCAGTAAAAAACTGTTTTTCGTTTATATGTGTATAATGGCAACTTATGTGAAAGAACACATTGGTGGATTTATGACAAAGAGAAATATTTATTTCGAAAAAACAATAACAATACACTACATCAAAAAAAATTCATGGACATGGAATCATCCCAGAAATGACTTTACTGCTTCTACAAATTAGCTGCTGCGCCCATATTTATTTTATATCTGTAGCAGTATTCACCTGCAATATTTGTTATTTGTAGTACACAAGGAAAGTTGCAGTAAAACCCATGTATAGTATAGCGGACTTAATCTAAACAATACGCTTTTAACACTTTACAATTTCGTTTTGTTTTACCATACAAAACTTCTAAACTGGATTCATTTTTGAACGCACTGAACAATTAAAGCCGCTTGCAAACTCTGGCCTGTTAAATAATACACATGTGGCTGTGAATTCTGATGGAAAATTGAATTCATCCACATAATTACTATAGAAGTTTTTCACATACTGTGGGTTGTACTTGTTACATTGTGTGATAGCGGCTTGAAGCCAGAACAGTTGTGACTGAGAATATTTTAATCCAGGAAATTTCGGTTCCGAACCGTGCCATTTCATCCAATTTTGATAGGCCAGGTAGGATATTTTACGCCTCCATTGTCTGCAATATTCTTCCTTTCCGTTCCAGTATCATTCAACTGAAAGGTAACAAATATTTGTTAATGCAATAATTTAATTCTTAATTTTCTTTAAGAAAGCAATGCATTTTGTTGCACATAGTATAACTAGGTTTTTAGTTAAAAGTTCAAAATTATATCTTGACTCCTCACTGAAAAAAATGAAATCTTTGAATGAGATATGAATAAAAAGAGATATTTTCTGTGTACACCGTAGGTAAGACCACATTTTTTTAAATTTTCTTGCATATCGCCCGGAAATTTCCCATAAGAAAAAAAGAAGTTTCAGCAATTTTATACAGAATCCTCTATATTAGATGAATCGAGTTGAAACTGAACTCTTCTCTTCACTATTAGCAATAGAATACAGACAAAAAATATTACTTTTTAAATATCACCTTTATGCGTCTGTTTTATAGGGTCCCAAGAAAATTCTATAAGTAAAAAATTAAAGGCTAAAGTAATTGAAAGTCCTGATTATATGAAAAAATTTGAATTTAAAAAATGTTTCACTACTGTAAAATAGATTCTAATAGGATCAAGTTCAAACTGCTTGATACAAAAGTACGACCTAATTGTAGGAGGGGAATATTTCTTTGAATCATAGAAATATGAATTCAAGAAAAAATATACATATTCAACTAATTTAATCTTTAATCAATCAGAATCTATAATTCTTTGAACAGAGGAAATGCAAATGGCAATTCTTAAATATTTGAGGTATAAAAATAGTCCACTGAGCCGCACTTTAATAGTTATAAATCTATTCCTACATAAACAACTGTATTGTTTTAGATGAAATTATAATAAAGAATTTTTATTATCAAACATATTCATTTAAAAATTTTAATAATTTAAGATATTGATAAACCTAAAACAGAAAAATTCGTTAAAAAATCCACCTAATAGGTTCCCGAGATACCTTTTGTTTATAAGGTTAGAAAAAGTTCGAATCACGAATATCTTGATTAGTTTGTCGAAATTCTTGTCATTTTTAATTTTAATTTTAATATTTGATTAAAAATGTCAGTCCTTTGTTAAAAACTCAGCCATATTAGTTAAAAATCTAATTTTGTTGTTGAAAATTCGTCTTTTTGGGTTAAAAATTTAACTATTTTCTCAGAGAATCTACTTTTGAAATAAAATTATTATTTTAGTATTAAAAATTCAACTCGTTATTGCTCGTTTAGTTGAAAATTAATCTTCTTTGCTCGATGATTCAACTATTTTGTTTGAAAATGATGGAACCATTTTGCTAAGAAATTATTTTATTATCGTAGATTTATGTTTTTAGTTGAAAATTTATTCCTTTAATTGAAAGGTAAACTATTTTTTTGGAAATATAATCTTTTTTTAACGAAAATTAAATAATTGTTTAAAAATGCATTTTTTTACGGGAAATTTCTATTTTCTGGTTGAAAATATTTTTGTACAGAACTTAAAGATTTAACAATTTAGGAGAACTTTTTTTTCTTCCATGACTGAAAAATCTTTAATGGTTGAAAATTTGTCTTTTTGGTTCTAAAATTAGTTTTTAAAAATAAAATGTCATATTTTTTGTTGATATACGAACTAGGACACTTTCTTGGCGAAAGTTAATATTTTTAGGTTGAAAATTAAATCATTTTTTTAAAATTCAAGTATTTCATTAAAAAGTCCTATTTTATAATAGAAAAGCCATTTCTGTTAAAAAAAAATAATTTTTGAATTTTCATTTGAATCTGAAATGCTGTCTTATCCCGTTAATACAATATAATACGAGGGTGGATTGATAAGTTTCCGGCCTGACCAAGAGATGGCGCCACTAGGCCTACCTTGAGGTGGCGTTCTATAGTACCATCCTTAGATAGC
>NC_046659.1:75284156-75286830 GCF_010883055.1 Belonocnema kinseyi | reverse complement strand
TTGTTCAACCATTAACAAATATTAGTTTTTATCCCAGTCAGAATGACCCTTTTTGTTAGGACAGGTATACACTCAAAGTTATAAACCGCACGTCTTGGACTCATAAAAATTCAACTCGAAAGATGTATTTATGTTTTCAAGACATAAAAACTTGTCTCTAAGACATAAATTGAAGTCTGGCTCCGTCTTAAAACTGAGACATGCTCAAGTCGAACTTTTCGACTTGTTTATTTATGTGTGCATATGAATTTTCATTTTATAGACATACCTTCCGGAATTCTACAAGACATTTTCTTCAATAAAAATAATCCTCAGTACCTGAACTACGCTGCGATCGGTTCATTCGTTATTGGAGATAAAATCACGAAAGATTTCGATAATAATGGCAGACAATATGATGAAAATGGAAACCTTGAGGACTGGTGGACTACAGAGACGAATAACAAATTCCACCAGAAAGCTGCTTGCTTTATTCAGCAGAACGGAAACTATACAATGAAAGATGGTGGGGTGAAAGTATTCATTTATTGTTCGATTCTTGAAAAAATATAATTTTGGGACCTTCATCTATTCTATCATGCGATCAGCTACATAACAAATGTATATATCAAATAAATAACTTCTTGAAAGTATATTTGCGAATATTAAACTTTGCCTAAAGTAGATTGCCTAGTTTGCACAGGGAATAGAATCTTTTGCCGTCCATTCTTCATCCGAACAGTTCATTCTTTTCTATCATTTTCTCCGTAGAAAGTCAAGAAATAAATTGGAATTATTTTGAATTTGATTTCACATATAATGAACCTAGCTACACTATTTATTGCAAAAGCCATTCATTTTTTGTAATACATTTAGAAAAAAAGATCTTCCCCTTCTCTCGGCTGGGAGTTGCCGGTCGGGTACTTCATCCCTTAAGCTACTAGAGAAATGAAAAGTTTCATTCTTTTTCAGAAAAGGATTTCCGAAAAAGGATTCGTTCTTTGATCTCTCAAGTATCTCATAGGAGAGCTCCTGATCGGCAATCGAAATATCGTTGGTTTGTTTCCCAGCGGGGTGAAGGGGAAGATTTTTTTCAGAAAAAAATTTAATTTCATAAAATCTGTAATTAATAGCTTTATCCAGCCTAAAAAGATGTGAATCATTTTTTTGTTCTCTAATAATAATACAGATTCCTTCAGGAATTGATTTTATACGAAAATGATGAATTGATGAATGACAATAACAAATATTTCAGCATGTTCAGTCGAATGGTACCCAAACGGAAGGCATATACATTTCAGGGAACGGCGGCGTAAAAATATCTTACCTAACCTATCAAGATTGGGTGAAGCGTCACGGCCTCGAACCGAAATTGCCTGGATTAAGATATTCCCAATCGCATCTTTTCTGGATTCAAGCAGCTATCACGCAATGTGTTAAATACTCACCAAAGTATCTGAAAAGCATCTATGCGGTGAATGAATCCTTTCCTCCACCAGAATTCCGAGTCATAGATACATTTTCTAACCATCCAGAATTTGCAAAAGACTTTAATTGTCCAGTGGGTTTGAAAAATGAATCCAGTTAAGAAGTGTTCTGTGTGGTAATATTTTTAAAAACCTGTTAAATTTGAAAATTGCATTGTCAAAATTAAGTGCACTGTACTATACACGGGTATTACTGCGATTTTCCTTGTGTTCTAAAAACATAGAAATATTTTAGGTGAATACTATAACAGATGTTAAATAAAGATGAGCGCAGCCGCTGAGATTTAGAATCAGTAGAGTAATTTTTTGAATATAACTTAATGTAATATAATGCATCCTAAATCCTCCGTTGAATCACATATTTTATTTTACAGTGAACCTACCAATGTAGTCTTTCAAATGATCTGCTAGTTTCTACTTGGATTTCCGTAAGATTGAAAACTTCCTAGGACCAATAGAGAATGTTTTAGGAAATGCCATATTTCGAAGTGGAAAAAAATTACAATAAGATTATGTTGAATACTGAATTTCTAAGGCTCTAAAAATTAATTTTTTTACTTGTTTAAAGTATCTCTTTAGATTCATCTATTTTCTTCTCTGCGCTAAGGCTATACAAAAGCTGTTGTCGCAAGAATTTAGAAAATAATTAGAAAACGAATTTACGATTTTTGCAAGTAAAAATAATTTACGATTTTCGAAAGATCATACTGAATGTGAATCTCCTATATCAAATTTATAAGTTGAACTTTTTAAATTAACCCAAATCGTACCCCTTTTTTTCTTCCACATTCAAAAATTATCACCCTAATGAGCAAGCAAGAAATTATGAATAGAGCTTTTGAGTGGTGGAAGAAAAACCAAGTTTACATATTTAAAATAAAATAAAATGTTCATACAACAAATCGCGGGACTTTTTAAACCTATTTTTTATATTTTTAATTTCATGTGAAATTATATAACTTTTCAGGCATACTAATATCACAAACTATTACTCTAATGAGTCAGAAGAAAATTTTGAAAAGAATGTTCGATTTTCGAAAAATAAAAAATATTAAATTGTATTCAATGAAGACAGGTCTTTCTCTGTGGCACGTATAAGAAGTTGAACATTATATTTCAAGTTTTTATTTCTAAAGATGAAACTCTATGTCAAAGCACGAAATATTAGAGCCAGTTTTGTTTCAGTAGAAAAACAAATTCGAATTAAA
>NC_046659.1:75282729-75284056 GCF_010883055.1 Belonocnema kinseyi | reverse complement strand
GAAATGTATCAGCCTTGGAGGAGATTATGTTGAGAAATAAAAAAAAAAAAAATTCTTAAAAACGTTGTTTTTCTTGGTCAGGCCGGAAACTTATCAATCCACGCTCGTATGTTAGAAATATTAAAGGATTAAAATTGGTAAAGGGAAAATCAGGGACAAATTTACGAATATGAAGAATTTTTCTAATTCTTGAAAGTATAATCGATGAATATAGATACAATTTTCTATTAAATATTCATCTTCAAAATCCACATGTGCTACTTTTTAACATATTTCTGATTTCGATTCGCAAAATTTTTGCGGTTGTATATCTTCCATACTTTTCAAATAAAATTGTATTAGAATTAGCTTGAATTAGTATGCAATTGAGCCATTAAATATTAGTAGAAAATTAATAATTTAGTTAGTTTCGTTATTTGATACTTAGGTAGTGGAAAGCAATTAATAGCTTCATGAAAATATATAAATTTATGTAGGACTGCTTATAATATTTTCATAAATTTTATAAAAATGAAAAACGTGAAAAGTAGAAAATGTCACTACAATAACGCGATGGCGTGGCATTTTCAAGTCTATTATTGAAACCATAATAAGGTCATATTGTGAAATTGTGAACATTGCGTTAGGAAGTCATCGTGGCTCCCCTTATTTAACCTGTTATCAATTTTAAAATGTTTGTCAAATTTGTTTCTCAACTGAAATATTATAAAAGTAACTAATATGTGCGCTAAGAGTCATCTTTAAATGATGTAATGCTTTAAACGATTTTTAAAGTTCATATTTATTTTATTGAATGAAATTGGGGGAGGGGTCTGCTACCTGAAAAAGTTTAGCCAGCAATATTTGAAATTGCGTTGGCGTAATTAGATATGATTTCTGCAACGATCAACTTGACGCTTATCTGTTAAAAAGCTTTTTGTGTAAGTTCCGGAATTTTTCAATCTGCAGCGCCTTTGCCAGTTTGATAAAACTATGTTGACTTTGTGAAGCTTTTTGCCTGGACTTGTTGCTAAAGAGAATAATCAGCGACCTGTGTTAAACCTGGGTTTTGAAAGAAACATTTCTTTTAAATAAGAAATACATAAAGTCCTTATAATCATTCTCACATGTGGCTATCTTCGAAGAATTTTCCTTATCCGTAATAAAAAATATTTATTTTTCCAACGATTGTCAGTATTGCAGAACTCTACTATTTTTTTTACAAATTTTTAACTTCTTTATTAAGAGTGACATTAAACATGAACCTAAAGGTTATAAGTAAATATACAAATATTTGAAAAAAGTAAATCAGATTTGTCTAAGATTATTTCAAATTCAATTTTGTACA
>NC_046659.1:75258829-75282629 GCF_010883055.1 Belonocnema kinseyi | reverse complement strand
CCCTTCCACCACCAAGTAAGTGTGTGGAGGGTGTGTAAAGGAATAGAGAAGGTGTAAGAAAATGTAAACCCTTAGGGGACACATTAGAAGCTTCCATTCCTACTTGTTTGACTATGATACCGAAAATGTTGTTTGTTTTTACGTATTTCTAACAGCTTAGGAGATCCTTTTAGAAAGCTACAATTTTTATTTGTTTGAAGAATTTTTTAAGGGTTAAACTAGTTCAGTCCTACCGATTCTGAATTTTTAAATTAAAAATAGCTAATTTAATAATTACAAATTTTTAATTCATCAATTTTAATCTCATTTATGAGCCAAAAAAAGGGTCGATAATATCAGCCAAGACAAGGCTCGTCTTGAGTTAAGTAAACGTCGTCATAGCCAAGACAAGGTTCGACTTGACACAAGTAAACGCCGTTTTACCTGCCGTAGCCATAAAAGTAAAGCGAAGGCCTATGTAGACTTAGTTTTGAGACGCAGCCAGACATCGATGTCTTGGAGACGAATTCAAGACATAACCAACTCGAGCTTAAATCGAAGCATTATTACTAGGGACTATCCGGGTGACCTATAAAAAATATTCCTAGAGTTTGGAAGGTGATAGAGCCGTCCAGAATATAGATAAAAATACTTTTGACATCCGATTTTCAATTAGCCCTTGCTAAAGGTCACCTAAGCTAATCTGTTCAAGGGTTTTGTGAAAACTATTTTTTCTTTATTCGGGAAGGCGTTGTTACCTTTAAAGTCAAGAGTAATTTTTAATAGACCAACCAGTTAGTGGTAGAATACCGTTCGTCGGTAGTATTAAACAAAATTTTTATGAAATAAAGTCTCCAACAATTCTCTTCAGATCCTTAAAATCTTGTCTTAAAACCATTTTAGTGTTTCAAAAAAATCTATCAATAAAATAGACCTACTAATAGTGTTTAATGATCATCATAATGAGCGCTTTTTCGAGTAGCGTCACTGTGGGATTGCCATGGCCAATCTGATTTGTCTACACGCTTCCTCAGTTGACTGATAGAATGGTCTGACATAAAAATGGTCAGGTTTCCATATGCTGCAAGGTAATCATTTTGGGTGATTTCTAAAGTCTTGTAGTATTTTTCAACTGTCTTGTCATCGAAAATTTCATCAGGATATCCTATTACGACTTTTGGAGATTTAAGTTTATCTAAAGCACTCGTCCTTGTTTTTTCGTCCATCCAGTCGGCCTGAAACAAGATTAAAAGCAAGTAAGAGTCACGAAGAAATAGATTAAATATAGGAAGTGTATACTGGCATTGAAAAAATGGCTATCCGTGCTAGAATTTCGATACATATAGCACATTTTGAAGTTCTATTTGTACAAAAAAAATCCAACTATACATTTTTAAATCTCGGTACCGATAGCCACGGCCTTGAAAGTATTTAAAGAAGCAAACTTCGCTTATTTCAGTTTGGTCATACCCTCTTTGCAAAGAAATCTTTTCTTTTCTATACTACTTAGAAATTTATTATTACTGTAGTAGCTCTTATCTTAAAAATAATTTTTTTACTTGCAAACAATAGCTGTGTTCAACTACCCTAAATATAATCTTATAAGGGGTGTTCTACGTATACCATCAAGTTCAAAACTACTTCATTTTTAGCGAGAATCGTAAATTTGCCAAGAAAAGGCCAAGCGTAAATATGATGCATGATGTTATGTATACAATAGAATACCATACACAAGACACATAATAATATACAAGTTTGTTGAAAAATTGGCCAAGAAATACTTTTTTTTCTAATTTTCCTTATTTAATTATGTAAATAAGCATATAAGCACTACTTGGATTATTTAAAAATATTATTGAAACAAATAATATGGTTGTTCAAATTCATTATAAGACTCCGGAAATCTATAATATGCAATCCACATAAAGCTTACAACGTATTTTCCATTAGTAAAAGACGTTTTGTCAATTTTATTCAGAATCGTAAATATTAGGTGAATCGAGTTGAAACTTAACATTTTTCTTCAAATTAGCTATATAATACAAATAATTATTACTTTTTGAATCACGCGCCCAAAGGTCTGATTTACAACGTTCCAAAGAACCCCATCAGTTAAAAATTGGGTTTTGCGAGTGTTCAGGGTTAATTCTGATTTTTTTCAGTTACTTTTTAAAAATGAAAATTCTTTCTAATAAATAAAATACTTTATTTCAGAATAATTAAATGTTTACATAAATTACTTTAACATATTATTGATTTTAGACCAATACAATAATAAATTAAATTTAATAAAAATAATTGTTTGAACAGTATATTATTATATATATTCTTATTCTCTTAGAATAATGTTAGTGGGTTGCGGTTTTTACTAAAATTTGCCACTTTTGATCCAAAAATGATTATTTTTTATAACTATCTTCTACTATAGGAATTCAAGATAGTTCCAATTTATTCTGAAATTTTCCTCTTTTTGTCAACTTTTACTGAGGGTGAGGTAATAATTAATGTAAATTATCGAATGAAATTGTTTAAACAAATAATTATTGTTTTTAAATGTTTTCTTCCATATAAATGATAGATAGTTGCGGTTTTCGTCTGAAATTTTAACATTTTCTTTGACTTTTTCGTTAGTAACTAATGATAAGTGTTTGGCTGCTTCTAGTCGCTTTAAAAAATTGGAGGAGCTAAAAAAGGGGGCGCGGTAGTCGTCGCGAAAATGTCGGGATGACTAGCCATACCTTTAGAAAAGTTATGTGATTAATTATTTTTTCAATTTTCTGACTCTTTTAACACACAATTACTAAACGCAATTAAAAATTGCTTAAACAATTCATGTAAATATCTAATTATCAGTAGAAAGTAGCATTTAATGTACTAGAAATAATTTATTTATACAAAATTGGTAAAAAAATAATAAAAAGCGTCCAAAACTTATAAAATCCAATTTTCAACTTATTGGTTTTTTTGGGGTATCGTATAAAACAGACTTATAAATGTATGATATATAAAAAGAAATTATTTATTTGTATCCAATACCTAATTTTAAAGAGAAACGTCGAATTTCTACTCGATTCAACTAATATTGATAATCCTGAATAAAATTTGCAAAATCGTCTTTTTTCTCATGGAAAATACGTTTTAAACTTTATGGGGCTTGCCGAACCTCCATATGTCATTTGAAGAAACGCATTTATTTGTGTATATATTCGAAGAAACGCGAGGGACATGTGTATAGAAATTAAAAAAAAATCACTTTTGCAGTAGATATTCGATAAGAGGGTAGCTCAAATGAAAACAATTTAAATTCAGTAGACAATCCCTAAAATCTAATTTGGTGAAAAACTAATTGTAAATTCAGTATTAATTTTTCGCAAAAAGCAAAATAGAATTACAAGACTGTTAAACGATCCTTACACGTTAAACAATGATATTTCCTCCAATAGCATATATTAATAATTCGTTGTTCATAAAAGATTGTGTTGTTCTTCATTTCTTTCTAATTCTATTTTTATTTTTTCATCGCTCACATTTTTTGAAGACTGGTTAAGATTTATGAGCAAAAATACAAATTGTTTCATTTTGTGGAATTTTAACAACTCTAAGAACCTCTTTGCTTTTTTCGATAGATCAGTCTTTCTTTCCTTTTTTAGTATCTCCTACTATATCCCTTGTTCAAAACAAGTTGATAATTTCTGTTTAGGCTAATGATTTTTTATCTAACTAACTAAACCTTTTAACTAACATTTTTAATAGTTTATGGAAACATCTCACCTCTTTTAGAATTTTCTCCAACTGTTCTTCAATATCGACTGTTAATTCTTCTACACTCTTCTTAAATTCAGGTGCGAAGTACTTCCTGGCATATAAAGCACCAATACCCACACCTAGATTATTAGTCGCCATGTCAAGACATTCCTTCCATCTAGCTTGCTTTTCAGTTTCACCGGAGAGGAAATTTGAAAACTTTCTTTGAAGGTTTCGGATTTTATCAGTTAAGAAAGGTGCACTTTCATCAACTGCTTGCCAAAAAGGTAATTAGCCAGGAACCTTTTTGGAGTTTTCTTTATCAATATTTCAAATTAAAAAAAAAAGTTGGCGCGCTTACGTTTATTATTTCATCGTTAACAATTACGAACGCGGCTTTGAGAATTGTGTTGAAGTATTCTTTCCAGGGGATGCTCGTATATTGTTTTGTGAGTTCTTTTACTGTCATTAGGCTATTGAGAACTGTTTGATTGCTTCGTTCTTCATTACTCAGTGAGATCTAGGGTTATAGGATACTTAAATAAGGTCAAGCAATGATATTTCAATTGATATTGATATTTCAAGCATTTACTCTAAAAATCCATTTTTTTAAAAGCTGTTCGGTTACTCAAATTATTTCCTTTTGAAAACGGTCCCAACACTATTCAAGTTCAAAAAGATCTGAGAGGACTTTATTAATATTCTTTTATTATTTAGTTAAAGGAATCTCGATTACTTATGTAAATATGATTTTGAAAATTGTAGACCCCATCTACCTCTATTGTAAGGATGCGTAAGCATTTTTTAACCCAATCCTTCCAAGTTCTTATGCAGGATTTAATATATTTTAATCCATATATTTAAGTAATTTTGAAGGACTACAAAGTTTTCAAAAAAATTATATTTTTTTACGGTATGTAACGAGTTTTCCAAAGGTTTTTAGAGATTTCATCAGTTTTCAAAGAACTTTAGAAGATTTGAAGGGATTAACAAATTTGAAGAGTATTTCAATCGATTCAAATGATTACGAGCGGTTTCACAGATTTTAAATTATTTCAATAGATTATAGTAGTTTGAAAAAATTACTTAGTAAAATAATAAAGAGAATCTCAATTTTTGCAACAGATTTTACTTGTGTTGCATAACTATATGAGATGCTCGGTTCTCTTGTTCATTTCAGTCGTTCGAAAAGTATTATCAAAAACTGCGAACAAAATTCTCTCTTTTGTTTTTATCATGTCATCTCATCTCGTTCCTCACCCAACGTTATTAAATAAGAACAATATACGGTGGTCAGGAAGCCAAAAAAAGTCTGCTTGAAACACCTAAGAAAAGTGAGTTTGGCATGCTTTTTCTGGTACCTAGGAGTGCTCAAAAAACGTTTTTTTTTTGAGAATATCTCCTCAGGGATGTATTTGGTCAAAAAGTTCGTTTCATATTGTTTGTAGAGAATTAAATTATCGTTCGAACAAGCCTCGTATCTGTAAAAAATACTCATTGGTTACCGAGGATGAGCGCATATCAGTAGGCCATAAATACCGAAAATCGATTTTTAGGAATATCTCCTAAATGATGTATCTTATAACTAAATTACTTCAAATGTCATTTGTAAAAAATTTTATTACCTTTAAAATGAGCCCTTGAACGTTCGAAAATGTGCAATAGCCACTGAGATAAAATGTCTCAACTTGGACCCTTTATGATCATTTTTCACGAAAATCGTTAAAAATCAGTTTTCTATCATTTTTCATGTCATAAGGTGCTAATCACAAGTCGAATTATAATATAAAAAAATTATATTTGCATATAAATCATAAACTGGCTGCATAGTTTTATTTTTCAGTCTTGTTTTAACTCAACAATAATATTCTCTCAAACGGCGAATGAACAATAAGATGATGACTTCAAATAAAGCGATAAATAAAAAAAGGATGTATTCCAAGTTTTAAATATCAAGTGGCTCATTTTGAACGGCTCATTTTGAATGTAATCAATTTTTATATAAATCATAATGTAAAGTATCTTAGTGATAATATACAGCCTTTAAGAGATAATCCCGAAAATCGATCGTTGATATGTTTAGCTGAACAAAAAAGCGATTTTCTCGCGAACAGGATCTGTTCAGATGTTGTCTCAGCGATTTTTTAGCACTCCTATTTGCTACGATTTAGTTGGTAAAAAAACATATGTCTTGGTTGAAAATTAATCTTTTTCGAGCTTTTATTAAATTTATACATTTACTTTTTTCAGGTATTCAAGCAGACCCTTCTCCTTTCCGATCACCGTGAATAGTTAATAAAAGTGTCAATACACCATATACGTTCTCAATAAAAATTTGAGGACTTTTTCTCGTTTGCAAAGTCATCAGTAAAAACGTTTGTTTATTTGAAAGTTCAGAAGTTCAAGCACATATAGAAGTGTTACTTTTAAGTTTTTATTTTTGCAAAAAGAAAGTTTTTTTAAAATTATATTGTCCTTAAAATCTATTAAAATATCCTCAAATGTTTGAAATTTCGAGTAAAATTCCTTCAAATATTTCTTAATTCCGCAAATTTTCTAAATAATACCTCAAAATGATTCAAATCATTAGAAATTCCTTCACATTTTTTAATTCTCTTAAAACTTCCGTGGAGTCTTTTAAAAAATCCTAAAATAGAGACTTAAATTTTCTGAAATCTCTTGAATTCCTTAAAAATCTTCCTTAAATCCGATTCTTAAGTCCGGAAATTATTTTTAATATAGTATAAATTTTCTTACTCTTTTGAATTGTTTCTGGGGCCTTTTTGGCCCCAGGAACCCAGCATTAGAGAATGATTTTCTTTATGCATCAGATATGCAACATAACTACAAAAACCATGGAAAACCTAAACTCACGAGATAAAATCAAAGAGAATTATACTATTAATAATCATATTTAGGAATTTTCATTTTTAATAAAAGAATTACATAATTTAATGGAAATGCACATTTTACTCTGAATGCAATGTTTTTTGTGCCTCCTATGTATACATTAGTATTTTAGAACAGTACTTATGGAATTTATTTATTTGCGAATGTCAATTCTGAAATCAAAACGAGAGCTTTTCTCGATGTTGCTAATATCTCGTATATCTCATTTAAACGGAACACAAGATTTTACAACATTTTCAGAGCCTTCAAGGATTTAAATAAATTAAGTATGCTTTCTGCGAATTGAATAGGATTTTAAGGGATTTTTAGACTTCAAAATATTTGCAGAATCTTTTATGTCTTTAACTAAAATAAAGAAAAAATTAACTCAACATTCAAATAAAACATATCATTTATAGAGACTTGATAATGAAATAACATAATCAGATATTTTAAATACACTATTAAGAAAAGTTAAATAATTTTAATGTACAAAAAATAAATTAATGTAGAATTAAGATAATGGCGGTTCAAATATTCAATAGTGTCTAAAATCAACAAAATGTTCCTTGCCTGAAGAGGATGGACTGCACGACTAAAGAATGAATTAAGAAACTTAATTTTCTTCAGGTAAGTTTATTTTCCTGAGATACGAGTAACAAAGATTATCTTGAATAAAGAAACTATTCTATCAACTATACTCATGAATATAGTTTCTTGATTCAATGCTATGTTTTCCGTGATATATAAACTTTAAAGTTTATATTTAAAGCATGATAACAAATATTTTAAAAGAAGCTTCGAAAGATTGAAATTAATTTCACAGTCCAGAATTTTCCAGGCCAGAAATTCGATACTCATATTTAACGTACGCCTATAAAAATTTAATTAATACTCACATTGACCAGCTGCATTTCGAATTCGAGAGTTTCCCTTAATTCTTTTTCAACTCTATCTTTATTTGCACCAAAATTAACAGCCAAGTCAATCATATAATTGTAGTAGTCTTTTATGTCTTTATGATTGAACCCTTTTGCTAAAGACGCGCGTTGTATAAAGAGAAGTGGTTGGTCGATCTAAAGAAAAAATAATTTTTAATTGAAAATACTTAAGCTTGGTGTTAATTTATTATATTTCTCCGAGACTGTAATAACGCACATTCAAAACATTTTTCGTACTGTTCGTAAAATCAGTGACAACATTAAAAATGAACAAGTAGTAAGTATTAAATGCCAGTTTCTGCATATCATAAGTAGCCTGTTTCGAATCGAAGTTTTTCTATTTCCACAAGTCTCCTTCAAGCAGAAGCCAACCACCCATTTTTTGCAATTTGCCTAATATTTTATTGAGACCATTTTTTTCAATCGCAGCTATAGAAAAAAATTGAGATTTAGTTTTTCATCTGGAAAATGTTTGTTGTATAAAATTTTAGATTTTAAAATGTGCTCACCCGTGTTCATGCAAGCTTGGTAAAAGTTTTTCGATAGTGTGATGAATCTTGGTTCATTAGGTTGAATTGGCTCTTCAAGATTACTTTTCAGTTAGTCTTAAATTTTGTTATTAAGGGAATCATATCTGTCAACGCTCCCCTTATCTTTTGGAATTACTGCGGTTTCTAGAAAATTACCGCAGGCAAATTGGTAAAAGTCATCACACGGTGATACGCTGGGGTCGGTACTCTGTTGGATTATGGAAGCTAAAAATAAAATTGCTATGGTAAGACTGAATTCTACAAGAATCTAATTATAATTTTAACGTATTGCATTCATTTAATATACTCTTTAAATTGAATGAATTAAATAAGACAGGGGCCGTGCAAAAACTATGTCACACTGCCAGAGGTAAAAACAATTTTTTTAAATGCTTTAAAAAATGGAAACTCGTGATTTTATTTTACAAGTAAAACACTTAAATATAGTATTCATCATCTTTCTTTTGTACCACTCTTTACCTAATTTTTTAAGAATTCTTATTTAGTTTGAATTTTGTTTGAATTTTAGTTGCTGTTCTAGAAAATTCAACTAATTGGTGTGAGAATCATCTTTTTAGGTTAAAAAATCAACCATTTTTTAAAAGGTCATGTTTTTCTCATCTTTTTTGGTCAAAAATTTTTTTGTTAAAGATTCATATTTTTTTATTTGAAAATTCAACTCTTATAGAATTAAATATTTGAGAAAGTACATCATGCAGATGTTTGTTTGAGTCAACAGCTTTTTATAATATTCGACTATTTAACCTGAAAGCTTAATTCTTTCGTTGGAAATTTGTGTCTTTTTGTAGAGAATCGATCTTTTTTAGTTGCAAATTCAGTTACCTGATTAAAAATTTAACTGCTTATGGTTAAAGTTTAAACTTTTTTATTTAAAAGCTGACTATTTTATTTCAAAATTCATCTTTGTAGGTTAATAATTCAAGTGGTTAGTTGATAATTGAACTGTTTGTTTAAAAAATTCATCTCTGTGGGTTAACAATTCAACTATTTGGTCAAAATTACATTTATTAATTCCGTCTAATTTGATACAATCTAAAATTCATTTATATTTAATTTAATTTTCCAAAGTGAAAGATTAAGAATAGCTTTAAAGTAACTTTGAAAAAAACTTTGAATATGTTTGAAGGCTTTCAAATTAAAAAATATATCCTCGAATACCTGAAGAGAACCGAGTTTCTAATTTATTCATAAACAGTGCTTGTAATTTAAACGAATAATCTTTTATTTGTCTAGACTGTTAATGCCCGCAGTCAAACTCCAGAATTTATATAATATTTTTAAAGAACCGGTAAAAAAATTTGGTACTGGTCAATTTTTTAAATCCGTAAAGATAATTTCTTATCGGTACCGGTTTTCCTCTGCACAACTTTATATTTCAGCAAATTTCAAAACGATAAGAAATGTTCACTAATAGATTAGAAATCGAAATAACTCAAAAATCAGCCAATATTTTCACTAAATTACTTAAGTGAAATAATCTTGTGACTTTTTAATTATTGCATTATTACAATGCTAAAATATGAATATTTCATTATTTAAACACTCTTCAGAGAGTATTGGTTAGAAAAAGAAAAATATGTTTACGACCAATTGAAAAGGGCACGTTTTAAAAATAGTTTGATCTCTTTTATGTAACACATAAAATTTCACTTTTAAATTTAAAAAATCGTAAATCGGAACCCCAACACAGACAAAAATGCTTATGACGTCTAAACTGAAATTGAAAAACTCCCTTTTTCTTTTGACATACGAAAACAAGAAATTCAGTTTAAAAAAAGTATACACACCAGCATTTTTACACTCAAAAGTTTGACGGAACCTCTTGACCTCTTTTTTCGCACTTGTATCTTTTTGCATTTTTCTCGTTTCGCACTTATGCAAAATACAAAAGAGAAAAAGAAAAATGAAAATTTGTAATCTTATCATTTTTTCTGGGAGTTATAGTTTTCTTTAAATTGGTGTTATCTACTAAAATTTAAATGTACAAAATCAGATAAGTCGCGATCAATAGCTGAATAATTTACCCTCATCATACGACATTGTTCGATCATAAATTTGTCAACAGAGAAAGTTGAATAGTTCCATAATATATTTAATTTTTACTGTAAAAATCCTTTAAAATATCTATTTCTTTATTCTAATATTTTCTGCAATACTATGAGTTCAAAAGAAATTTTTTTCTACAAAAATCTTTTTGATAATGAAATAATATTTTGCCATTTTCAACCAAAAATTGATTTGAATTAAATAAAAACTTGTTTGTCTACATATATTAAGGGAATTTTTTTGATGGAAATATAATAAAATATAAAAATATTAGGTGTGTCAACAAATTTTAATTTTCGATTTTAAAGCAATATGACTTTTGTAGATCTAATAATTCTGCACAATCAAATTCTTTTGAAAAACTTTTGTATTTTTCACGCTTTTACTTTCTATAGAATATTTGACTTTATATATACGGCCCCAAAAAGATGCATATACTTTGGTTATGAGTGAAGAAATTTTGCAAAGATTAGTTCTGGAAAATTTTCGTAATACTATTCCTTCTAAGTACATGTTCATGAAGCTTTATGTTTTTGAAACCTCTTATAATTGGAACAAAAAAAATCCTGCAAGTTTTCCTTTTATAGTAGACCTACAATACAATTAATTCTAAATAGAAATTATAAAAATTATGTTTCTTGAAGAAAGATACCTGATTCATTGATTTATTGATGTTCTATTGATTATCTTGAATGTTCCTATGTATACTATATTTCATTAGAAATTTATAGGAATGTTCACTCGCGTAGCCTTATGAAGCTTGCGAGCAATTTTTCTATTTCAATTTCGCTAGATACATAAATTATGAATTTGATTATAAATACATAAATTATTTTCATTCTCTAGTCAGCGTACTCAAGACAAGAAAATAACAAAAATTTGTAGAATAAAATGAAAAGGAAAAAGAAGGTTTTGTAGTTTTGACATTCATGCAAAATTTAAACTCTTTAGCAAAAATCTTAGAAAAATATTATTCAGATAGTTTTATTTAAATCCAGAGAAAATGTATTTCTAAATCTAGAAAATTCTTTTATTTGAAATTAAAGTTTTTGTAAAAGAAAGGACCTTTTTATACTGGTTTAAATATTTTTTTAAACTACATTTTAACCCTTAAGACGATGAAAATCTAAAATTGGGAGATCAAGGTATTATTTTGTTTTATGCATACATTTTAAGAAATAGAAGATCCATCCGGATAAGGTGATATTTTGCTTTAATAATTAATAACATTTTTGATAATCTTTTAATATATGTGCATAACAGGCAAAAATATTAAATATATAAGCAAAATTATTGTTTTAATAATCTTTTTCTTTCTACTTTCGGAATTTCAATGTATTCATGGCTCATTCTTTGCTAGTTTAATAGGATTTCCTGTCATAAATATTAATTAGCAATTTTTCATCTTAAGTTTGTTGTAAGGGACAGGCGAATGAGAAATATTTTGCTCACTTTTTTGTTTATGATTTCTTAAAGCGGTTTGAAAAAATGGTTAAACTTTACTTATTTATGCTTTAGGTACTTAGTTTACACATTGTGATATATTTGTAGAAGAAATTGATATATCGAATTAAATGTGAAAAATGCCTGGGACTTTAAGAAGACAACTTTTTCTTAACAATACTTAGAATATCATCATTTTAAACAAAAATGATTTTTTAAAAATCAGTACTTTCTACATTTAAATTCGTGAATCTTAAACAATTATTAGTGAAATTGTGCGAATTCAATTAGAAAAAATTCAGCTACTAGAGATTGTTAGAAAATTCCAAATTCGATTAGTCGGAATATTTTTCAACTTGCTAGCTTAAATCTACTAAATGTTTTGTAAAAACGCGATCAAAAGAAAAGAGTTTAATAATATATCGCGATCGTATAACAATCTTATCTTATTGAAACGAAAAGTAGGAAATATTGTGAAACTTCTAGATGGGCTATGTCACCTCCACCAATACGACATATACAAATAATTGATTCCAAGTATAAAAACAAGAATTATTTTCAAGCTTATTCAATTTCACCTTACTTTATTTGCCTAAAAAATAATCCTTTTATTCTGCGGAAATCAATACATTATTCTTTCCTTTCAATACATTTTTGGATGAATATAAAAAAATACTGATTTATTTTACAAATACATTTTCGTTATAACATCGAAATAGATTTATTTTTAATCAAATGATTCGTTAAATATTCCAGAAATTTTTGTTAATAAAATAAAATTGTCCTCAACTGCATAGAAATGCTTTTTCATCACAAAGAATTTTTTGTAAATCGAAGGAACTTTGTTCTAGATTTAGAATACATATTAGCCTATTAGACAAGTCGCCATTAACTTCAATGCATCTTTTTCGGTTGGAAAGCATCTTATAATATTTATACAAAAATCGACATATACCATGCTTGTTTTTTTCAAGGAATATTGCATTGCCTCCATCGAAACATTAAAGTATGATCAATTTAAATGCATCCATGTTATATTTTTTCCAGGTGAGTGCAAAGTATCATTTACTGTAATAACAAAAAAACAAAATTGTAGACTTTATCCTTATCTAGTAACATATTCAAATAAAATTGGTTTCATGCACCTTAGTTTTTAAAAACATATTATTCAATCTATTTTTAATGTTATTTCAATAAAGTCATCAAAACAATTTGGAAAATATTGTAATGCAAGTTCATAATTTTTTTTTATATCTTAAAATCCTTATAGATATATGGATGTTTTCATAGCTAGTTTTATTTATTCCAACCAATTAGCACTCAGAAAAACGTTTTCTTGAAGTAAAATTATTCTCCTCTTGCTTTGTTTTGTTTTGAACCAGCTGAACATCTTTTTTATACAATCAGAAGAATTATTTTTCCTGCAAGATTAGATGAAGTTTGTTGCAAATGAATAATGTTTGCTGCAAAAAGATTCTTTTTAAGACAAATGAAAATCCTCTAAAACGCAAGTTTGAGAGGAAATTAAGAGAAAAAATAATTTGCAACTGTATAACGACCACATTAAAAATTAGAAATAAATTAATTTATTTCCACCTAGACGTTAATTGTTTTCGCCACTGGAACGAGTTAGTTGAAATATTTCGTAATTCGATAGTAGAAAACTACTAATTGTCTAGTGCAAATATATCATTCTATTGAAAGCTGCATATAATATTAAAAAAAGGTTGTGGAAATTTTAAAAGTTCTAAATATACCAATTTAACCAAAAAGCGGTTGTGTAACATCTTTACATTTGTTGAAATAATAAGAAGCCAGGATGATGAAACTTTTAAATAGGCCATACAAAATTTCTATCAATGTAACTAATTTTGCTAAAGTTGTTGCATCATATTTAACGAGAAATAATTATTTAAACACTTATTTAAGAACAAGGCGCACATTATACTGATGTTGCTTTATATTTGTTATTCTGAATAAGATATTCTATTTACCATCAGAGGTATAACGCAGCAAATAATTGGAGGAAATTCAAGAAATTTTTATAGCTAGTTGTCTAGCTTTTTAGGACAAAGAACGAAAATCTTGCAAACTTGATTTACGGAACTCGAAAAGGGGATCTGTCCGTCCAAAGACAGAAAATCTAGACGAATAGACGGTTTAGAATGTAAAGTATTCAATTCAAGCTTTAGAGATAGCATGATTAAAAATTTTAGTAGTACAATTATCTGCTATTCTGAATTAAGGGTCTCTATAGGTATAGTTAAACAATATTATAAGTTTCTAAAGTACGGAATAGAGTACTTTCGGATTGAAGTTTTCTGTAAAGTTTTTAAAAATAAAATTTTATCTGAAAAAAAATCTTCTCCTTTCCGCTCAGCTGGGAATCGGACCATAGAACTTCCGATTCCCGGTCAGGTGCTTTCCCATTAAGCTACCAGTGAGCTCCGGATAATAATATTTTTTCAGAAATACACGAATTATCATGCCAGGTGTTACAAGTCAAATTTTTCAAGGAATCTTTATTCTCATCAAAGAATAATAGAATTTCTTAAGTTCTTTACAGACTGGATGGAGCTATGAACTAAACATTTTTCAAATTAAATTTTTTTTGAAAAAAAGATCTTTTCCTTTCGCTCAGCTAGGAATCGAACAGCAGAACTTCCGATTGCCGGTCAGCTGCTTTCCTGTTAAGGTACTAGAGAGATTGAGAGAAGAATCCTTTTTCAGAAATGCACGCATTAATTACATAACCACACAAAAAAAGTGTGCGGATCTGGTAACAAGACACACGTATTCCTATGGATTTTGGGGCACTGAATTCAAATTCGGTATCAAAAATCACCCATCACGTCATGGTTGAGTCATAACCTCAAAAAATGACGAAAAATCATACACTGAGGCAAATAAATTTCAAAATAATGCCGGTGATGCAAATTTTCACTTCAAAAACATGTCGACAACTGTGAAGGATCAACCCTTGTCTGATATCAACTTATTTAACATAACTTTACCCAACAGAACCTGACCTCACGTAACCTGAATTAACAGAAATTTATTGAACTACACGTAAAGCTCTGAAAGCATATTTTCCCAGTAGCAAATGTGTGCTACAGCGAATGGGTCAACTCCAGCCTAATCTAGAAATAAATCTAACCTAGCCTAACCTAACCTAACCTCACGAAATACAATTAAATTGATTGCGTTGTCCCGTTGTGTTTGCGGTATCGTCTGAATCAGCTTGGGCTTAACTTGCAAAGAGGTCAAACCTATCCTAACCTAAAAAAACTTGACCTAACCTAACTTCACGTAACACAATTAAACTTATTGTGTTGTCCCGTTGTGTTTGCGGTACCGTTTCATTCAGCTTCGGCTTACCTACATAGAGGTTTAACCTATCCTAACCTAACAAAACCCAACCTAACCTAACCGAATGAAATTCAACCACACGTCTAGCTATGTAAGCGTACGGTTCTCAGTCTTAAATGTGTGTTATATTTAATAGGTTAACTCGATCTTAACCTACAAATGAAGAAAAAAGGACACGTTATAGCAGGCAGAAAATAGACTGAAGTAGGTATATAAATCAATTTAATTACGATAAAAAACAAGATAAAATGTAAACACGAAAGATAGTATAAATATATCCCTTAAGTTTAAGAAAAGCAAAGAGAAAAAATTTTTGAATGAAACTCTTATTCATTTGCAAGCTTAAGTTACACTTCTACATTTCAATTGATACAAACATTGTCAGGTTAATTGAAATGGGGTCAATTCTACTTGTAGTTCTAAGTTACTTCAAATGAGTAATGTGCGTCTAAATTTTTAAGCACCTGTAGTACAATGAAATTAATTTTATTGTGTTACAACGGGAACAGTTAAGTTGTGTTGCGTTAAGCAAAATTTCCTTAGTTTCTGTTAATTTAGATTCATTTGTAGGTTAAGATCGAGTTAACCTATTAAATATAGCACACATTTAAGACTGAGAACCGTACGCTTACATAGCTAAACGTGTGGTTGAATTTCATTCAGCTAGATTAGTTTAGGTCAGGTTTTGTTAGGTTAGGATAGGTTAAGCCTCTATGTAGGTTAAGCTGAAGCTGAATGAAACGGTACCGCAAACACAACAGGAAAACACAATCAGTTTAATTGTGTTTCGTGAGGTTAGGTTAGGTTAGGCTAGGTTAGATTTATTTCTAGGTTAGGCTCGAGTTGACGCATTCAATGTAGCACACATTTGCTACTGGGAAAATATGCTTCCAGAGTTTTACGTGTAGTTCAATAAATTTCTGTTAATTCAGGTTAGGTGAGGTCACGTTCTGTTGGGTAAAGTTATGATAAATAAGTTGATATCAGGCAAGGGTTGATCCTTCACAGTTGTCGACATGTTT
The DNA here is from genome assembly GCF_010883055.1 of Belonocnema kinseyi. Lineage (NCBI taxonomy): Eukaryota > Metazoa > Arthropoda > Insecta > Hymenoptera > Cynipidae > Belonocnema > Belonocnema kinseyi. The sequence goes on along the minus strand of NC_046659.1, from coordinate 75,266,645 downwards.
TTGGAATGAAAATTTGCATCACCGGCATTATTTTGAAATTTATTTGCCTCAGTGCATGATTTTTCGTCATTTTTTGAGATTATGGCTCAACCATGACGTGATGGGTGATTTCTGATACCGAATTTGAATTCAGCGCCCTAAAATCCATAGGAATACGTGTGCCTTGTTACCAGATCCGCACACTTTTTTTGTGTGGCTGTGTAATCAAATACATTCGATACTTATTGTGGAAGATTTTATATTTGTGTCGTCACTGCAAACTCGAGTGTACATCATTTTATTTAGTATATCAAAATTTTATTTTTTAAGCTTAAAAGTAAGAAAATTTTTACAATTATTTGTATGATGAAACTGAGAAATATTCAAGGTCGATAACGTAACATTTTACTCAATCAAGACATATGCATAAAACAGTTTTTCAATTTATATCTGACAGAAACACACTAAAGTTATTTTATTTTTAATAAATACTCAATGTGGTATCTTAACAATAAATGAAGAAAAAAAAACGTTTCATATATATATTTTTGAATTATATAAATTTAAATAATAGTTTCGGAAATCAAAGCTTACCACAAACGGATAATTTTGCTAGTTCTATTGAAAATTTCTGCTTATGTTTACACCTTTACCCTGTAATACGGGAAATTTCCTTTTAAAAGTTGAAAATTAAGAGAAAAAATTATTTTTTGTTTTGTTTGAAATTTGTCCTTTTCACTGTCTAAATAATCTTTTTGTTTGAAAATTCATTTCTATTGTGGGAACTATAACTATTATGTTTAAAATTCCTCTAAAAATTCAAAGTTTGGTTAAAAGTTCAAGTATTTTATTAAATATAAATCTTTGTTGGTAGAAACTTAATCTTTGCGGTTAAAACCTAATTTCTTTGGTTGCATTTTTTTCTTTTTAAAACTTTTTGAGCTGGAAATTGAACTGTTTAATTTTATGTTGACACATGAAAATTTTGTTTCTATAAATTTAGAAACCATTAGTGCTAAACTTGAGACATTCGCGATAAATTCATTTTCAAATTTATAGTAGTACAGCAATTCAGATTGTTCACGCGCAAAAGTTTCTATAAAACATTAAGTTTGCACATCTTCAGTATCTAAATTTTCTAAATTCATTCAGAAGAATCTTTTCTTAGCTTCCATAATGCCTTGAAATCGAATTGGTTTCATGAATTAAAAATAATTCTATAAGGCAGTACAATGATGGCCCAACTGTATCTCTACCGAGGCGTCGATTGTTTAAAAAATATGTCTAAATATCCGATTGACAGTAAAACTGATTTTCAGGTCAATGGGTTGGGAGGGAGGGCGCTCTCGTGAAGTTGTATGAATTAAGGTACGTGGGGCAGTTATAAAATCCCATCAGGTGATAAAAGGATCTTAAAGAAGTATTTCCCCTTTGGGCAGGCCTGCCTTATCGGATAGACGCACACTATAGACGTTTGTTGATTAAATAGCAATGAGAATACACGCTTTACGAAACGCCAATGAGCGGCCTACATGTCGACGAGAATTTTCGTCACTAATGAGATAATAGCCAGTATATATTCAAGCAAAAAATATTTAAGTCGCATTCAGTTACAGTTAAAGAAATTATATAAAAATAATTTTTCTGTGGCTATAACAAAATGAAGATTTTTCTCTCAATGCTGCTTTTCTTGCTTGTAACCCTTGTTGATTCTTTTCGTAAGTAGAAATGCTATTTTTAATAGGAAATCTAGAATTTGTATTAGTTAATAAAAAATAATCTCGGCCAGCCAGTGTCTTAATTTTCTCTGAAACTGTCGGAAAACCTATATCTACCATCAATAACATTTTTTATTCTTTATAAACACTCTGACTTCATTGCTTGTAACAATTAGTATCGGTGAAAACACTGAAATGATCATAACTGGTATTTAAAAAATTTTGTTGGTAATCTTTCACACGAGATAACACTTTTGCTCTAGCGACTCTTATGCTCACGATGAGATATTATTTCTTCATAGTCTTTCAAACATTATATTTTTTATAAATCCACGTTCCCTTGAGCAATTGTAATTTTTCATGAAAAACCAAAAAAATATAAAACCCTTAAAAATTTGTAAAATCAAAAACAAAATTCGGTTTAAACGTAGCGCATCAATTCCTTAAATATGCAAAATTAATCTATAGCCCATTGATTCATTTTAATTAAAGAACATTCATTATTGATCTTCAACTAGTATAAAAATCTATTAATCAGACCTTATAGCCTTCCTATCAATAATCCCTGATAAGCGGGTCTAAGTTGCCCCCGAAACATGCTATTACATATACATTTGGTCAAGGACAGGATGGACAAAGGAAAAATGAGGAGGTTGGTTTTGGTTGAAAATAGAAAAAATGTATTATAAAAAAACCACGATGCACTGTCATGAGTTCATGTAGTTATAGGCTTTTTCTTTCCGTTATTGCTAGTTCTAGGTCTCTGGTTTTGTATAAATAGACAATTATGTAAATGCGAGAGAAATAAAATTGTTTTGCAGAATCACGAGAAAATTTCATATCGGGAAACATTCAGAAGATGACATAATACAAAAAATACTTCTAATTTATGGTATGCTTTTGAGTATTCATATATAAATTAAATTTATAATACTCATATATATGACAATGGAATGGAAAAACTACATTAATGAAAGGAAATTTTCAACATCTAAATATTTTTTATAGAAATATTAAGACCTGTTGTATTAAAATATGAGAAACAGGTTCAATTTTTGGAAAATTTAAATGTTTATATTTTTGATATGATTTAAAGAAGAAACAATAGAGGAGGGCATCTTTATTTCGAGCATTAACTTTTCGGTTCTTAGAAAATGTTCGTTAATAAAAAAAACCTATATTTCTTCTTACAGAATTAATAAATCGAAATCGTCAAGCACATCGATCACTACCACCACCCCCTCCACTACGTAAGATAAAAACTTGAACACAATCTAAAGAAAATATTACTGAATTTTTCCAAAGCTTATAATATTTTTTCAGATGGAATACTTTATGGAAAGATCCAGAAGTATTTAGTAAGATAGTATATACAGTATATAGTATATATATGTCAATTCTCCCAACTGTCTTAAATTAGAAAAAATGTTATTTAATGATAAGAGAAAAACAAAAAATACGAGGTGTGTTCAAAAAATAAGGTGACTTTATGGTTTTTTAAAAAAATATTCATTTATTCCTCAATATTTATGTTCTCCCCTTCAAAGTAATCCCCCTCAGATATAATATAGTTGTGCCAACGCTTTTTCCAATGATCGAAGCACTTCTGATAATCATTTTGTGGTATAGCCTTGAGTTCTTTCAGCGATGCAGTTTTTATATCCCCAATCGTTGAAAATCGATGTCCTTTCATGGGTCTCTTCAGTTTTGGGAAAAGAAAAAAGTCCCTGGGGGCCAAATCCGGTGAATATGGAGGCTGAGGTATGACTGTGGTGCTTTTTTTGGTCATAAGATCTTTCACAAGCAACGATGAATGAGCAGGTGCATTATCGTGATGCAAAAGCCACGAATTGTTTTTCCAAATTTCCGGACGTTTCTTGGGCATCGCCTCTCACAAACGGCGCATAACTTAAAGGTAATACTTCTTACTGACCGTACGACCTTGTGGTAAGATTTCCTGATGCACTACGCCACGCTAATCAAAGAAGACAGTGAGCAAAACCTTCACAATTGACCGAACTTGACGTGCTTTTATCGATTTTGGAGACTCAGGATGCTTCCACTGAGACGATTGGGCTTTAGTTTCGACGCCATAACCATATACCCACGATTCATCCCCAGTTATAACCCTTTTGAGAAAATCAGGATCATAATTGACTTCATTCAACATCTCCTGAGCGATGGTCATGCGATGGATCTTTTGATCAAAATTAAGCAGCTTTGGAACAAATTTCCCTGACACACGTCTCATGCCCAAAACGTCCGAAAAGATAGCATGACATGAGCCAACCGATATGCCAACATCTTTAGCAACTTCTCTGATGGTAATTCAGCGATTTTTCAACACCATTTCTTCCACTGCTTGAACGTTTTCATCTGTTGTTGACGTGCTGGGACGTCCAGGGCGAGGTTCTCAGAGTAGACTCACCGTATGTAACTGTCAACATTTCAAGAGTTTTAGAGCACTGGATTCCATTTTTCAGACAAAATTTAATGCAAACTCTTTGCTACATTTTTTACGAAAGAAGAAAATCGCCGAGCTCACCAAACCCTTCTAACCTTTTATGCCTCTGCCAGAAAAACAAGACGAGCTATATAGTCAAAACTGTGAGCATATGATCGTGACGAGTGTACCAACACAACAAAACAAAAAATTTTAAACTTGAATGTACGTAGCCCGCGAAAATTGAAAAGTTACCTCACTTTTTGAACACACCTCGTAGGATGTTCAAATATTTCTTGTATTTACATCTTGAACTTTTTGTTAAATTTCATTTATATTTCTTCATCGCCAAAATATAATTTTTCAAAAATTTTACTAATTCAATTGAACTTTTTATTCCAGTTCAAATCTTAAATTCCGTGAACTCTTCATTCATGTTTTCTTTTACTAGTCCCAGAAATCGCTTGGAATACTATTTTTAAATACTAACTAAGTAACGTTCGTTAAATTCCAATACTTTTTCGACGAAAATAACACTTTGTTTCCTAAAAATGTAAAGGGTGTCTGCAGTGGCAATCCGGGACTGTGTCGAATGTCGAAAATCAAACTGACGTCTTTTTCGAACGAGTGGGAATGGAAAAAGAGGTCCTTTCAATTCCGACTTTGAAAAGGTCTCGGAGTTCCACTGCTGGTTCCATTGCTTAGAATGAAACAGTAATTTAGTTAGTATAATTAAGTAGGTATAAGAAACTTTGTTTTCAATCATTAATATAGTTAGTAACTATATTTTTCTTACTTAATCAGCCGGACCATTTGTACGAATGGAAATGCATCAAAATGATATAATCATGCGTCGTGGCTTTTATTATGCAAGATTGTATAGAACAAATCCTGAGACGTATATACTACTAAATGATGACAGCGGAATCCCAGGTAATTAAATATTTCTGATTTTTTTTACAATTTCATAAGTTTTATTATTTATCTAATATAAATTTCTATTAATTCAGAAACTGACGGATCCGGTGAATTTATTGAAGTAAATGAGAATTATTTCATGCCTGGTGATTACGTATTTCGCCGGTTTGTTAAAATTGGGATATATGAGAGGCACGATGGACATCAGGGATTTCGCATGCTACCACCTGCAGAGCAAGGCGAATATGAACACAGGTACACTAACAGAATGCGTGGCATTCCGTAAGTGTAATTTCTGGACAAAATATAATATGTTTAAATGGGTGTATTACAGATTTTAGTTAAAAAATTCGAATGCTTAAGAAAAAAGTTCTGATTAATAAAATTTATTTTAAAATAAAGTGCGCACCGCGTATCGTGGATTTCATGAAGGGATTGTGACAGTGTGTCACGTAACCAATTAAATTTTATTACATATATTACATTACATTTGTAGGCTTTATATTTTAAAAAAATGGATATATTGCGCTGAAATTTTGAAAAATGATTTAAAATGTATAAAGCTTTATCCCATTTAATTTTTTTTTGTCTGTGTAAATAGCGCTATTTTATAAATTTTCAGCTTGGAATATAACTTAGAAGAGGACTGTGGTACCCTACCTGAAATCGAATGAATTAAATTCTATCATCAAAGAATATAAAGACAGAAGAGTTTACAAGATTAAATTTCCTCTAAAAAAAGATCTCCTTCGCTACACTAGGATATACACATACACGCATTATTTTTTCAGATGCTGCAAGTTAAATTTTTTAAGCGAACTGTATTATCATCAGAGAACAATAGAAATTCTTAACGTCTTTTCCGACCAGATGAAGATATGAAATAAAAAGTTTAAAAAATAATTTTTTTCTGACCTGCATCTGGAAGTTCTGTTGTTCGATTCCCAGCGGAGCGAAGATCTTTTTTTAGCAAGAATTTAATTTAAAAATTTTTTAAGTCATCGTTCCATCTGTTGTTCCAACAGATGTACACTCATATATTTTGAACCAGTTCTAAAAACTTCAGCACATTATATTCACTTTTATAATAGTAAAGAAACCGAATATAAAAACACGTAATTTGTTACGTGGTGGACTGTTACATGTCCTGAAATCAACATTTTTTGAGATCCCTTCATCTGAAATAAAAGTTTTTTCGTTGATTTGTGCCTGTCGTCTTAGTCGTCCTCTGTATACTGAATAACTTTTGAAAGACCAATCGAAACTATTAAGAAATAAAAAATTGCATTTTGCGGTTTAACAAGATACTTCGATTGAAGAATAAGAAAATTTGGAAAAGGTTTTTTCTCGCTTTTCCAACTTTAGTATTGAAAATATTTATGGGAAAAAGCTACGCAGAAACCAATAATTACTACTTCCAAAATAATGATTTAAATTTAATTATCAATTAAAATTTTCTCGGACATGAAAAAGAAAACAATTTTTTCTTTAACAGAGCAATTTTTTACAACTTTAATATTTAGATAGTGCCAGACGTTTTGAGAATAATTTTTGGCGTTTAAGAGTGCTTGCTCCCTTACTCCATCCGGGTCCTCAGATTTAATTCCTACGTTACTACGAAGCATATTTAGCGAATTTTTTTTTACCATTTCATTCAATATTCTTTTAGTAATAATATAATTTCAAGAATTTATAAATAATTAAGAGACAATTAAATGATTCTTGGTATCATTACATGGATAGAAATGATTTTTTAATTCAAGTTATCATTACATTATAATTTCTGTTCGCTTATTTCACAATACACCTTGTACGTATAAAGATTTTCATCGTATGTTTGATGTCGTCGTAAATAGAACAAACAATGTGTGCAAATAGTTAAAGAAAACATTATCTGGGTGGTCCCTAAGATTGCCATTAATGAACAATTGAAAATGTTTAATTTTCAATAGAAAGATTTAAAAGCTTATTTTTGTTACTTAAAGTAAAAATATTAAATTAAATCGTAAAACCTGAAATTCTACAAAAAATCTAGAACATAATTCCCTTTTTTTAAGAAGTAACTTTTTTAGAGAGAATTTATGTAAAGCGCATGTAGCCCATTATAACAAATAATTTTTAAAAAACATGTTTTTTTAAACATGGAGAGTAACGATAAATGAATATAAGAATAAAATTTCTTAATATTTCTGGGAAAAATTAAAATGATTTAATTTAATTCGAATACATTTTTTTATTGATTTTAAGTGAAAATCGAAATGTTTGAGTGAATATTACAAATAATTATCGCAAAGAAAGCTTTTAAAAAAACTTGAATAGTTCCCGGAGAATGATATCATTTTCTGAAGATTCCTAGGAAAAGTGTTCATGTGTTTTTTTCAAAACTAATTTGAAGAAGACAATAAAACATATTTTAAAATTTTGCAGAATTTAAATAAAAATTGTCAGAAACATTCAAGTTATTTTAAGAGATGTTTAGAATGGTTACAAGTTTTTGAAAGATTGATAAACAATTAGAATTTTAAAAATATTTGAAGAATTTAAAAAAATTCAGAATTTTAAACATTGCAAGAAACGAAGATTTTGAAGTATTTTAAAAGGTTAAAAAAAATTCTCTAGGCTCAAGGAAACATTTTTCATGATTTTTAATTTTGTCACAAAGCAGCAGGCATCATTCCTGAAGAACCTCAAAGCCACATTATTAGTTGAACATTTCTTGATTATGTTCGATTTTGCAGAAAACTATGCTTACGTGTTT
>NC_046659.1:75217598-75258729 GCF_010883055.1 Belonocnema kinseyi | reverse complement strand
AATTGCGAAAAAAGTTAAATAAACAATTGATTTATTGAAAAAATTGTTTAAACAATTTTTTTGCTATAAATAATAAAATGGGATGAAAGCGTGTAAAAAGCACTTTCCAAAACCCTCATAAAAATTTTAAATCGTGTAATTAGAAAGGAAGTTACAGGCGTTTAAAACTACCCCTGCAGGCATTGGGGTTGAAAATTCAACCCCCCCCCCTCACTTGGGGAGGTTTGGTAATCCTGGTCTATAAGTTTGTGGATTAACTACTGTTGGGTAGGCGAACATATTCCCAGAATTTAGAGACAATAGAAAAGCATGACTTTTTGAGTTGGGGCAGTTGAGGAATAATGTCCCATATACCTTTCTTGTAAATTCTCAATATCTTTTCTTTCTTTCGAGCCCCATATCTCTGCTCCATAATCTAATATCGACCATACCAGCGTATTAAATATCCACATTCTCCTTCTTCAATTTTTTTTTAAACCTTCTTTTTCCTATTCCCCAAATTTGTTTCATTACCCCAGCTGCTTCTTTTATCCTTTCTCTTATATAAGCTCTATGATCTATATAAGTGTGCAAGATGTATCCCAAATATTTAAACTCTTTTACTTCTTCTTACTTTATTCCCTTGCATCTCCTCGTCCATTCTTTCTTCCTACCCCGTCTTGATCTAAACCTCATTATCTTTGTCTTTTCTACATTTAATGTCAGCTTTTTCCCATCTAATTATTTCTCTAAACCTGTAATCAAGCCCGCCATCCCTTCGTCATCCTCTGCCTTCAACGATATGTCGTCTGCGTACGCTAGTGTATATATCTTTTCCTTCCCTATCCTAACTCCCGATACTATCTTTATTAATCCCTCTCTTATCCCTTTTTTTACCATAAGTTTTTCCATTTCGCCTCGGTTTAATGAGTTAAACGCCGTCTTTAAGTCCACGAACATTGATATCATTGCCCCTTTTTCCTTTTTAATCCTATTATTCACTAGATAGTTCAGAACATGTATGTTGTCCATTACCGCCATTCCTTTTCTAAACCCTGCCTGATTCAATGTCTCTATCTTTTTTTCCTCAACTTCTATCTTCAATCTTTCAGACAAAACATTTACATATACCTTAAAACAGCGTTCGCATCAGCGTCACACCCCTATAATCTTTAACCACCTCTCCTTTGCCTTTCTTCACTATTGGTATAACTACTCCTTCTTTCCATAACTCTGGCAACTTCTCACCTCTCCATAATCGATTACACAGTAAGCATGCCCATTCCTCTAGTTCCTTTCCTCCATATTTCCATACTTCATTTGGAATCTCATCTATACCAGGTGCCTTTCCATCTTTCATTATTCCTAAAACCTTAACTATTTCTTCCCTTTTTATGTCCTCCTCCTCATCTCTTTCTCTGTCATGTTTTCCTCGCTTTTTAATTTTTCTCTCTACTCCTCCTAGCGAATCCAAAAAATGTATCTTTCATTCTACCATTTTGATATCATGATTCACTCTTCTTTTTCCTTCTCTATTTACTATTTTTCATACCTCTTCTTCCGCCCTACCCTTCTCCACCGCTTTCTGAAACCTTTCTGTCTCTCCCTCTTTTTTTGATCACACAACGCAGTATACTCTTTCTTTTTTCCTATAATCTCCCTAATTACTTTTTCCTTTTCTCCAATTTCTTAATTCCTTTCTGACCTCCTTTTTTCTCGTTACAGTTCTCATCTTATTCACTTCTATTCACCCCTTTAATAACTTCATTTTTTTGTACACTCCAATCCTCTTTCTATTTCTCCTATCATTCTTTCCATCATCTCGTCCACATTTCCCTCTCCCATATTAATATTTCTGACCTTTTCTCTAAACTGTTTTTTTCCTTCACTTGACCCATCCCCTTTTCCTACACTTTTTACTTCCCCCTCCCCCTTTTATTTATACTGTGATTACTTCTTTGTTCCTTTGATGTCACTAGTAATGGAAAGTGAACCGAATTAATATAATCACCTACTTCTAGTTTCTTGAGCTTCTCTCACCTCATCATCCACTTCCACTCCCCATTCCCTTCCTCCTCTGTCTCCTGTTCCCGCATTGAAATATACACCTATTATAAGCCTAATCTCTTCTTTATTTTCTTCAATAATTTCTTTCATCTCCTCTGCTTCCTCCTGCATATCACCGTTCGAATTTAAATATTAATATATTTGTCTTCATTCAAAGAGAAAACGATTATAAAGGGTATCTTTAATCCGACCATTAACTTTGCGGTTCTTCGAATACTTTAGTTAACAAAAAAGACCTATATTTGTTCTTGCAGAATCAGTGAATCGACGTCAACAATTACCTCGATCATCATCACCGCCAGCCCCTCCACTGGGTAATTTAAAAAATAAAATTTAAACAAATTTTGAAGAATTTTGTCAAAACTTCTAGTATTTTTCCATATGGAATGCTTCACGGACAGATCCAGAAGTATTTGGTAAGATAGTGTATATTCAATGTAAAATGCATGGCTGGCACATACAAAAATTATTAATATTAACTGAAATTGTTCAAAATGTATGTATATACAGTCAAAAGCCCCAGCTGTCCCAAATGGACACGTCGGAAGTCTCCAAGTTGCCTTGGAAATGCGATTTTAGGGCTATAATTATTATCATTATTATCTGTGGTATAATTGTTTGGAAACTGAAGAATTGTTTTTGTAAATGCTTTGTTCCTCGAAATATAGAACGTTTCAAATATATATCTCAAATTTTTATTTGAATCAAAAGTAAAATTTAAAATAAAAAAATAATAAAATTATTTTCAATATAAGTTAATGTAGAGGTGCCGCAAGCCCCATGAAGTTTTACACTCATATTAAGAGCCCCCTTCCCTTAACTTTGACATATATCCAATCTCAAATTTTTTTTACGCTCTGCAATAAACTTCTTGTTGTAATTCAAAAAAAAATTTAAAAGTCATTTAGAAACCTAGTCTTTTCACCTACTTCTAATTATTCTATTGTTTGTTTTTATCTCTTGTGTAAGATAGGTTTTTTGTTCAAACTCATGTTTTTTCAACAATGGGGAAAGATCACAAATAATTCACTTAAAGCAACAATACTATTTAAAAAATAATTTTTGTTGAGGTTTACTTATAAACACAACCTTCAATCACTTCTCTAAGAAAATATACTTATGAACAATATTGTATTGTTTAAACAACTTCTTTGTTAACATTGATTAATTATTACCTCATTAAGTGAAAAAAGGACAGAAAGGTGAACATTGTCAAAGAAACTGCAACTATCAGGCATTGATATAGATGAAGATAGTCATAGACAACAATAATTTGTTTAAACAATTATTTTTGCTAAAACTAATCAAAATTTATGTCATACCTAATGATAAATAGACATAAAGGAATTTTTTTTTTTAAAAACCGCAACATTCTACTATTAATTGAACAGAATATTATTAACAATGATAATAAATAGTTTTAACAACTATTTTTATTAACTTCAATTAATCATTACTTCATTCCAATTGAAAATTTGACAAAATGTAAGATAAAAACCGCAGCATGCTAGAATTATTCACATGTAATATTAATAATAATAATAAATTCTTAAAACAATTAATTTTCTCGATTATAATTAATTTTTTAGCTTATTTTAATTAATAATTCAACTGTAAGTGATTCTTATTTTGAAAAACTGCAATTTGGCAGCATTATTATAAAAAAATATTATTAACAATAATAATAAATCGTTTAAACAATCACTCCTATTAACATTGGTGAACTATCATCTCCCTCTAATTGAAAATAGAATGAAATGGAATGGTGTTTCATCTCCTTGAATCAATTTGCATTTTAAAAAAAACGCAAAAAAGTCATAATTAGCGACAAAGACTCGGAAGACCCATTTTTTCAAATATGTGGTTTTTTTGGCACCTTATAAAACAGACTTATGGTTAAAATATTTGAAAAATTATTTGTTTTTCTTATTTTTATGGCTAATTTTAAAGAAAAATTTTAAGTTTTAACTTTTTTCATAAAGTATTGAGGATTCTGAATAAAATTCACAAAAAAATTATTCTTCCTCATGGAAAATACGTGTTAAACTTAATGAAAAAAAATGTTGTTCATTAATAAGTAAAAAAAGAAAGATACTTACTATCATTGATCTTTTTTGTCATTACACCTGTGTAAGCGTCTTTAAAACAATGGTGTTAAAATACTATTTACGTTGCCATTTTTGGATGAACTATAATATGCTAATATGTTTCTAATTTCTAACTTTTAGTCAACAAATTCAAATTCTGAAGTAAAACGTTCTAATTGAGAAAAATATGTTGAAATAAAGTTCGCTAAGAAGTTTCTTAGATTTAAAATGTTGAAAATATTACTTGTAATTTTTTACAACTTTCTCATAATAATATTTTTAAATTTATGAATCTAAACGAGAAGGTATCAGTTTTATGTAAAGACTGAATACAGCGAATTTGATTAAAGCCTTGAGAAAGTCTGTCACGTAAGCTTTTACATGTTATTACTATTCGACGGCTGTACATTTCAAAGAATAGATATAATTTGCTGAAATTTCTGAAAAATAGTTTAAGATATTTAAGGGCACGTCTGTTTAGCCCACTTCAATTTTATTTTGTTTGAGCAGTGCAATTTTATAAATTTTTAGCTTGGAATGTAACTTAGAATAGGACTGCAGTTCCCTGACTGAAATTAGATTGATAAAATATTTAAACAATATAAAGACAGAGGTAGTTCTAACAAATTTTACCACATAGATTTTGAACCATTTCAAAATATTTCAGCACAATGTACTCACTTTTCTAATTGTAAAGCAACCGAATATGAAAACACGTAATTTCTCACGTGATGGGCTGTCACATACACTTAAATCTCCGCACTTTCAGATCTCCCTATATAAGAGAAAAGGTTTTTTGATGTTTTTCATTCTTTTAATCGACAGTTTTTATTTGTATATAAAAAAACTACTACAAAATTAAAAAAATCCGTTTTGCAGTTAGAATGTGCAAGTTGCGAAAAATTTTTAATTACAAATTTTTTAACTAGAAAAGATCTATAGATGTTTTTTTTAGACTAGTTGTTATTTTATAACCATAGGAAGTAAGGATAAATCAGTTAGCTGTGTTTAAAACAATTTCAAACTTAAAGTTTGAATTCCGGGCAGTTTTTGCATTTAAAAAAGAAGTTATAGTTCATCCAATCAAAACCGAGCTCAGCGTTATAACGATTAGAGAAATAGTTCAATTTGCCCTTTTGATGACTCAAAAATAGTCAGAAATGAAAAATTACCATGAATTAAAGCTCAATTTATTTAGTCATCCATGTAAATGTTCTATTTTTAGAATATGAATCTTCTTAGTTCAAATACCATCGTTTGGGTGAAATACTGAAGTCTTCTTTGGAAAATGAATTTTTTAAATGTTTGAACTTTTACTTGAAAATTAATTGCTTTGGTAGAAAGTTTAACTATTTTGTTTAAACCTTTTTTTCCTTCTAACTGAAATCTAATTTTGTTAACTAAACGTGTAAATATTTTATTTTTTGATGAACGTTAATGTTAAATTATCCGCTACTTGGTTAAAAGTTAAACTACGTTTACAAAAATTAATTCTTTTTGTTGTTAAAGATGTATCCTTGCAGTTGTAAATTCATACTAGGTATTTTTACTTCAATTAATAGCTAACTTCAATTCGCAGATTGCTGAGAGGAAAAGAAGGGACCAAATGCATAGGATTCAGTTCATTTTTGCCCTATTCTACTAATATCTTTATAAAAGCTAATTTTTTCTCTATAGTGCATTTGAAAAATAGTTTTGATTTTTTAAGGACTATTTAATGGAATAATGAAATTATGATCATGATTATTAATTACAAAGATATTACAGAAATAAAGTTTTGTTCCATGCATTTCATCCATTTTTCCCCCCTCAGCTTTTAACAAAGTGAAGTTAGCTAATAGTTGAGGTGAAAATACCTAATTCTTGGGTCGCAAATCTAACTATATTGCAGAAAGTTAATCTTTTCGACTTCTGTATTCGACAATTTAGTAGAAAACTAAACTGTTATGTTAAATTTAACTTTTTTGTTGAAAACTAAATTTTTTTATCTGAAAGTTTCACTATTGCATTTTTTGTTAAATATATTCTTCATGAGTTGAAAAATCGACTATTTAGTAAAAATTTGATTTTTTTTAGTAGAAAATTAATCTTATTCAATAAAAATCTAACTAATTGGTTGAAAATAAAGTTTTTGATTGAAAATTCATATTTTTTGGGTGCAGAATTCAATATTTTGCCTGGTTTTTAAAAAAGGAGACTTTTGGGAATTCAAAATGCTTCCAGAACATTGAACTTTTTATTGTTTATTTTAAATTAGTTTTATGAGAATATTTTATAATATTTCAGAAGATTTTTAAAATTATGGAAAATGAATTATGAAGACTGCAAACCGTTTCCGCCTTTTAAATAATTATAAGAAAATTACGGAATTACGGAATAATTTTATAAGATATTCAGAATTAAAAATTTTAAAGATATTTCAAACAATTTTAAACAAAACCTAGATTTTTATTACATTAAAAAAAATTCTAAAAATAATAAAAGATTTTTAAGAGAAACAAAAAAAAATTCTTAAGACTACTGAAAAAATTGAAAAAGATTTTTTATTTTTAAGAATGCATTTTAAGTGAAAATCAAGAAGTGTTAAAAATAATTATCTAAAAAATAAGCTTTTTAAAAAATTTGAAATGTTTCCAGATAATTAAAACATTTCCTTAAGATTCCTAGAAAACTCCTTTACGCTCATTTCTAAACCTGTTTTGAAGAAGATATTCCAAATTATTTTCATAATTGGTAAAAAAAGTCCAAAAAGATTCTGAAAAACATTAAGGAAATTTTTTTAATTTTGCAGAATTGAAAACAGTTGCTAGAAACATTCGAATTATTTTGAAAGATTTTCAGAAGACTTACGGGTTTTTCAATGATTGAAAAACTATTCAAGTTTTAAAAAAATTTAAAGAAAGCAAAAATACAGCTTTTAAAGAAAGAAAAAAATTTGATAATGCTGAAAGTTTTCAAGAAAATAAAAAATAAATTCTTCAGACTCATGGAGAAATTTTTCATGACTTTTTATTCTGAAGAATGAATTTGCATAAGTCAAAAATGTATTCAAAATTTTCAAAAATATTCAGGGCACAAGTTGTCCTTCAGAAATATTTTCATAAGTCAGTCTCAAGGAAAAACAATTTTTGACTACATTCTTAAAAACTGATGTAACAATTTGTATAATGTTTAAGCTAGCAAAGAAAACCTTTTAAAAAAAGACGTGCTTCTAATTCTCTCTCCCCAAAGTTTCTTCTGTTTGCCATTTTTAAATTTAAAATTCCACAAACACGGTTATTGAATACTTTTAAACTTATACTTTACGAAATTGTATTACACAATTTATTCATAAATATTTCTAAACATTATTGATAAAAGAGACCAGTTTGATTGTAAATGTCTTATCAATATTAAGAAATCAATTTTCCCTAGCATTTTGAAGCCATACTATAATTTGTAAACTTGATTACACTTCAAAAGGGATGAACAAATGAAATTGTAAGCCAGGCTTTGATTCTTTATCCGGAAAAATTATTATTTCAACTCTTATTTTGATTAATAAGCATTGACAAAAATTGTATGTTGATCTGGAGTATTGTTTTTAAATTGAACCGGTTTTAATAATTCAAACAAAAACATCTGTAAGGCCATCGAATTTGTAACCGTGAATTTATCTTTGTTGGTCTACCATTTTATTCCTACCCATGCTTCGATTGTTTAAACAATATGAGACTACGCCTTACAAAACGCTAATCAGCAAACTACATGTCGACGAGCATTTTTGTCAATAATGACATATTGGCTAGTATATATACAAGCAACAAATATTCAAGATGCATTCAGTTACAGTTACAGAAATTCTATGAAAATAATTTTTCTGTAGATATACCAAAATGAAGATTTTGTTCTCAACGCTGCTGTTCTTGATTGTGACGTTTGCTAATTCAGTTCGTAAGTAGAAATACTATTTTCAGAGAAAATATTCTGGACTTTTCATTTGTTTATAAAAATATATCTGGACCAACCAGTGCCATAGTTTTTCTTAAAACTGTTGCAAAACCTATACCTACGACCAATTACATTGTTTTTTCTTCGTAAACACTTTTGCTTTATTGTTTATAACAATGGATACAAATAAAAGCCCTAAATAATCAGAACTGCTCTTTTTTGTTGAAACTTTGTTATTAATCTTTTACACATGATAAGACTTTTACTCTCGCAACATTTTTCCCACGACGAACTATTATTTATTTTATTCAAATCTATTTTTTACAAATCCCCGGACCTTTCTAGAGATGTAATTTTCTAGAGAAAACTAGAGAAAGAAAAACCATAAATAATTTTTGAAATCATTAACAGAATTCGGCTGAAAAGTTGCGCATCAGGTCCCTGAACATATTTGATTAAATTTTCCTATTTTATGCTTTTACCCTCCTTATAACCTCTACTTACTTATCATATACAGTTCTAACTCCGTTATATTTCTCTACAAACTAATTAATTTTTAAACTTTAAATTATTTTTAAAAAAAACTTTAAAACTACTGATTTTTGGTGGATCACTTGTCGATCAAATTTTGACTTACAGAGACCTCAAAGTATCTTTTAAATAAGGAAAAGCTGTGTAAAAAAAATAAGCATCTTTAGACACTTAATTTCGACCCTACTTAAGGCAAATAATTTTTACAACGTTTGCTAAATACACTCCAAGTACCATAGAATAACAATTTCGGAGGCTGCCTCGCACTGGCTTTGTTAATAATTTGGTATTCTCGAAACGTAAGCAGTCACGGCCCCCTAAATTGTCTCTAAATGAAATTCAATGCATAATATTGCGCAATATACTCGACTGAGTATTCGCGAAATACGTTGCTTTCGAGGTGAAAGCTGTAATCGCCTGCTTCCCAGAACCTTGAGAAACTGAGTGGGCCAGCAATTCTAGAAATGGTAAAAACAGAGAGACTTCTCTGGGACCTGCAGTGTAATTTTAAGTGTCTAAAAAACATTTTAAAAATATACAACTAAATTCATTTTAAAAATTGAAAACATAACTCTATTGGAAAGTAACACATGGCAAACCCGATTGCATATAATTAATTTGGAGCTCATAGATCACTCGTCATTTGAAGATAGTAAAAAGTTCTCGCTTTTCTAACTTTATTTAAACAATTAGATGGTAATGTTCTTAAATTCGAGACAAGCAACTTCACGTTTACAATTTCACAATATGGTATTCTTACTGTTTCAATAGAGATAAGAATGTTACCAAATTGCGTTATTTTATTAAACTTTTCTATTTGTCATTTTTTCCATTTTTCTAACTTTTTTTAATGACTGTATTCATTATTAGGTGAATTTAATTACTTTCCTTAGGAAATTAGTTTCTATCCAGTATTGAATTAGGAAATATCTCGGTTACTGGAATGATTGATATTCTAATAATCTTTAGAGCCTAACTTTTGGCACTAGTAATTAGTTCAATGTTACCAATTTTGATTCATAGGTCTTGTACACATTAAACTTTTTTCCGGATAATCTATTTTGTGTTATAAATAACAAGGAAGGTACTCCAAGTGTCTCTCGCTGATTTGTTTCTCACTGATGTATGTTGATATGTACGTGAAAATAAGAGAATCGGAACAGTGACGTACATAATTTTTCCAAACCCTATGACCCAAATACCTACGTTAAACGGTAGAATTTTTGTTGTCGTTCCTGTCGGAATAATATTAAAATTAAGATTCAAAATCACCTTGTTTTGCATCAGGATAAAATTTATCACAAAATCTACAATAGTAGAATAGCTGACAACGAATAATGAGCCATATTTAAAAATTATTCAACAGCAACGTCTGCTTTATTTTGGTCTTAAGTGCAAGATATATTTTTTTCTGTTAATTTAGCAATTTTTAAAGTATTTGAAAACATGCAGAGGTGGCTTACCCCCAAGTAATGTTTTTGTTCATATTAAATGGACTTTATTCTACTTCATTCATCATAAAATTATCTTCCTAATTGTCTTTGTGTGTGGAAAGTATTTATTATCATAGACACAAAATAAAAAGAGTTTAGGGGTAGCAAGCCCCATTAATTTATTAAAAACTTATTTTGTCAAAACACGAATTTATTTTCATCTAAAGTGTAAAATATATTATGCTTGAAATTTTCTCTTACGCATTTAGCAATTTTTAGCACATTTAAAAATATGTAGGGGTGGTTTACCTCCGCAAAATTTTTAGTTTATGTTGGGTGCACTCTATTTTACTTCCTGCCTTATAAAACTAATTTTCAAATTTTTTTGTCCGTTGCAAGTATACATTGTTAGAGACTCAAAAAAAAATTCAGAGGTTTGGCGACCCTTATTATTTTATTTTTTTGGCGACCACGTCAACTTTACTTTTATCTCAAGTGCAAAATATATTTTCTTCAACTTGTTTTCTGTGAATTGAAACATTTTTAGCACAACTTTAAATATATATGGGGGTTCTTTACCCCTATTTACAATTATAACTTCCTTGTAAATGTGAAGGCCCCAGTTAGTTACATAATTAGCTTTCAATTGTTTAAGGTTTAGCTTTTCACGGTTGGAGACGCTTTAATCACTAGTTTTTCTGCAAGTATAAGTGAAGTAGTTGGATTTTAATATTAAAATCATGATGGAAGTAATGTCTGAATTACTCATCAATAATTATTGATGTTTTGTGTGCTTCAAATTAGTGGAAGCGTTAGTTCCGAGACTCTGGATTTAATTTCACGCTCAGTCCCAAAATTGACATTAAATCCAGGTTTGACTTTATATATATTTTTAATTTGGATGAGGGAACTCCAAAACTAAGACGAATTATGGCTTGAAACAAAGACTTTTTTAACTCGTTTCTTCTAAATCCGAAATATTATTTTTTTTCATTTCGATTATTGTCAAAAATTCCCTGTTCCAAGTAACATTATATTTATTTACGGAAACTAACTGTCCTAAAATTACATCAATTCTAGTATCAAACTTGAGCTAGAAAAAAAATCCCTCAAAGTAACAAAATTAGAAAAAGTATTTCTTATAATGAACAAAAGTAAAAATGCTTTCTCCTGAAAATATATAGGTGAAAATTGGAAAATCTTTGGATGCATGAGAAGAACTACTAACAAATGTCAACAGAAATAAGTGCACTTTCACTATAATAAATTATAATTTGATTAGAGTAAACTGCGATAATCTAAAAAATCTTAGATGTATGAACCGTAAATAAATAAATAAATAAATCTGTAACCTAATAAGTACACTAATATGCCCCGGGACTGTAGATAAAGTGGATATCAGGTTTCTAAATTTCCCTAATTTCTAAAATAATGAATACTTGAATTTAATTGTAGTAAGAAGAAAATTCCAGGCTTTTTATTCAATTTTTGGTGATTTTTCGTTTTATTTACGCTTCAGAAAATTCCTGGTTATTTACATGTCTTTTTCGGCTTCCTGGACATTAATTATCATTAGTTTATGATAAATAATATTACGTAAGAAAGAGGGAGTTTGTACAACACAAATATATCCGGATCTCGAATTTCGTAAACAAATGTAGTTTTAAGCTTTTCTGGTTTGTGAAGTAGTACTGTTCATGTTAGACTTGCAAATTAAATATGACAAATTGGATTTTTGATATGCATGATGACATAATAAAACAAATACCCTTAATTTTGTAATGCCTTTGAGTATCCATTTTTAAATTAAATTTGTAATACTCGTATACATGAAAATAAAAGTAAAAAATCACATACATGAAAGTAAATTTTGAGTAACTTTCAATTTTTAACTTTTAATAAGAGTAAATGCTATTCATATTGTCTTAAAATATGACAAACAGGTTGTTTGAAAAATGTCGTTAACAACAAATACCTATATATCTTCTTACAGAATCAATGAATCAATATCGACAAGTATCTCGATTACCATCACCGCCACCCCCTCCATTACGTAAGTTAAAAACTAGAATACAATCTAAAACAAATGTTAAAGAATTTTGCAAAAACTTCTAGTATTTTTTCGCAATAAATGCTTAATGGGATACACATTTATTCAGTAAAACATTGTTTATTTAAATTAAAGTGCATAGATGGCACATATTAATATTACTAATATTTACTGAAATTGCCAACATTCTTTGTCTATGATACCGTTTATACCTGAAATCAGTTAAAACTAGTTTTAACTAGCTAAAACGTGAAATTACAACGATAATTTGTCAAAACTAGTTTTGAATACTCAAAAAGCGAAGTAACCCAGTGCCTTTGAAAAACCCTGACGATTTTTTAAATTCTATGTTATTTCGTGTTTTAACTGAAAATATCAGTTGAAAATAGATTCAACGAATTGTGATTTTGTAAGAACTAGATGTACCTTTCGTAATTTTGCATATTAAAGATTGTAGCGTCTGGTTAGAGACGAGTGATCGGTTACATCTCGGACCTCTTTTCCAGATGCCTTTTAAAAAACACGTTTTAGCGACTGGTCATAGAAGAGTTATTGTTCACTGCTATTTTCAGTTCAAACACCAAATAAGTTAGAATTAAACCAATCTTTGGGTTTTCATAGAGGGACTCCAAGCTGTCTCAAATCAGGACATCGGAAATCTCCAAGCTGTCTTGGAAACGCGAGACGCCCTCTCTTGTACAAAATCACTGATTTCAGGATCATAATTGTTATCAATATTATCACGGATATAATATTTGGAAAATTGAATAATTCTTTTTTCTGATGCAAAATAAGTATTATGTTTTGACTGGGTTTGCAGCACTCCCTGAATTTGCAGTGTAAGAAAGTAAACTCGATCAATGATTAAATGTGTGTAGTAAACAAATTCTATTTATATACTAAAAAATATTTAAATTGAAACCATGTTAATTATTTAATATCTCAAAACAGCTTTCCATAGTTTTATACAAATACTAAAAGAAGAACATGAATTAAAGGGTTTGGAATATGTCTTAGATTTTAATTTACATGAAAACTAAAATTTAAAATTAAATAAAACTAAAAATGATTTAAAATTAAAATTTATTTCTGAACTCATAATAAATAATATGAAAAATAAATTATAAAAGAAATTTCTGAAGAAAGATTAGAACTATTTTTATTATCTTGAACTTTTTGTCATATCATCATTTGTATTTTTTTCTCGCTGAAAAATAATTTTTTTTTAAATTTTACTTATTTAGCAAATTATTTTTCATGTTTTTTAGTTAATATCATGTTACATGCTTTTAAATCAATATTTACTTAAACTAAATTTCAATTACTTTATATCTATTATTATATTAAAAAGTAAATATAATCGCTGAAGACTCAAATGGTAAGTATTAACTCGTATACTATGATGAACAATTTGGTGGAAAACATTCTTTTTATATTTTATTACAGGTATTATTTATTTTGTTATCACAAAGGAAAAAGTTCATATCTGACTTTATATCCAAATTCGAAACTTATTCTCCTTGACCATTTGATTATTGTTTTTTATTACTATTCCTGGAAATCGTTTAAAAAACTGGTAAAGGTGGTCTGCAGTGGCACTCCGGGACCGTGCCGATAGTTGAAAATCGAAAGGACGTTTTTTTTTCTAACGTATGGAAATAGAAAGAATGGGTCCGTTCGATTGCGACTGCTGGTTCCATTGCTTACAATACAACAGTAATTTAGAAGTAGAAATAAGGAATTGGATTTTTAGTATTGAAAGTAGTCGGTAACTATATTTTTCTTACTTAATCAGCTGGACCGTTTGTACGAATGGAAATGGAACAAAATGATATTGTCATGCGTTTTGGTTTTTATTATGCAAAATTGCATTCAAAAGAACCTGAGATATATTTGCTACTACATTGGGACACCGGCAACCCAGGTAATTAAATATTTCTGATAAATCTCAAAATTGGCCTATTTTTAAAATGTTTGATAAAATAAACAAAAAAAGTTCTATTATTAATTTCTATAAATATTGATGAATGCATCCAAGCACACTTCAGAAAAAAATAAATCAGGTTAAAAATATTTGTTTAAAATTAGTTATTTAAAAGTGGGACGATGGTTCTTGGGGCTAAAGCGTAGGCTTTGGTCCCACTCCGTCGGCTTGCGGGTTCGATTCTCGCCTCGCACTTTGGAAGAGCCTCGGCGGCCAATACGGTGCACATTAGTCAAGCGAGGGAGTTGTTTATCTCTGGAGAGACGTGGGACCGGTACTTTTATGCAAAAAGTTTCTCTTTAAGTACTTAAAGCTGTTGCTCTTGGTTGTTCGAAACCCACCTAAAACTGTAGGTCCCCCTTCCATCACCAAGTAAGTGTGTGGGGGGTGTGTAAAGGAATAGGGAAGAAGGTGCAAGAAAAATGTAAACCCTCAAGGGACAGATTAGAAGCTTTCATTCCATTCTAATTTCAGTACTTATTTAAATGTTTAGTTTTTCCTTTCTCTTTACGAAAAAGTTACAATTTTTATTTAATCTTAATGATCAAGGTCTAATTTTATTTTTCAAAGCATTCTTTAAATTTCTAGTTGGTTTGATTTTATTCATAAAAAAATTGAGTAATCTTACAGTTATTATTGTTATAAACAATCATAGTTTAAATTTTTATTAACATTTGCCAAATAGAATTGTAGAGAATCCTTCAATGAATAAAATGAGGCGTGGATCATTAGAATTAAATAAAAGTTTTAACTTTTCCCTGAAAAGAAACGAAAAACTTATCCTTTAAATAATAACGGTTGAAGAAACAATTTTAACCTGAAATATTCTTGCCTGAAGGGTGCTTAAAAGCCTGCATCAATATTTACTGAATTTAATAAAAGATCTTTTTTTAAAGTTTATCAGTCCTTTAAAGATAGACGACTTTTGAGATTGATTGTACGTGGTATACATCCTTAATTACTAATCCAATAAAAATTTCTATTAATTCAGAACGAGGCAGATCCGGTGGATATATTCAAGTACGTGAGAACTCTTTTGTACCTGGTGATTACCTGTTTCGCCAGTTTGTTAAGATTGGAATATATGAAAGGCATGATGGGAATCAAGGGTTTCGCATGCTACCACCTGAAGACCGAGGCGAATATGAACACAACTACAGTAAGAGAATGCGTAGACCCAGACTTACCGGAATTCACTGAAATCGCGGTTTAATCGCTCTCGGTTAAACCGGCGCTTGTCGAGTTTAGAACGTCCCCCGACTGATACCGGACTTTCTACCTAACTTTGGTATTTAATGACTTTCGATTTACCCAGAGCTCTCCCAAGTTGCCAGTTAAACAGAAATTTTAGGGTACTGCCATCCTGAAAACTCTACAAGTGCATTTAGTGCGAACCGAGATATTCAATATAATGCGTTCATATCTGTACACCGAGAACTCCGAAATTCCTGATCGAGAAACAAAACATGTAAAATTTTCAGCCAGTTAATAAATTTTAAAAAATTATGATGAAATTATTCATCTGACTCGATTTACTAAGGTACATTTCTTTTTATTTTCTTTTTAGTGCAGTAAAAATGATGAGCAGAAAAGAATTATATGCACTTGGCATGTACCTTAATACGATGAACATAAATCAGAATGTTGGTGCGGAGGGATTGTTTAATTAAATATTGCATCATTTTCAAAATTTGTAAATAAAATAATTTATTTCACTGTATAAGAAATGCAAAGTGAAGCGTGGTACAAAATTAGTGACTGCCCGTGTAAAGGAGGTTGCATTTAGTCCGAAGACGTATCCGCAATTTGGGAGTTGATGGAGTGGGGTTGCAAGGGTTTTCTGAGTCAGGTGAGATAGGAGAGAAGAGATGTAATATTTTGGAAAGTAACATGCCGGCTCCCTTTAAACGGCCAACGTTTGAAAAACTACAAATTATTATGATGAAAAGTTAGCATACGCTGTTGAAAAAAGTCTGTCCGAGAAATCCAAAAGAAATGCAATTATTACAGATTACAAGATAACTACAAATATTAAATTCATAGAATAGTTAAATTACAAAGTGCATAATTATCGATAAACATTACAAGATAAACTAAAAATATTAAATTCTTACAATAGTTTAATTACAAATGTATAAGTATCGATGATTATGGTACGCATTTAAGTAAAAGTGTAAATTGTGAATTCATGGATCTGAGATAAACACGGATATATTGATTTTTAATTGACTAATAAGGGGCACACTCGTTGCCTGATCCATTTCAAATCCTTACTATTCGCACGATTCCGTCTGATCCTGGGTGAACAGCAGCGATGAAACCTAGAGGCCACTTTGATGGTGGTTGATTATCATATTTTACCAACAGGGAACTCTAGGCTTGATGTTGCCTTGATCAGTAGCTGATTGTCACGTAATGCAAGATATCAATTCATTGACGTTTTCCTGATTTCATCGATCCCAATAGTGGTGGCGCCTTTTTTGGGCTAACTGCTAACATGTCAAATGATGTTCTAAAATGTTTCGTCAATCGTCTTGTGGCAAGCTAGTCTGAAAATTGCCTACCAGAAAGTGTACAGGTGTGAGGGGGAGCAAGTCATTTGGGTCTGACGATAGGGGAGTCAGTGGACGGGAGTTCAGAATCGCCTCAACTTCACAGTAAACCCTAGGAATAAAGTTTATCTTTCCATAAGATAAAAACGTTTCAGCACTTTTATCTAAAGAAAGATCAAATTTATCTTACGAAAGATAAAGTTTATCTGACGTAAATATTTGTTTGACATATGTCAGACGACTTCGTAAGAACACTAAGCCAACTTCAGTTCCTTACTTTTTTGAAAAAATCTTTAGTTTTTTATCGACCGTGATGTAGACTTCAAAAATTGTAAACAAACACTATTTCGTATAAAATAACCAAAGTGCAGACTGTGTATTCTGTAGGTGTAGGTGATTGGTTTTTGGATCTAAAATTAGTTAAATAAAGTAAGGATACTTAAAATTGAATACCGGGAGGATTTATAAATTTATGTAGGACATGTTTTCTGTGAACATAGACGCAGCCGTCTGATTTATATCAAACAAATATTTACGTCAGATAAATTTTATCTTCTTTTCTAGATAAATTTTATCTTTCGTTAGATGAATGTGATGCAATGCTTTTATTTTATTGAAAGATAAAACTTATTTCTGGGTTTTACTGTGTTCCACAACATACGTATGAAGCTGCTCGTAGGTCAAGAGAGTGTTGCCTGCGACTTGTATAAAGTGAACTAGATTCGTTTGCGAGTTTTCACGAATCCCTTTATATAAATCTTTTCTCTCGTTAATGGCGCCGACAGAATTCGTTGCATTATCACAATTTATCGACTGTGGTCTTCCTTGACGAGAAAAGAATCTCTTTAGGCATGCAAGAAAGAGCTCAGTCGTCAGGTCATTAGCTCATTTGAGATGAACTGCCTTAGTTGCAAGGCATACAAATACCGCCACATATATTTTAAGCTTTGTCTTGTTTTGGTGGCGATGCTCTTTAGTATAAAAGGAACCACAATAGTCTATGCACACGTTAAGAAAAGATCGAGAAAAATTCAAACGGCTTTCCGGTAAGTTCCCCATTAAGTATCCCATTTCGCGAGGCATTGTAACTGCTATAATCAACAGCAGATTTTTTCGGCCAGCTTCATCAAAATTTAGTAGTATTTCGAAAATACGATTTTTTTTTCAAAACTAGAAAATTTGTTTTCTAGTATTTCTCAGACTCACTTTGGTAAAATCTTTTTATAATGGAAGAACAGAAAAGGTAAATAATTTGGAATCGATTAAAACATTTAACTTCTAATATCAAAAGCGGATTTCGCTCTTATTTATATGCAAATTCAGTAGAATTTAGACAAAATAACGTCTAGGTTTGTTACCAAAATTGCACAGTTACAACTACAAGAAAAGAGACATGACTTGGATTTACATAAAAAATTAATTTCTTTGTTCAGTAGCAGAGTATGATGGCACAGCTTGAAATAAAATTTTTTTAAAAACTATTCTCACGCAAAATTGAATGATTTTTTTTTCATTTTGTACGATACCAATAATAAACTCAATTCAAGTGAATATTAAGCATCACTTCAATTCAATATTGATATGATATCTACAACGATCCAGTTGACAGTTTTCAGATAAAAATCGTTAAGTGTATTTAGCGAGAAAAGCATAAAAATCTTGCAATTAAAGTGTGTGACAATTATAAATGTAAATTAATTC
The DNA here is from genome assembly GCF_010883055.1 of Belonocnema kinseyi. NCBI lineage: Eukaryota > Metazoa > Arthropoda > Insecta > Hymenoptera > Cynipidae > Belonocnema > Belonocnema kinseyi. The sequence continues at coordinate 75,240,415 of NC_046659.1, read as the reverse complement.
TTTATGTCAGTCCGTCAATTCTTAAATCTGCTGTGCTGGGATTTATAAAACCATGTTGACTTTGTAAGTCTTTTCTTATGAGGTGATAGTTAGAGTGAGTAGATTCCTTGTCAGTAATAAAGTGTACCTTTTCCCAAAATGATAGGTTTGAGTTAAAAATTTTACTTTATTAATGCAAGAATTGAAACATACACCAAACTTTTGAATTCTGTCCAGTGTCGAGGGCTACCTGCTAATAGCCTTGGTGACAAGTGGGGGAGGGGATCCAAACGTAAACAAGCAGGGCCACCTGAACCGTTTCCAATAGGAATGCATAATATTGAACAATATACTTGACTGAGTACTCGCGAACGGCGACCCTCCTGAAGCGAGAATCACAAACTTCGCTCACACTTTCTTCTGAGAAACTGTGTTGGCCAGCAATTCTAGGAAGGCCGAGAACGCGGAGACAGAATCCGAGATTGTCGCGTGCTAAAAAATCACTACGAATTTGGAGCATCTAAATGCATCGTAAAAGTCATAAAACTTTTTAGAATTTCTTTAAACAAAGAACTATTAATATTTTCCATGACTTTAAAAATGGTAGAACCCTACAGCTTTTGTAAATTGTCAATTACTTTCTTAAAAGAGATATCAGAAATGAAACTATGGATAAAAAGCACATATATAAATATTTGGAAACAGTAATACCTGATTTGCAGAAGAATCTTTAAAATTTAGTTTCCTAGTGAATAACTGAATTATAAGCATAGCGTAATCTTCAATTCATGGAATGTTTCAAACAATTAGTAAAAGTTACAATTTCTTTTATTAAATAAAATTCAATATTGCTTTTCACATACTGCAAGTTAATCCAGTTAATAATTACAAGAAAAGAAGTTATCAAATTTCCTAGTCAAAATGATTGTTTCAAATTTATAAAAATGATTTCAAAAATTAGTGCAAATAACTTTTAATTTGAAATTAAATTATAAATCGTAATTTTAGCAATTCCAAGAATTTTGAATAACTAATAAATTAATAATCTTTTGCGCACGTATTTTTAATTCAAATTTTTCAAAACGGTTGCAAGGTTTTCTTTCATTTGAATTTTTAAAGTTAGTTGAAATTTAATTCATTTGTAAAGGAAAAGGCTATTAATAATTTATTTTTTCGTCAGTTTTATTATTGATCATAATAAAAACATTTAATTGTGTACAACTACAAGTTCATTTTTAACAGCGAGCTTAGATGAAGTTCCAAATGAACTTTTCTTTGATATACTGAATCAAAATTGAAAATTAGTTTTTTATGCGTGTCAGTTTAAACCGAATTTGGTTTCGTTTGGTTACTGGAACATTTTTCTGTATTTCAACCACTTTTTTATGAAATGTAATTTACTTCTCAGAGCAATTGCGATTTAGAGGCCAACATAGCAAAATTTTAGTTTGGATTATATGCAAACAATTTTCAGAGATTTCGTCACAAACTTTATTTTTCCACTTATATTTATAATAGCAATCATGAAATGTTCCAAAAAATTATTCTTTCGAGTCTACATCTTAGTGGCTGCGCCCATCTTTATTTAATATGTATCTGTACTAGTATTCACCTAAAATATTTTCTTATTTATAGTACACAAGGAAAATCGCAGTAAAACCCGTGCATAGTACAGTGGACTTAATTTCGATAATAGGATATTCATATGTTACTGCTTTCTTGTGGTTTTACCATACAGAGCACTTCTTAACTGGATTCATATTTGAACCCAATGGGCAGTTAAAGTCTCTTGAAAATTCTGGCCTGTTAGCAAATACACTCGTGACTCTGAATTTCAATGGGGAATCGACTTCATCGGAAAATTCATTCTGTGGGTTGTGTTTGGCACATTGTGTGATAGCTGCTTGAATCCAAAAAAGCTGTGCTTGGGAATATTGTGATTCAGGTAAATTGGGTTCAGGGCCGTGACGTTTCATCCAATCTTGATAGGCTAGGTAGGACATTTTTACGCCTGCGTTGTCTGCAATGTTTTTGAGTAGTGGTTGGATGCCATCGAACTGCAAGTTTTGAAATATTTTTTATTATCATTTATAAATCAATAATTTTCGTATAAAAAATGTCTTTTAGCATGTATAGTCTAACTAGCTTGATCATCTGCAAGCTCAAATTAAATAGCTTTGAAATTTATTTATTGACTTCTAACTGAGAAAATAGTAAGGAGAAATCAAATCTTCGAATGAGAAATGGATGGAAAGAGATTATATTCCCTGTGTAAAAAGAACTATCTATTTTCTTTAAAGTTTTATATTCTCAGATATAGTTCCAAAATTTTTGTTATCTGAATAATTTAAGAATCCAACATAAGATACATACTTCAACGCTGACATTTTTTGCTGTATAATTTTCGTACTGCTGAATAATGCAAGCAGCTTTCTCATAGTATTCGTTTTCGGTTTCTGGAGTCCACCAATCATTAAGGTTTCCGTTTTCATCAAATTGGCTGCCATCAGTATCAAAAGCTCTAGTGATTTTATTTCCAATAACAAACGAACCAAGCGCAGCGTAGTTCAAGTACTGAGGTCTATTACTACTGTAGAAAATGTCTTGTAAAATTCCGGCAGGGATAACTATCAAATAGAAATTCATATTACGTAATTATATAAAAGAATAAATGTTCTTAATTTCAAACCTTATGTAATATCGCCGGGTAGTCTCGTACCACTAACTGGGTGACCTATGAAAATTCAGTTAGAGAGTCGAAAACAAAATTATGATTTTTGAAGAATATTGTACTTCATGCTTGAGCTATTGCCGAGAGTTAACAAAGACAAGCTCTTCTAATGTTTTATAAAGACTATTTTTATCTTCATTCTAGATGACATCACTTTCCAAATTCAAAAATAATTCTTAATAAGTCACCCAGCTAGCGGACCGATATCATCCATCGATATTGTTAAACAACTTGTTATGATATAAATCTCAAAAATTTATTTTGAAATCCTTGTAATATTTCCAAAGCTATTTCAGAAATTTCCAAAAATCCAGTATTAAAATAGACTTACCAAGATTGTTTAAATGATCGTCATAATTAGCTTTTGTATTAGTAGTGGTACTGCGTGATAACCATGGCCAATCTGATTGGTCAATACGCTTCCTCAGTTGACTGAAAGAATGGTCTGGTATAAAAATAGTCAGGTTGCCATATGCTTGAAGGTAATCATCCGGAGTTATTACTAAATTCTGGTAGTATTCTTCGACAGTCTGGTCATCGAGAATTTCATCAGGATATCCGATGAAGATTTTCAGAGATTCAATTTTATCCAAAGCATGCGTCCTTGTTTTTTCGTCCATCCAACCGACCTAAAACAAAAGTAAGGGCCAGTGAAAGACACAAATAGTACACAATTTTGTATTCTTTAAAGAGCGGAGAATTATTTAAAAAACAAAACAAAAACACTATTGAACAAAAAGATACATAATAATATCTGAAATTGTGGAAAAATTGACACGGTAGTACATTTTCCCCGTTTCTCTTGAATGAGGTATGTAATTAAACGTACGAGAATTGTTTAGACATTTAAAAATTATTGAAGCAAATTTAATATTTTTTGCATTTAGATTAGAATTCTAAAATTAAGAATTAGTTTGCGAACGAGAACTTATGGGAGATTTCGTGGGTTAACATTAGAGGTCTTAAAATTCTATAATATTAAAGTTTAGAGACATTTCTTATTTTCGGATGTACTCCGAATGGAATAATTTATTATGAGTTACGTCAACTACCATATTTTTGCATCTAAATTACACAATAAAAAGTAACTTTTTTCATAAATTAAATCAATTGAAAAGTTCATGGTCTTTTGGTTCACGGAAAAATATTACCCGATTTCGCTTAAATTTAGAGGAGATTACTTTTTCGGGTATTTAAACAAAACTCTAAGATAAGAGTGAATACATTTTAAAATGTTTTATTTTTCACAATATAAATAAGGCCTACCCTATTCTATACTAGGATGATTTAAACAACATTTTTTTGAAGTTTCATGCATATCGCCCTTCAATTGGTTCCAATCTATATGCACATTAATACGTATTTTTTACAATTGGTCCTAGAATAAAAATGAACTAATTATGATTTTTTAACGGGTTTTAAAAATTAAAAACTGTTTTTACTACAATTTATTAAATTTTTAAAGAAATTTCCTCTCAGAATAGAGGAAGAATGTCGTGGTTTTATTCCATTTTCCAATTTATTTTTTATTTCTGCAGTTAGATCGATGCAATAATCAATCAAATTTAACGAAAGCAAACAATTTTTGTTCGCAATTTTTTAACTTAGTTTAAACAATTTTCGATCATTTATAATAATATATTCTTAGAATAATGCTAGAAAGTTGCCGCTTTATCAACATTTTTATCTTTTGGTCAACTTTCCAATTAGAGTCAGTTAACTAATAATAATTCATGTTATGCAAAATATTTGTTTAATTAATTTGTTATTATTTATTACAATATTTTCTTCGAACATAGTTACAAAGCTGCGGTTTTTCTTTTTTAATTTTTTACTTTCTGTCCACGTTTTTGTTTAATCAAATTATTCTTCTTTATAACTATCTTCTACTATAGTAATGCTAAGAAGTTGCAGTTCTTTCTGAAATATTCGAATTTTTGTCCTCTTCTCACTTCATGCGAGGGATACATGTCTGCAATTTAACAAACATTATTGTTTCAAAAAATTATTATTGTTTATATCTAGCTTTTTTTAGATAATTGTTTGAGAATTATTGTTTTTCTGAAATTTTTTACTTTTTTTGGCACAAAGATAAAATTTTAACAAAACAAAAAACTGCACCTCTCTAGCAATAATACAGGAGAAGATATATATATATATAAACAATAATAAATTTTTTATACACTTATCTTTGTTAAATTTTGATAATTTATACCTCGCTCTCAGTGAAAAAAGTACAAAAAGATCACAATAGTCATAAATAGTAATTTGCTTGAACAATTATTTTTATTAAATTTTATGAATTAATGCCTCGCTCTAACTGAAAAGTGGATCATAAGTTAAAAATGTAAGAAAATCCGCATTTGTCTAACATCGGCCAAAGAGAATCATATTCAAAATAATGATAAATTGTTTAAAAAAATTATGTTTCCGGACTTAAATTATGTATTACCTCATTATAATTTAAAAGTGGACTACTGTTAAAAATGTAGTTAACACTATGTATGAATTATCACATGAGTCTTTTCACAAATCTAATATTGATTTCATTAAAAATATTTTGTTTTTGAATAATTATCTTAAGGATTTGTTCATGTACATATTAAAGACAAATTAAAAACATTTCAAGAACACGATACATCACTTTTAAATTTATGAATAGTAAATTATTTTCAGTCCAAATTTGTCGCATCTATTCCTTTCCATGCTAGTTTATCGTTTGAAATAAAAAAAATTCTGAAAGATTTTGATATTAAAACAGTTTTTAGAGTTGATTCCAAATTGAACAGTTTCATAAAATTAGGTGAAGATTTTTTTGGACACTTTTAATTTGACAAACGTAGTTTATAAAATTGAATGTTTAGAAGGTGAAAAGTGCTATATAGGTCAAACTGAAACATTACTGTACACTAAGATTGAAGAACACCATGACAATTTTAGACAGAGTCCAAAAAACGATAAAGTGATAGCAAAACACCAGTTTCATACTGGTCATGAAATAGACTGGATACATGTTCATATTCTACACCATGAGCCTAGTAAATTTAAAAGATTAGTAGCTGAAATGTTCTTTATTAAGAATGGAGGTGATGAATGCCTGAATGTAGTGACTGATCTCAAAGATTATAGTTCTTTATATAACATAGTCTTAGATTCTTTAATTTGATTTCCAATTTTTTTATACTCCTCTTCTTACTAGTTAAATAATCAATTAGATGAAATTATCAATTATATTCAACTTCCATATTTTTTCCTATTGAACCTTATGCTTCGAAATTATAGTTGCACTACTAATATCTTATTCTTTGTACACCATCTCTCTCTATTTTCTCGTTCTCCATACCAAACCTTAAAATGGAGCAGAAAGCAAATTTCTGCTTCTTAATTTTTTAAATGATTTTACTGGTATACAATTAAACATTCTTCACAATTTTGACAAAACATTAATCCTAACCGAAAATTTTATAACAACATTTTTTAACAAACATAAAAAATGACACCCAGGTGACAAAACAATTGAATGATATTTTTTAGCCTTATTTGTAACAAAATGTCAAATTTTCTTTTTTTTTGTTCTCAAGTTGTTTAATTTTCAATAACTATCTCATTAAATTTCACAATATTTGTATTGTAAAAAAATGTTTTTACTTTTTTTTAACAGAATAATTAATTGAGAATTAGAACCTGAGAGGATGGTTCTTTTAATTTTACAACTTAAATCGACCTTAATGAAGTTTTATTCCTGATTAGGAGAGTGTTATACTCTCGAAACGTTGAAAGTTTTATCTTTAATAAAGGATGAAAAAAAATTGGAATACCCTAGACCAAGTGGACTTTCTCCAAACTCCCCCACCCCACCCCCCGCCAAAATTTCATGGAAAATTTTTTTCATGCTAGAGGGCAGCCATCAACTCCATTTCATCTCAATTCCAAACAGAGAAATTTATTTTTTTTTTAAATTTTGATTCTGGCAGGTGTGGGTTTTGATTTGAAGCTTCTTATGTTTTAAAATTTTTGTTGTTTAGAAATTGATTATATTTCTTTAGCGGAATATTGATCAACATTGTTTTAATAATTCTCATTTGTTTAAACAAATGAGGTTTGTTTAAATAATTTTTAAAGTGAAAATTAATTACTGTTGGTATAGTAGAATATTTAAAAACATTTGTTATTCATTTTTGAATATACAAAAAAATTCCATCTTTCTAAAAAATTATTTAGATTTGTGAAAAAATGTACAAATTTTGTGGAAAAATGAGTGTTTAAACGAATTAAATGTTGTTGAAAAGGAATAATCATTTATTTATTATACAACTGATCACACTAGGCCAAAAATAAGAATTAAAAAAAAATGTAAAGAAAAATTATTTTAAAAATTTGAATTTGTTTGAAGCATTACAAATTAATTATACAATGTTGATAAACATTCTGCTCAAGGAAGAGTAAAATTTTGAATATATAAAGAATTTTTAAAACAAAAGTTATTTAAACAAACCCCGTTTGTTTAAATAATTGAAAAATAATGGAAGAATGTTAATCAATATTTCACTAGGCGAATAGTAATAATTTCTAGAAAAAAAATATTATTTAAACGAATTCCATTTGTTTAAATAATTGAAAATTAATTATTAAATGTTGATAAATATTTCACTGGACCACTATAAATAATTTGGAGTAAAAATACTAGAATACCATGCTCGAAAGGTAGACTTGATGAAGAATTGACATGTTTGTTTTTTAAAGGTAGTTTTCAGAGACTCGAGGGGGTGTGTTCGGGGTGTCAAACCCATATATCTGATGTATGAAATTCTTTGTTGGATAATTCTCTTGAAGCCTTTATACTTTTTCACTTTTTCGTCACATATTCCCAAACCCTAGAAAATTATTCCAAAAACTCAAAACACTTATTTTCCCCATAAATTTTATATACGAAACTTCAAGCCAAAAACGGCACCTATTTAAATAAAAAATTTTAAAAATGGTGAATTTCTTATTTCGGATTTGGAAGGTTATAGGCGGATCGTTGCCCTATAAAAAAGAGTGCTTTTGCATCACCTTACTCTACACGCGGTATACGGATGACCCTTAATCGAATTGAGTTGTAGCCAGCATTTTTTGACAATCGGTTCTGGTTTTAACCACACTTTGATGTTCATAAAACTATTTGTCTCTTATAATTTTTATGGTTATTTCTAAATATATTTCTACTTTTTTACCTCTCAACTTGTTTGACGAATTGTAAATTTTTTAGGCGGAAATGCGAAATTTTTTAGTTTGATGTTGTTTTATCAGTTCTGAGTGCCTGAATTGCCCCTTTCGCTATTTTATTCGTTGTCCCCTTTTTATTATTTCCTATTCTACCCTAAGTTCTGAACCATTTATTTAATGTTCATCTCGCTTTATAATTTCCCATCTTACTTGTATTCTCGACATTAAAGTTTTTCATAACACATGATAAAAACTCACCTCTTTTAGAATATTTTGCATCTGTACTGCAATATCGATTGCTAATTCTTCTGCAATTTTCTTAGATTCTGGCGTGAAGTATTTTCTGACATATAAAGCACCAACACCTACACGCATATTATTAGTCGTCATCTGGAGGCATTCCTTCCACCTTGCTTGCCTTTCAGTTGGGCCGGAGAGAGAATTTGAAAACTTTCTTTGAAGGTTTCGAATTCTTCTATTTAAGAAAGGTACACTTTCATCAACTGCTTTCCAACTGAGATAATTAGCCAGCACTCTCTTTGGAGTTTCATTGATCAATATTTCGAATTTTTCAAAAAAAGCAGGAACGCTTACTTTTATTATTTCATCGTCACCAATTACGAACGCCAATTTGAGAAGTGTGTTAAAGTATTTGTTCCAGGGAATACTCGGATATCTTTGTGTGAGCTCTTTCAGTGTCATTAAGTTATTGAGAACTGTTTGATTTTTTCTCTCTTCTTCACTCAGGGAGATCTACGGTTTTAGGATATTTTAATAATGCCGAGAATTAAGTCAATACTTTGTCGGAGATCAATAAAATTGACCTTCGACAAATTTTTAGGCCCTTCAATTTTTTAGTCGTAAAAATTGTATTACAAACGAACCTTCTAATCCGGAAAGATTTTGTAAAAGTTTACCTTAAGAGTACAATATTTTCCTATTTTATCGTAAAATAAAGAAGGTTCATTTCTACACACACACAAACTGTCATAATAAAAGAAAAATTTTACGGGATTTCGAGTAACAGTTTGAGGAATCTAGTTTTTAAATAGCTATTTGGTTGCTAAAATTATTTATGTTTGGAAAGGAACCCTACGCCTTTTAAAATTTTTTAAAAATGTCAGAGGATTTTACTGAAATTCATTTATTATCTAGCTTAGGGAATTTTTATTTAATGCGTATACACTGCTGTGCAGAAGTTTTAGGCCACCTCATTTTTTATAAATGAATAAATTCTCTTAATTTTAATTATACCTGTGCTAAAAAAATTTATCTTTAAAATGTTGATTTTTTTCTAAATTCTGTATAAAACAAGCCCAGGGTGAAGCCATTTTTTCTAGTTTTTAAGCAGATATTGCAAAATAGTGTAAATTTCAATGTTTTCTTAAATTTTCAATAACTTCCGAAATAGTCAACATTTTTCAATGTTCGTTGTCTCATTTTGAAGCTTTTCTTTAACCGTATCACAAACACTTATAGTTATTAATCGTGAAAATTTTCTTTTTTAATTGCAAGAACTTGAAATTGTAACAGAAAAGTTAGAAAAATGACAATATTATTTTCGGTAACAAAAATATTTTTTTTTAAATATATGAAACATATAATCATGAAGTTTCTATGTAATTTTCTCAAAGTATTTATTTATTTAACTTTTATTCTGATTTGCCTACCGATAAGATGTTTTCAAATTTTTACAACTTTTTTATTACGACTTCCAGTTCTTGCAATTCAAAAAGAATTTTTTTAAAATTTATACTCGTAAGCTGTTGTGATAGAATAAAAAAATAGCTTTAAAATGAGCCCAACAAAATTAAAAAATGTTGGTTATTTTGGATTATCTACTTCAAAACTAGAAAAATTGGCTTCACCCTGGGCTTATTTAATATAGTCTTTGGATTTCTATATATTAACATGAAAACATTCAAATTTAAAAATCCATTCTTAAAATAATTTTTTAATGTGCGGTTTTAAATATTTTCAAGCAATAATTAATAATTTCGAATTGCAAGGGTCTAAAATTAACAAATATATACGAACGATTTTAAATAATTTATTTTAAATAAGTAGTTTAATTGTATAATTTCTAAGTCTAAGCGCTAAAAGTTAAACAATTTTCATTTGATTTGGAGAATTACGAAACTAGCATGATTTGAGATTAAAAAAATTAAAAATATGACAATGTCAAAATGTTCAAAATTGAATATTTTGATATTCAAATTTTGGAAATTGGTTAATTTAAAGTCCAGAGGAATTAAAATGGTATCCTGCATAATTAAAAGCGTTCAAAATTAAATAATTAAGCATAAAATTTTTTAAATTTGAATAATTTTAAATTCAGTGCCATTAAAATTTGAAAATTTAATATAAGGCAAAGTTTCTCAATTTCTAGAATTTTAAATTGTTATTACATAATAAAATTATAAGTTAAACTTTAAAGCTGATTAGGCAACTTTTTCTGAATTAAAGAAAGAAATTGAATTATTATTTTTAAAAAACCTTTTGAAATAAATGGTAATTTTCAATGGGGAACGTTAAAGAGGAAGGAATGTTAGCCACTAAAAATTGTGACATTGAAACTTTTTTATGCTCAAACCCTTTAAAATGTCACTTATACGAAGTAAATTCAAATCGCTTTGAAATTGTTAACTTTCAAATTGCTAATAATATATATCAGTATTTAAAAAATATCAATTTTAATTGCAAAATTGAAATTTACGAAAGGAAAAAATAGAAAATTCAGCGTTCATCATGAAAATTTAGAACTCTGAGATTGTAACCAGTTAAAATAGCTGAAATGGACTATTTACTGATGTACGAATTTCCGATCGTTTAATTTAATTCAATTAATTTTCAAAAAAAATGTTTTTAATTTGAAATCACGCATTTAATTAAATCTTCAACTAAAATCCTGAAAATTTATTAATCTTGCATTGAAAATTAAAAATTAAGATAAAGAATTAATTAAATATAAAAATTCTAAACTACAATATTGTAAAATTTAATATTTTAAGCCTACAAAAATTCATATCAAAATTAATTTAGAAAAAGACTTTCAGCTTCAAGGCCTAAAATATTAAACTGTGTCAGAATTTCAAAATTAAAATCTAATTTTTAATTTAAATTATTGAAATTTTAAAGACGATAAATATATTGTCATTATTATTATTATTAAGCATCATATCATTAAGTATCGGGTGAAATAAGTAAAACGACTCTATAGATTTTTTTTACTAAAATATGTAATTCTCTCAAATCAAAATTTACTGCCAATTTTTCCAATCCAAATTGCGAAATTTTAAATGCTGTGAGAAATCCTTTGAACCTTTAAAGTTTAATTATTATACGAAAAACTTTAAAAATTATAATAACACTTTTTAGTTCGACACTTTAAAAAATTACAAAATGCACAAATTATTTCAAATTTAAATTATTCCAAAGCTTATTATTGGTTTAAAGAATTTCCAAGGGGCTTCCAAAGATTTGAATACTATACAATATTTTTAAAAGATTCTAGACAATTCCACAGGATTACGATGAATTTAAAAAATTTCAAATGATGTTAATAGATTCCAATAGTTTGAAGAATTTATTTCGTCCAATTTGAAAGATAATCCTTATTATTTAAAGTGATTTTACAAGATTTTCAGACGCTTCAAACATTTTTACGGATTTTAACAAATTAAGAACTATTTTCGTGAAATTGAATAGTAATTTAATTAACACTCACATTGGCCAGCAGCATTTCGAATTCAAGAGTTTCCTTTAATTCTTTTTCAGCTATAGCTTTATCTGCGCCAAAACTAACAGCTACGTCAACCATATAATTGTAGTAAGCTTTGATATAATTGTCTTTGAACCCGTTTGATAAAGATGCGCGATCTATAAGGAGAAGTGGTTGGTCGATCTAAAAAAAAGTGATCTTTTTAATGAAACATTATGTATATTTTTCTATAAAACATTATATATTTTTCTTTCAGAAAAAGTTACGCACATTTAACACATTTCTGGTACTGTTTGAGAAATCAGTGACAACATTGAAAGAAAACAAGTGATAAGTATTATATCCCAATCTCTGCATGTCATAAGTTGCCTCTTTCCAATCAAAGTTTTCCTCTTTCCACAATCCTTCAAGCAGAGGCCAGCCTCCCATTTCTTTCAAATTTCCTAATACTGTATCGAGACCATTGTTTTCAATCGTAGCTATAGAAAAAATTGAGATTTAAATTTTCATTTGAAAAATATTTATTGCATGCAATATTGGATATAAAAATGTGCTCACTTGTGTTCATGCAAGCGTTGTAAAAGTTTTTCGATAGGGTACTGAATCTTGGTTCGTTGAATTGAACTGGCTCTTCAAAGATACTTTTTATCTGGTCCTGAACTTTGCTATTGAGGAAATCATATCTGTTGACACTTCTCTTATTTTTTGGAACTTCTGTGGTTTGCAAAAAAGTACCGCATGCAAATTTGTAAAAATCATCGCACGGCGCTACATTGGGGTCTATACTATGTTGGATAATGGTAGCTACAAAATAAAATTCAAATTGTATGACACAATACTAGAAATATGTTATTAAAATTTTAATTTTTCACATCCATTCAAGATACTCTTAAAACAAAAAAAGTAAATTAATTAAATAAGTGAGATGTGGGTCACCACAGTGATTGAACTAGAACCACAAATTTCATTAGGGGCCGTACCAAAACTGCGTCAAACCAGGGGCGTGGGGTGTTGACGCAGATTGCAATATCACAACTGGAAAATATAATTGTGAATAACAACTTTTTTGAATGCTTAAATAACTAAAAATGAGAGATTTTATTTAGCAAGTAAAGCAAAACTAATAATTCCTTTATATGTTTACCCCTGTTACCCCCTTTTAAAAGAATTCTTCGTTTTCCTCCTATTTTCAAGAAACTTCCAATAAAGAAACACAATAAAGAAACCCAATATTTATCGTTGAAAGTTAAACTACTTTGTTAAATAATTATTTTATTGGTAGAACAGTTAAATATTTTGTTCAAAGTTCGTTTCTTTTAAGTTGAATATTCAACTAATAAATTTTTGTTTAAAAATCCATCATTTTTCCATACAAATTCAACTTTTTTGTTGCAAGTTTAAACTATTTAGTTAACAAATTATTTTGTTTGATTAAAATTTAACTATTTTATTTAAGTTTATTTTTTTTAATAGATTGATTTCTTTACCTAAAAATCTAGCTATTCCAAATTTGGTTATAAATTGATCGTTTTTATTCAAAAATTTAACTGTTTCGTTAAAAATTCATATTTTTGGGTACAAAATTCGATTCTTTTTTCAATTTTGAACCGCAAATTCAAATTTTTTGTTGGTTAAAAAATATCGATTTTCAACCAAAAATAGAATTTTAAAATTTTTTATCAGAAAAAAAGTTTTCAACAAAACAGATAAATTTTCCACCAACAAATTTGAATTGTTATTGAAAAAAAGTTTCTTCTAAAAACTAGAAGAGTTTAATTTACAGTTCTAAAAGCAATGCTGTAAAAAAGAGATTTATTCAAATCAAGGAGATGAGTTTACAACCAAGAAGAAAAATTTGTAACGATCGAGTTTAATTTTCTACCAAATAAGATTAATTTTAACAAAATGCATGAATTCTCAACCAAATTTATGAATTTTAAGGAAAATTTGAAACTAATACTGGAACTTACAACCAATTAATATGCTTCAATGATAAGGAAAAAGATGCATAAAAATACAGGAAATTGTAAACAAAGTATTGAATTTTTAACGAAAGAAGGTCAGATTGTCAACCAAACATGAGACACTTTTATTTTTATTTAAAAAAATGATTAACAGAAAGAATTTAACAAAATAGTTTAATTTTGAACGAAAAAGGTTTATAATTTAATATTTTGAATCTTCAATAAAAAAAATGAATTTTGTACTAAGTAGTTCCACTTTCAAGTAAGTAGTTGAATTTCCATACTAACAAGATTTTTCAGTCTTCATTCGTAAATAGCTTAAATTTTGAAAAAGTAATCAAATTGCCATATTAGGATAGAAAATCCCCGAACCAGCATACAATTCACCCAAAGATGTAAACGAGAACTGATTTAAGTACCCTTTATATTAAAAATGTTTTCTTTTTTCTAAGTAGTGATTTATCTTGAGAAATTTTAAAAAACCTATAAAGTTTCGAATTTCCAAGTGAAATTTTTTATATCACGAGAACAGGATTAAAAAAAAGCTTAAATTTTAAATAGAACAAGGAAAAATAAATCATTTGTTCTAAATTGTGTATTTCCATCAAAGTTATTTAAATTTAAATAACGCAATTTGAATAATTTTTATATTTTTTAATAATTGTGAAAGTACTATTTTGACGGTTATTTAAGAGTGAAGTTACTTATGCTAATTGCAAATATAAATTAACATGCTGTAGTATAAGATAAAAGTTTTATACGATAAAATGTTCGCTCTAAAGAAAGGCTTTTCTGTTGCCCCCCTGTTCGAAAAACTACCAAAAAAACGTTGAAAAAAATTAATTTTATTCATGCGACTGGTATTCATTATTTGATGAAAATCATGAGAAATGTAAATAACTTTCAATTTCGTTAGCATTTTACCCTTTTTTAAAACAAATATAAGAAATTTTGATCAACATAAGACCTTACAAATTCTCTTTCCTGTTTGAAAAACAACCCGAAAACTTTAAAAAATTCAATTTTTTCATGCTGCTAGAAGTGACGTATTATTTTCTGAAAATCACGAGAAGTGTAAAAATATGGAAATTTATTGGCACTTGGCCTCTATTTCAAAACAGAGAAGATTTTTTCATCAAAATAAGACCTTGTGTGTTATCTTCCATGTTTCAGAAATCTCATTTCAAAAATAGATATGATTATGTCGTAAAAATAAGATCTTGTTCGTTCTTTTCCAAGTTTAAAAAACAGACACAGAACTTTGAAAGCGTCAATTTTAATCATGCAAACGAAAGTAATATATTGTTTTCTGAAAATCAGGAGAACTATAAATTGCCGTTGACATTTTTTGACTTTGAAATAATAGTTCAAAGTTTTTATCATAGATAAATTTTGAAATTTTTATTTCCAGATGGAAAAAGTCCACAAAAAATGTAGAAATCATTAATTTCAATCATGCCATCGGAAGTAAGGCATTATTTTGCAAACAAAAATGAGAAGTTTATCCTATAAATTTGGTTGCACTTGTCCTCTTTTTTTAAATAGATAAGAGTTTGTCGTCAAAACGCGACCTTGTCTATTACCTGTCTGGTCGAAACAAGACCTTTTTTATTCTTTTTTATTTTCGAAAAACTATCCAAAAACCTTTTAAAACATTAATTCCAATAATGTCATCGAAAGCAATGAATTATTATTTATTGAAAACTATAAGAAGTGTAAATAATTTCTTGCGTCGGTAACGTTTAGTCTATTTTTTTAAATAGATAAGAGTTGCCAGAATAAGCCTTCTCTGTTATCTTCCGTGATCAAAAAACTGCCGAAAATTTTTTGAAACAGAAATATGAATCATGCTTCTGAAAGTGAAGCATTATTTTTGTAAAGCGAGGAGAATTTTGTATAATTCTAAATTTTTTTGGCTTTTGGTCTTCTTTAAAAAATAGATAAGAATTGTTAGTGCTTGGTAAAATAAAAATCATTTAGAACTTTATCAAAATGTATTGCTTCAGGTCATGTCATGAGTGGGTCACGTGACCCGATTCCTACCATACTGACACTTTTTTTATTTCTGAACTTATTTTCACACGAAGCACCACATGGAGTCGAAAATTTTGGCTAATAAATAAGAAACACTAAGAAAGGTGGGCCTGGCCCTACATTTTTATGATTATGAAAAAGTTTTTTTTTGCAAGCAATTTTTTTTAAACTTATTTTATAAGTATTAAAATTTAGGACCAGGCCCATATTTCGTATTGCTTCTTATGAATTATCCTAAATTTTCAACTGGATGTGGAGCTTCGTATGAAAATAAGTTAGGAAATCAAAAGTGTCGATAAGGTAGGAATCTGGTCAAGTGAACTACTTGGCACATGACCTTAAGTGGCTGTGAATACATATTGGCTCGTAAATTTTCGACAAAAGTAAATGAAATTAAGGAATTAACCTAAATTTCATGACCTTTCCTTAAATTCAGGGTATTCCTTTCGGTATGCTTGAAATATACTTTTTAGCGGTATTTTAGCGGTATAATTACAGTGTATACACTATGATAAACTTGATATGTTATTATTTAGACAATGATGCTAGAACCAAACGAGTTATGCTTACCTTGACTTAATCATTTTCCTTGTCTAGACTCATCGAAAATATTTGTTCAATTTTCAATGAATCTTAATTAACAGTAGCATACTTTATTACTTATTTTTTCATGACATTTTTTAAAATTATATTTTCATTTAATATTATGCAGATTATTTTAATCTAGTTTCATTTAATGTAACTAAATATTTAGGTATATTCAATTTTGAGTTACAAAGTGAATGATTAAGAACAGCTGTACTACTTCCAAAATAAAATAATTTCCATAGAAAAATTACGAATAGTGAAGAATCGTTCAGGGACTCAAAAATATATCCTTGGATAACCTGGGGTGGCCCAAATACATAATTTTTCATTAATTGTATCAATTTGTCATTAACTAAGTCTGAATGAAATAAAAGATATAAAAAAGGTAAGTAAAAAATATTTGAAAGAGCACTTTTGATTCCTGAAATTAAAATTTACAATTCCAACAAAACAACTCTGTTTCGATAATTACAAAAAATTCGTGAAACATGTGTTACTTCTAATTATGGTTAATAGTGTGACCTGCCACAGGGGTGCCTTTCCTTCACATATTGTAGCCTTAAAATATGCTTTCCATAGATCCTATAAAATTTTTTTTCGGAATGAAAAATTTGAAAAATTGTCGGTACTATTCATTTTTTGCTATTCGCACCTTCAATTTTTGTTCTAATACTAGTTTTGTCTATGCAAAAATATTTTTCAAAAATATTTAATAAAAACAAGGAAAGTTCACTAATGGAATAGCTCAAGTATTATTCAATATTTTCACTAATTGACCTAAGTGAAATTATCTAGTAATTTTATAACTTCTACATTATTGTAATTGTAAAGTATTATATCATTAAATTAAAACCATCAATTACTACCAAAATTAGTAAAATTTTTAATAATTAATATTTAGCTAATATTGGTTTGACGAAGAAAATTATGTGTAAGACCAATTGAAAAGAGTGCGTTTTAAAAATAGTTTGGTTTGGTTCGATAGAAGAAATTTTACTTTTAAATATATACTCAAGATTTTAATTTTAAACCCTGATACACGAAAAATCGCTTATGAGGTCTAAAATGTAATTAAAAAACTGGTCCCTTTTTATTCAGATATACACATTTCGTGAAATTTCAGTGCATAAGCGAAAAATCTTAGACTTGATTTTAACGATTGTTCACGAAGTATTTTAATTATTGAAAAAAATAGAGTTTAAACAGAAAAAATATACATACCAGCTTTTGTACACTCAGGAGTTAAACAGTCATTGCTGACCTCTTCTATCGCAATCGTCTCTAGTTCCGCAATCATATCTTTCACCGCATTTGTGTCGCATTGCATTTGCCTTGTTTCGCACTTGTGCAAAATAAAAAGGGGGAAAATAAGAATAAAAAATCGCGACTTCATTATATTTTCCAAATAATTTGGCTTCCCTTTACTTGCGTCTATCAACTCACATTTTGTTTTTGGCTATCTGCTTTTTATATACAAATCTGAGGGTACAGAAACTGAAAATTCATGATGAGTAGGTGAAAAAATTTACCTTCATCATACGACATCACACGATAACATAGGTACACAAAAAAAGTAAACGGAGCCAAAACAGTGACCTATATAGCTTGAGTTTGAATTTTTAGTTTGGGTTAAATTATCCCCAGTAGGTCATCATATTTCGAAAGTCGTCTTTTATGCTTACGGTTTGAAATGCGTACATTTTAGCAATTTTTTTCAAATATAAACATATTAAATTTTGTTTATAAAAATTTAAATAGCTTATAAACAAATTAAAATTATTTATTTCGCAAGAAAATTTTTTTTTCACGTGATAAAATATTTTTTTCCGGGGAGAATGCAAAATAAATACCAAGTAGTTTATATTATATCACAGAATATACATTTTTGGTGTGAAATTATAAAAATTGCATTTCCTTGATGGAACGCAGGTATGGAAGAAAATGGAACGTGAATATGATGAACTACATTTGAAATCTAAAAAAATAACTTAAATGTAAAAGAAATATAAAAATAAATGGATTTCCCACACAGATCATTTGAGAACTAAAGAACACGAAATTCAAGGAAATCTGGCTAAAAATATGCCTACGCAGAAAATGCAGAATAATTTGCAAAAAAAAAATTTTTTTCTAAGAAAATGAAAGTAAAATGTGTTTATAAGTAGTTGTCTATTCTTTAAACAAATTTAAAGTTTATACATTTAGAAGTCAGATTTATGGTAATCTTTCCTTGTATGGATGAAAAATTTTGATACTGTTGTAACGTTAAATTTCCATTGCTAATAACTTTTTCGAAAAATGTTGTTTGCGACTAAAACCTAGGAAAATATTGTCGAACTTAAGGGCTATTTAAAAATACATTTTACGGCGAAAAAGATCGACTTTTGATTTATGGTGGCCCACTTGAAATAATTTGACCTAAGCTAAAAATCGTGAAAAATATTAATTTCTTTATTCTAAATTTCTTAGGCATTGTTATATATACAGAAATTACTTATTTATTTAGAAGACTTTTATTATAACGAACGTCTTTTTCAAATAAAAAAGCACTTGGCTATATTCGATCAAAATTTGATTTAAACTAGAGGAAATATCTTTGTTTGCATAAATTAAAGGAATTTCTTTATGGAAAAATATTAAAAAATGAAAACATTAAGCTGGTAACAAAATTGTCATTTTTTTGTTTTCAGGCTGTATAAATTTTAAGTACTTTATGTTGGTTAAGGTGACGAAATCTACCTACATGATTCACAATATTTCCTTCTCATTATTTGAATAAAGCTGATCTGTTCTGCAATCGCGTTCTATTATTAAACTTTTTTATTCGTCACTTTTTTTGTTTTTATAAAATTCTTTAAATAAATTTATGCAACCCCAAAACAATTGATACACCATGCTTATTTGAAAAAAAAATCGCTACGATTATTCCTGGAAAATTTTCATAATACAACTCCGTCAACATATACATGATCTTTAAGTTTCATGATTTTGAAGTCTCTAAACATCAATACGAAAAAATTCTTTTAAGTTTTCTCAAGCTTTAGTACATTTCCTTCTTTTTCTAGTAAACCCTCTATCTAATTGACATCCTATCTCTAAACATTTTTAATAAAACAGTGGAAAATTACTTAAAAAATAAGAAAATTCACTTTTAGGAAAAAATACTTCAGGCAAAATAGAATGTTCCTTAACAAAATTATTCGCCTTTTTTCGAAAGGACGCAGACGTTTTTTTTTATTTTAAAAACATGACAATAAAAATACGTCTGTTTTAATATGAACGAGCTTTATGAATTGTAATAATATTAGAGTAATTATGAAAAATAAAATTTGTACTTTATTTTGCAATATCTAAATAAGCAGTCCCGGACCGAGGTACATAAATTATTATAATATACCTCTATAATTCATATCTCTATGGATTCAGAGTAGCTGGATGCATCGTAAGGGATCTGAATTTGTAGAAACCTCTTGAACAAGAGAACTATTTTGTCGACGATTTTCTGTATTCCAGAACCACCCAAGTTGTTTAAATTTTCAATTACTTTCTTAAGATAGATTAAAAAAAATTAAACAGAGGGTAAAAAGTAGATAAGAAAATATTTGGAAAAAGTAAATCATATTTGACAAAGATTTTTTAAATTCAATTTTCTAATAAGAAATACTTGTTATACTTATTATAAATTAAGAAAGCTTTTGGAAATCGATTGTTCATTAAAAAAAATTCAGATATATCTTGCTTTGACTTTAAGGATCCATTTTCAGAACTAAAACTTGAAATAAAATATTTATTTTTTTAGAAGCGGTGCCAAAAAAGGTTTCTCAGAATTATAAATGTAACTGATCCATTATATTATAAGGTAAGTAAGTAAGTATTATAAGGATAAGTAATCTAGAAGGAAAAATACAAAAAAAATTGCATTTCTAATATATACGAAAGACTTTTTCGGAGATTTCAATAGACATTTATTTTTTAAATTTATATAGTGACTGCACGCACCTTTATAAAAAAATTTACTAGTATTCACCTACAATATTGTTAATTTGTAGTTCGCAAGGAAAATCACAGTAAGACCCTTGTATAGTACAGTAGACTAAATTTTGACAACACGGTTTTCACATTTTACAGTTTTTTTTTTAGTTTTACCACACAGAACACTTCTTAGCTGGATTCATTTTTGAACCAACTGGACAATTAAAGTCGCTTGCAAATTCTGGCCTGTTAGAAAATGCACCTGTTACTCGGAATTCTAA
The DNA here is from genome assembly GCF_010883055.1 of Belonocnema kinseyi. Lineage (NCBI taxonomy): Eukaryota > Metazoa > Arthropoda > Insecta > Hymenoptera > Cynipidae > Belonocnema > Belonocnema kinseyi. Next base: position 75,219,937 of record NC_046659.1, on the reverse strand, counting down.
TGGAAAATTCATTGGGTTGACAGGTGCATTGTCCGATGTGGAGTTTTTCACATCTGCTGGGCTGTCTTTGGCACATTGTGTGATAGCTGCTTGAATCCAGAAAAGTTGTGATTGGGAATATTTTAATCCAGGCAATTTTGGTTCAGTGCCGTGACGTTTCACCCGATCTTGATAGGCTAGGTAAGAAATTTTTACGCCTTCGTTGTCTGCAATGTTTATATCTTTCGTTTGGTTACCATTGATCTGAAAATTAGTGACATATTTGTTATTATCGTTCACGAATCTGTAATTTCCACATAAAAATATGTCTTTTGTAACTTATAGTCTAACTAGGTTTATTATCTGCAAGTTCGAATCTTAAAGCATTCGAATTTATTTCTTGACTCCCTACTGAGAAAATGGTAGAAAGCGATGGAATTTTCGGAAGAGAAATTGATGGATAGATATTCTATTTCCGAAATGAACAGAGAAATCTATTTTCATCGCATTTCCATATTTTAAAATATACTTGCAAAAAGCTATATCTGCTTTATCTCAACTATCCTGTAACTTATCGCATGATAGAATAGCTAGGGTTACAAAAAGAATTATTTACAGAATCCAATGCAAGATACATACTTTTACGCCGCTATCTTTTAGTCTATAATTTCCGTACTGCTGAATAATGCAAACAGATTTCTGACGGAATTTGGTATTCGTTTCCGGTGTCCACCAATCCTTGTGGTATCCATTTTTATTAAATTGTCTACCATCATTATCGAAAGCTTTGGTTATTTCTTTTCCAAAAAGAAATGAACCGAATGCGGCATAGTTCAGGTACTGTGGTCTATTTTTATTAAAGAAAATGCCTTGCAGAAGTCCAGCAGGGTTTTCTATTAAATGAGACTTTATATTATACATATATAAATAAAAAAATGTTCTAAATGTAAAACCTTATAAACTCTCGACGGATAGTCTTGCAAAAATATCTCAACTTCGTAAGGCGATAATACCGTCCAAATTACAGATAAAAATATTCTTAACTTTGTTGAATAATTTAATAAATTCTAGATTAAATGAGCCCTGATCGAAGTAATTTGTCCTTGTGCGTATAGAATTATGATTCACGAGAGACGAAAATAAAATTCTGTACGAATTTATTACATTTTAAAGTCAAGGCTAATTTTCAACAGGTCACCTGATCCATTACTATCCGCGAGTAGAAATAAAAAAATGAAATAAAAAAATGAAATGAAAAAATGAAATAAAAAAATGAAATAAAATAAAAGCACACAAATTATTTTAAAATCTTTGAAATCTTATACATTGTACTTTTAAAAGTTTCGTAAAAATCTGTCAATAAAATAATCCTACCAATAGTGTTTAGATTTTCATCATAATAAGAGTATGTTCTAGTAGTGTAACTGTGGATTAGCCATGGCCAATCTGATTTGTCTGCACGCTTCCTTAGTTGACTGAATGCACGATTTTTCATGAAAATGGTCAAGTTTAATTGTGCTTGAATGTAATCATGGGGGGTTATTTCTAAAGTCTTGTAGTATTCGTCAACAATCTTATCATCGAGAATTTCATCAGGATGTCCGATGAACATTTTGAGAGATTCAAGTTTATCCAAAGCGCCCGCCCTTGTTTTTTCGTCCATCCAGTCGACCTTCAATAAAATTAAGAGCAAATAAGGGACGTGACGAAATGCATTTGAGATATCTAAAGATACAAAGGCAACTCATTTTAGTCTGGTCCTATTCTTATTACAAATAAAAAATTTTTCTCTGTATAGTACTTAGAAATTTGGTTATATGTTTCGCTTTTCTATCAATTTTACACTATTTTACACTAAGGCAGCCCTTATCTGAAAATTTTTTAACCAATAGTTTTATGAAAGTATTTAAGTACCCAAGCTCTTAAGCTTGTACATACTTTAATTACGCAGTTCATTAAAGAAAAACAGGACGAATGTATTTTTTTGAAATTTTTTTACCAGACTTGGATAATCTCATGTATCTTCTTATCTATTATTGCTTCGATTGGTTTTTTAAAATAAGTGCAATTAATTGTCGAAACCTTAAGCCATAATTTCGTTCATCAGTGTTAAGATTACAAAGATTAATTAAGATCATATTATAATTGGACGTTTTTAAGTGCCTTTTTTTCTCACTTTGAATTATTAAACCAATTTTTTTAGATTTGAAACTATTTAAAACTTTGAAACTACCCAAACATTGTTTACACACACACACACATATATATATACCAGGTGTATACATATGAAACCGGTATTGCCATTTAGCGGCCAGTAGGCACACTTGTAGGCACTGTCGGAACTTACCATTTGTGCTAAT
>NC_046659.1:75191696-75217498 GCF_010883055.1 Belonocnema kinseyi | reverse complement strand
GTTGCAATTTAAGATCTTCAACTTATCTGAATTATATTACTTACTGTATTCTTGAAAATTCTTATTTTTTGTTGAAAATTTAAGTAGTTCGTTGTAAGTTGAACCACTATGTCATATTTTTTATCATTATATATAATATTTAACTATTTATGAAAAGTGATTATTTTTTAAAAATTAATATTCTTAACTGAAACTGTAACTATTTTTGGTTGAATTTCACTTTTTTTCATACCAAATTAACCTGCTTAGTTTAAAAATTCAACTGCTTGGTGGAAAATTTTATCATCTTGTTGAAAACTGATTTTTTTGTTGAAGACTTAAATTTTTAGGTAAGCATTTTAACATTATGTAATTAAACATACCAGTCTTGTTTAGACTCTGAAAAATTATTGGAAAATATAATAACATTGTTTACATTCATCATAAGACTCATAAAATTTCTAATATATACTAATTTGGCGATCTATAAAAAATCTATTGTTTGAAAGGAATTAAAATTTTTTCGGAATAAAAAATTAGCTTAAAAATTAAAACTTATAAAAGGGTCTTCAAGTTGCTAAAAAAGGGTCTCAAATTTTTATAATATGACAAATTCTGGCCACTTCTTATTTCCTGGAGTATTTTGGACAGGGTCATGTAAATATTGGGCAAATTTACCTAAGCTAGGAGATTACTTTTTTAGACATTCGCACAAAACCAAGGGGTAAAAGCAAACAAATCAACAAATTTTTGTTCATAATATAACTGAAGATAGTCCAAATTTGGCTTTTTCAAATTTCCATGCATATTAGCCCCAAATTTGTTCAAATTCCCAAAAAATGCAATGATTTTTTAAAAAAAGAATGAAATTTAGAAGTTCCATAAGCTTAAAGCCAATCAAGTTAAGATCTAATGTTCCTCTTAACAATAAGCTATAGAATACAAGTAGATTATGTGAGTCCATATCCATACCCACATAATAATAATTGCACTTTTGGTCCACTTTTCAATTAGAAAGTGGTAATGATTGATTCAAGTTACCTAACGTAATTTTTGTAATTAAAAAGTTAAAAATTGTTTAAAAATTTTCAGCTTCCTTTTAACTGGATAAATTTTTGAAAACTAGTTGTTTACACATACCGGATTCCAGGTAGAGGAGATACTTTGTAGATATTGATATCAATTTTACCAAAGTGGTTTTCAGTAACTACTTCAGGAAACATTTACTTTTAATATAAACGATATAGAAAATTTGAGGAATATTTAGAATATTTGTTTTATTATAGAAAAATATTTCAATAGAAAATAGAGTATGTAAAAAATCATTTGCCCTCCTTTATTTATTATTTATTCATAATCAATTGGCCAACGAAAATTTGTAGACATAAAAATAAACCCGAAATTCCTAGCAATTATCTAAGAGCAGATAGTTATGACCAGTATTAAATTATTGAAACAACTATCTAGCACTAGTGAAGGAAAAGATATTGGTGTATTAAAAATAATGAAATCATTTAATAAAAAGTAGACAACATTTGAAAATTGTAAAGCAAACAGCAACTTTCTATCATCATTCTAAGATGATGTTATTAAAAAGTAATAATGAATTGCTGAAACAATTATTTTTGTTAACGCGACTATCCAGCTGTATTCTAAGAGAAGTTTATGATTTTAGAAAAAGCCGCAAAATTTTTAAAACATTTTACAGAAAACTTTATTAAAAATAACAATAAATTGTTTGAACAATTATTTTTAAGCACCTGAATTATTAAGTATCACACTCCAATTAAAAAGTAAACTAAAAATGAAATTTTTTTGAAAGAACTGCAGTTTTCTAGGATTATTGTAAGAAAATATAATAGTAAATAATGATAATAAATTGTTTAGACAATTATTTCTATTGCACTTAATTAATTGCTCCCTCGATGTCAATAAAAAATAAAGATTAGAAAAAAATCATAATTAAAGCATCATGAACTCACAAACCCCAATTTTTTATTTATGGGGTTTCTTGGACCCTTTAAAACAGTCTTTTTTCCTAATCAAAATGCGTGTTAAACTCCATGGAACTGGCGAAACTATTAAATATTATTGTTAATAATATTATTGTTAATAATGAGAAGGGTTTAGTTTTATGTAAGAAGTTATTAACGTGGATGTTTTTTAAAGCTCCCGGGTTCAAGACCCCCTGATTAAAAAAAACGGTTCTTCTGTGGTGTCTGTTTATCGCAATATCATCGCTATCTCATCAAATCATCGTATTTCCTCATATAAGATTGTTATATCATATAACACATAATTACAATTTGTTATTCATAAAAATATGCTTGTTTGCCCTTTGCGCTAGTTTAGTCTTCCTTTCCTTTTTATTATCTTCTTCCCCACAGAAGAAACTCAATTAGTTCCTGTTTTCACTTATGTTTTTCCATTCAACTTTTCTCCCCAAAACAAAAGTTTTAAATGTTTTATGATTATATCTCACCTTCTTTAGATCTTTCTTCAATTGCTGTTTAATATCTACTGCTATCTCTTCTGCACTTTTCTTAGATTCTGGTGTAAAATATTTCCTGACATATAAAGCACCAACACTCGCCATTAATACATTATTATTCGTCATCCCGAGACATTCTCTCCATTTCCCTTCACTTTCAGTTGTATCGGAGTCAGCATTTGAAAAGTCTATTTGAAGGTTTAGAAGCTTCTCTGGTAAGAAAGCTAAACTGTCTTCAACTGCTTTCCAACAGAGGTAATTGGCCACCACTCTTTTTGGAGTTTTTTTAATCAACTTTTCAAATTTTTCGAAAAAAGTAGGTACGCTTACTTTTATAATTTCATCGTCATTGATTACGAGCACCGAATTAAGCATTTTGTTAAAGTATTCTTTCCAAGGAATACTCGGATATTTTTTTGTGAGCTCTTTCACTGTCATTAGGTTATTGAGAGCTGTTTGATTGTTTCTTTCTTTATCAGTCAGGGCGATCTAGAGTTTAAGATTATTTTAATAATTAATGTATTTAAAACGATTTTAAATGATTTCGGCAGATTTCACATATTTCAAATGATTTCAATAGATTTTGAGAGTTCGAAGAAATTACTCAGTAAAAAAGCAAAAATTGAGACTTTCTTTAAAAAAGGGAATCTCAATTTTTGCTTTTCGCGAATCAAATAGGATTTTTAGAGATTTTAAGAAATGTCAACATATTTTAACAAATACCTTTCTTAGGAATCTTTTACAGCTTGCTATAGATTTAGTGCATTGAATTTTCCCAGAAAAGGAATGTGGTCCCACGTTTAACGCAGGTAAATAAAAATTCAATTCTTACTTACACTGTTCAGCTGCATTTCGAATTCGAGAATTTCCCTCAATTCTTTTTTAGCCCTAGCTTTATTTGCACCAAAATTAACAGCCACGCCAATCATAAACTTATACCTGGCTTTGTTGAACTCGTCATTCAACCCTTTCACGTTAGATTCGCGTTTATCAAATAAATAGAATTGGTCGATCTAAAAAGAAAAGTAATTTTCTAAATAAAAATATCAAACTTCAGTCGTTATTGGCTATTTTTCGATTTCTTATGGTATTTACGCACATTTAACACATTTTTGGTACTATTTAGGATATCAGTAACAATTTTGAAATCGAATAAGTAATAAGTTTCAAATCCTAATTTCTGCATGTCATAAGTTGCCTGCTTCCAATCATAGTTTTTCTCTTTCCACAAGTCTCCTTCAAGCAGAGGCCAACCACCCATTTTTTTCAATTTGCTTAATAATGTATTCACACCATTTTTCTCAATCGCAGCTATACAAAAAAATGAAGATTTACTTTTTCTTGTGAAAAATCTTTGTGGTATAAAATTACGCATTTTAAAATATACTAACCCGTGTTCATGCAAGCTTTGTAATAGTTTTTCGATAGTGTGATAAATCTTGGTTCATTAGGTTGAATTGGCTCTTCAATTATACTTTTTAGTTGGTCCTGAATTTTGTCATTGAGGAGATCATATCTGTCGACTTTCGTCTCATAGTTTGAAATTGTTGTGGTTTTTAAAAAATTACCACAGGCAAATTTGTAAAAGTCATCGCACGGCGCTACCTTAGGATCCATACTACGTTGTATTATGGAAGCTACATAATCCAATTTCATTGGTAAGACATAATTATAGAAGAAATAAATAATAATCTTAATATGTTATATGAATTGAAGGTACTCTCTTATTTAAATGAAACAAATAAATTAAATAAGAGGTGGATCACCAGCGGATTAGTAGATTTGGTCGCTTAAAAACGCGTCACACTGCCAGGGGAGGGGGGTAAACGCAGAATTTAACATTACACATGGTGAACATAAATGTGAAAAATAATATTTTGAAATTCTACAGAAGATAAAAATTAGGGATTTTATTTCACTAGTAAAGCATCTAATCAAGGAATTCGCTTATTTTCATCTTTTACCCCTTTTTAAAGAATTCTATATTTTTCTATATTCAAACAATTTCACCTTTCTCCCATTTTTATTTTATATAGGAACTGAGTTAAAAGAACACATTAAAAAATCCAATTTTTTTTATAGTTTAACTACTTTCTGAAACATTGACTTTATTTGTTCAAGCTTCAACTGTTTTGTTTTCAATCAGTTTTTTTATTAATTTAAAATCAAAATATTAAATTAATTGTTTGAAGTGGAAAATTCGCTTATTTAGTTGAAAATTAACTTCTTGGATAAATATTTATATTGACAGGTAGAAAAATTTTCTTTTTTGCTTTCAAAATCAAAAAATTTTGTTTAAATTTTTCCTCTCTTGAATCAAAAACCTTTTTTGTTTGAAAATTCGTCTCTTTTGGTGGAATCCAACTATTTTTCATCTAAAATTAAAATATTTTGAAGCTAAAATATTAACTATACGTGTTTTCTACCAAAGAATTTTGTTGTGAATTTATGGATATTTGGAGATTTACGTGAATTGTTAAGAAAATTTGATTAAAAACTGTGTATCTTGAAAACATACTAATATACACTGGAACTTGGATTCACCACAGGTTTCGGAGCTTCAACGACAACAATTCTCGGAAGCAGTAAATACAGACTAATTCCATTCAATAATAATTCAATAATAATTTCAATTTTTATGAATTTTTATGAATTAATTTTTTATAAGCAATTGTTATAAACCATGTGCCAAAAAAAACTTTTAAGGAAAAAATTTAACTTTCGAGCAATTAATTAAATTTTCACTCCAAGAAAGATGAATTCTGAACAAAAAATATAGTATTTGATATTTAAGCCAGAAAAATAATTTTTAATTGAAAAAACTTTAATCCTCCATCAAAATAGACCAATTTCGAAACCAAAAAGTGGAATTTCTACCAGAGATATTTCAGCCAATAAAGAAAAAAAATGTCCTAAACAATATTGAATTTTGAAGACGAAAAATGAATTTGAACAAAATATTTTAACAGAGTATTATAAAGCTGTTATCTTAAAGTAAGATAAGGTTTTATTCAGGTCTATATTGCAATTGAAAAAAATGTAAGCACGCCCTCAAAAAAATTACTTGGCTTAAAAAAAGTTCCTAAACAATGACAGGTTTTACAAGTGGGGCCATAAGGGACATCCGGCTTTTAGAAGGGTCCAAAAGGAAGAAAATTAAGAAAACAAAGAAAAATAAACTAAGACGAATTTCAAACCAAACAATATTTTTAGTCGCTAATCACGATTAGCGAAAATATGTAAATTTAATCGGAATATTATATTCGGGCACAAATACCGGAACAACCGTCAAATTTACAGGATGACTTGAGCAAGAACTAATATAAGTAATCTTTAAATTCCAGACCTTTTCTTTTCACTTCTAAGTGGTATTTATCTTGAAAATTTGAAAATCCCCTAAAGTGTCGAGTTCTAAGGTTTTTTTCATATTACATGATGAAGATGTATAGAGAAGCTTCGGTTTTAATATAAGAAGGGAAAATGAACCCTTTTTTATAAGTTTAGGTTTACAAAAATAATTATTTAAATTTAAATGATAAGAAATATTAATGGTGAAATGCTATTTGATGTAGACGGAATACTAGAGGTTTTCAGAGTATATTTTTGGGGATAATTCAGAGATGAAGCTATTGGACACCACAACTTCGATGTTGAAGATGATGCGTTAGACAACTCAATTGAGAAAGTTTGTGTCGCTGAGGTTAGGGATTTAATTAAGGACTTAAAACCGGTAAGGCTGCCGGGGTAGACTGTATTAACGCTGAAATGCTTAAAACGCGGTGGCGTATACATACTACATAGACTGTGCGAATTGATAAATTTATTTTTTGCGATGGGAGACGTCCCAGACGATTGGAAAAAAGCGATTATTTTACCTATATACAAAAGAAAGGAGATAAAAGCGACTGCAATAATTACAGAGGAATCAGCTTATTAAGTACCGTTTACAAAATAAACTCAAAAATACTTATTCGTAGGTAATGAAAATAACAGAAGAAAAGATTTGGGAAATCCAAAGTGGGCTCATGCCAGAAAGGTCATGTACGGATCGAACAAGCTTTTGACAAGGTAGATAGAAGTAAACTTTGGGAAGTCCTGAAAGAGTATGGAGTCAATGGATGGCTCCTACAAGTTATAGAAACAATACGGAAGGGAAGATAGAGGAGGAGTTAGATAGACGCATAAACGAATGTAAGAAGGTTATTGGTAGAGCAGGGCCCCTTATCAGAAGTAAAAATATACCAAACAAAGCTAAAATGGCAATATATAATTCTGTATTTGTACCGACTGTGCTATATATATATATGATGGGCAAAGTGAGTAACGAAATAATTTTCAAAGAATGTGGTGCAGAAGAGACGGTAGTAGACACATGGGAAAGAAATGGGTTAAGATGGTTCGGGCATGTGAGAGAATGCCAAATGAACGACTGACGAAACAAGTGTATCAAGTTATAGTAAATGGCACCGTGCCCAGAGGTAGGCCGTGGAAAGAATGGTTAGAATGTGTGAATGAGACCCTAGTTAGAAGAGACATAAGAAGCCACAGAAACACGAGAGCCTGCATGAAAAAATGCATGGACATAAGAGAAGTTAGAGTAGTATGTCAGGATAGAAAAATATGGCTAGGGAGATTGATTAGCAGCCTGGGTTGGAGCAGTGTCGCTTAACGAACGTTTTGTTTAAATAAATATCACGAGACTTCTAGATCAATCTAAAAATTTTATTTCCCTTCCTCACATTAGTCTCTTCCCCACTGAGTGAGTCACGCCTACCCCGAAAGGAAAATAGCCCAATGTTTTAATAATAATGATAATAATAATAATAAATATAAAGATATATATGGCAAGTTGAAATAAAATGTTACAGTATTCATAAAATAATAATTGATTATGATTTACTTAATTCCCACAACAAAGCTTTACTGTTTGTAAAGTTTATATGGAAATTATTTGATTTTTAAAGAAATAAAGCTGTACTCAATCATTCGCTTTGTAAATTAAAATTAAATTAAATATACCTTCATTTTTAATTACATTAAAAATAATTAAATTAAAATACCCTGAATAATATTGAATGAAAAGGTAATAAATATAAAAATATATACCCGAATACCTGGGGAGACCCAAGTTTCTAGTTTTTCATGAAATGTTTCAGTTTTTTATAAACCAGGTTTTGCTTTAAGGAAAAATATATAAAAAATAAAGAAATAAAAAATATTAAAATTGTAGGTTTAATTATTAAAATAAAAACTTTTACTTTAAAATAAAATAACTCTGTTTCAGTGATTTAAAAGAAAAGTTTTTTGACAGTCCAGCTTTACAGGAAGAATTTAAAACATATTCATGTGATATAATTGATAAATATCAAGTCTCATCATATACAATTTAAGCGAAGTATTATGGAAGATTTTAATTTTTCTCGGCTCATAATTTATATAGCAGGTAAAATATATATTTATTTGTTTTCTTTTACTTTCAAGGCAAGTGAACTAGAATAAATAGAAATTCAATTTAAAACCAGTCTCACTTGTTTACATAATCAAAGAGAGGAGGGATAAACTATTTGGTAACGCTGCTCCAGCAAATAATGCACTCATTATTTACTGTATCTTGGAGTACCCAAGACTCGGCTAAATAAGAATCTTATTCGAGAAACGAAATCAGTTGGATAAAATATTGTATTAGTATGTACAAACAATTCTTTAACCATAAATACACTTAAATAAAGGAATAAAGCACGTTTTAAATTAAATTTATATTAAATATCCTTCAATCGCCTTGAACGCGAAGAAGAAAAACAGTTTTGTATTTTATCTGATATATAAATTATTAGTTAACAAAAAATGAAAGTTTTTGAAACAATATCTCACTTCCATTCTATTCAGCAAAACTTTTGATATTTATCAAGTAAGAACAAGTTTATTGCTTGGTTGTAATGTTTTCAACAATGTTTGCATTGATTCTACCAGTTATAATTTGATTTTAAAAAGAAGTGTAGTGAAGTATAATTCTATCTTTAAAAAATCCAAATTAATTCAAAATTTTACTAGGAACGAGAAAATTTTAAAATTATTCTCATACGCCTTTCCAACGTCTCGTGGAGGACCGGAAGGCACTATTGTGATAAAATGTACATTAATGGAAGGGACCTTTCAAATATTTGTGTTTTTCGGCATCTATAATTAGATAAAGATATATTTTCATTTATGCCTTCAACCTTTTTTAACGTCTTTTTGTCTGTGACGTCAACTAGCAAGATTGCCGATTCCGAACACCAGACAATAGCAGTAGCCACATAAGATAAAAAAAATTTTAAACAATATTTTCGTAATAACAATTGATCACAATCAGGTTTTTTTATATTGTATATTTGTTATGTTATTTGTTATTTGTTAGGTTGTGTTGGTACTCGTCATTTTTTTGTATCCATACCAATAATTTTTTACCTGTACCGGTTTGGCTACTTTACCTTATATTTAACCAAATTTTTACAACGACAAGAAATGTTTGCTAATATATTAGTAATCGAAAGTAGCTTAATTATTCGCCAGTGTTTTCACTAATTAACTAAAGTAAAATAATCTTGTAAGTTTTTAACTGCTACATTATTTCAATGCTAAAATATTATGATTTCATTAGAAGCTCAAACGTTACCCACTTAGTAAAGTTTTAACTAATTAATGTGCAGAGAGTGTTGGTTTGAAGAAGAAAAATACGCATACGTCCCAATGGAAAGAGCACATTTGAAAAATAATTTGGTCCCGATTGACCTAACAGATTTCACTTTTAAATAAACACCCAAAATAATAAATTTAAACTCCGTCACACGCAAAAATGCTTATGATGTCTAATGTAAAAATGAAAAACTGTTTTCTTTTCGTTTAGACATACACATTTCGTAATATTTCAATGCTTGAGAAAAATATCTTTTCCTTGATAATAACGTTCTAAGTAGTATAATTACTGAACAAAAATCTAGATTAAAATAAAATTATACATACCAGCATTTTTGCACTCAGAAGTTAAACAGACCTCACTTAGCTCTTCTCTCTCGCTTATTTTTTTTCGCAGTTGTCTCATTTCGCACTTGTGCAAAATGCAAAAGAGGAAAAGAAAAATGAGAATTCGTAATCCTATCATGTTTTCTGAAATTTATAGTTTCCTCGAACTTGCAATTATCGACTAACATTCAATTGTTAACTACATGCTCTTTATATACAAATCTGTGTGAACAGTATCTGGGAAACCATGATGAGTAGGTGAATAATTTTCCTTGATCATACAGCATTGTACGATAATACAGTTGTCAACAGAAATATTTGAATAATTAAGTTTCATATTTTTTAAGCGCAAAAATCGTTTAAAATATCTATTTGCTGATTCTGAAATGTTGTGAATTTCTCTAAAACTAGAGTAAAGTCTACTTCATTAAAAGTATTTTGTTGCTTTAATTTATGGGATGGTCTAGCCAAGCTTAAGAAAAATATTGAACTAGTCATCCCGAATTTCAAGATGAGACATTTCGTTCTTTTACTTATAATATCATTTTTTCTCAGAACGAATATCGTTTTTACATTCCGATGATTTCTGAAGTGATTTCTGACCATAACTGTCCGAACTGTAGAACTTTTGACAGAAATTACTTAGTGGGAAGAAAAATGTATGTTAAAGTTATCAATTTTTATGAAGAATTTTGTTGATCGAATACCGCAAGCGTATAGATATTAGTTTCTATGTTTTACATACGTTTTTAAATAAATTTTTGCTTGCTGATTCCAAATCCTGCCTGTAAATTTTGGCGGAGCCTGGTGATTCTGAGAAAAAGACGATGGAAGTTGCTATTTTAATCTTTAAAGGAATTTATAATTTTAATCAAAGCTAATTTAATCATTCGGAGTATTAATAATGACTTCTGGGGTCACTGAAGTTTAATTTTAAATGAAAATATCAAAACTAACAATAGCGAATCGAAAATGGTGGATCATAACTGTAAAACTTAAACTGATTTGACTACAAAAATGCTACCCGGGGTTTGACGGGTCACTGATATGAAATCCGAACTTAAAATGTCAAAATTCGGAATGGGGTATCCAATATATTGGATAATAATTTCAAAATATAAACCGATTAGATTAATTTTATTCACGGAAAATAATCATGTAATATATTCATTCTTGAATATAAACTAAAAATCATTTGCAGACAAATGGAAGAGGACCATGCAGCTTACAAGAATGAGATAAATGCGGATGGCGATTCGGTGGACAATGAAAAAAATACTTTATTCAAAAAAATATTTTACGTAATGTGCATTGGCAGTCACATTAGATCCGATATTTTTAATCTTGAAATTTTTAGGTAGGATTGAAAATCAGTGAGCCGATAAAGGCCCGTGTAACATTTTGTAGTAGTTTGAATTTTGAATGTTGACATTTTGTGTTCGGTTTTGAAATCACTGAACTGAAAAAAACCTAGTGTTGCCTTTTGAAATCAGATGCGTTTAATTTTAAAAATTTTGATCCGCCATCTTGTATTCGCCATTTTTAATTTTGATATTTTGAGTTCGGGTTTGAAATCAGTGACCTGAAAAAAAACCTGTCGGATTTTTTAGCCAAATTGGCTTGATTTTCACAATTATCATACGCTATATGGGATTCGCTATTTTAAATTTTGACATTGTTAGTTCGTAATTGAAATATTGCATTTCTTTGAGGAATAAAATAGCAAATTCCTTTCTCTTTTTTTTTAAATCACCAAGATTTACAATATTTTACAGGCTGAATTTTAAATCAACATGCAGAAATCTATTAAAGAAGGTATGTAGGATATAAAATAAAAATAGGATATAAAATCTCTATGCTCTCTAAAAGACGAATATTGCATTTTTATGCTAAACGACACCTCTATAATTTTCCATTCAATAATTATTTTATAGCGCATTTCATTTGGTGTTTATAAATCGAAAATACTATGCGAAAAATGAAAAATCCAAGTTTCGACCCAAACGACGTATGATACGGAAAAAAGTTTTAGCGAGAAAGTTCAAGCAATGACAAAAACAATGCGAAATATGGAGAAACTTTTTTGGAGAAATTTTAACTTTCAAAAATTTATACGATATTTCTATTTACCGTTTTTTTCGCCAGAACTAGTTGCTTTTAATTTTTTTTCATCTAAATTGATATACAAAATTCGAAAATCCCAAAAATTATTGAAAAAGGCGCGAGATTAGTGAAAAGTATAAACGAAGATTCGTACGAGTTTCTGTAACTTTTTATTGCAAGGTAGTCTAGAAAATAAATATACGTTTAAAAATGTCTGTAGAAAATCAAAGGCTAAATAGGAGGGTCACGATGTGAATGCTTGTTTGACAATGAGACGGAAAATGTTATTTGTTTTTACGTATTTCTAACGGCTTAGGAGATCCTTCTAAAAAGTTACCATTTTTATTGGTTTGAAGAAATTTTTTGAGGGTTATACTCGTTCAGACCCACAGATTCTAAATTTTTTTTTTTTAATCACTAATTTAATAATTACAAATTTATTATTCATCAATTTTAATCTTATTTATGAGACGAAGAAGGTTGCACCATCTTAGCCAAGATAAGGCTCATCTTGAGCCAATTAAACGTGGTTTTAACCAAGACAATGCTTGAATTGGGACAAGTAAACGTCGTTTTACCTGTCATGGCCATAAAAGTAAGACGAATGCCTATGTCTCGATTCAGTTTTGAGACGCAGCTAGACATCAATGTCTGGGAGACAAACTCAAGACATAATTAAGTCAAACTCAAGTCGAAGAATTTTTACTCGGGAAATCATACTTTATTACGTGAAAAATGCAGAGTATGGAGATGCATAAAAAACTGGAATCTGAAGGATATATTTTTAATAAAGTTTTATTCTAGCACTTCGAGTACAAATAAGCATATAAATTGTAAGTGATTTATGTTGTTTGAGGTGACGTAATCTATTTACATGATTTATAATATTTCCTTCTCATTGTTCCGATAAAGCTGATGATGTTCTGTAATGGCGTTTTTTACTCAGCTTTTCTATTTTTAAGCCCTTTGATTTAAGTACAATCATTTCCATTAATATATACATCCTTAAATGAGTTCATATATTTTAGTTATTTGTAATGAAATTTCGATAAGATTAATCCTGGAAAATTTTCATAATATTATCACTTCCAAATTGACCATCAGAAAATGTTCTGCTTTTGTAACTTTTTTAGCTTTGTATCATTTTATAGTAGAACTTTTATCTATTTAATTATGTTTTTTCACTCTGAGTGAGTAGAAAATGGTCACAGCGGGTTAAAAAAAGTTGAAAAACATATTTTTTCCAACACAAAATACACCATTCATTCATTTTTTAAGGCCAGTTTAAAGGTAGAAAATGTTTTAATTGTATAGCGAGCATACAAGCATGAAGAAAAGAAAATGATAGAAAAGTAAAAAATAAAAGTAAATAAAATGAAAATAAAAGTATTCGCAATTTAACATTAATGCTAAATTTAAACTCTTCAGCAATATTTTTCAGAACATATTCGATAGAGAGTTTTAACTACATCCAGAGAAAATTAATGCTTAATTTTAAGAATTTTTCGAATTAAAAATTATACTTTTATTAAAAGAAAAAACCTTTTTATATCGAACGTAATATCTTTTAAAAAATAATTTTACCCCCAGAGTTTGAAAATATAAAACTAGGAGATCAAGGGATGCATTTCAAATGGGTATATATTTCAAAGAGATAAACCTTTAATCGGATGAAGTGATAGTTGGTCATGGTAATTAATAAGAACTTACAAAATATTTTCACACACATACACGCCAACGTAGAAGAGGTAGTCATAATGAAAAAGTGGAGGAGATTAGCATAGGAACTATTTATTCACTCTACCCTCACAGATGTTTCAAATTTACTAAATTGTACTTTGATATAAGTACTTTGCACATGGTAATATATTTGTAGAAAAATGTATTAATGCAAGAAAATGTGAAAAATGACTGACTTCAAGTAGTCGACTTTTTACCATCAACCCTTATAACCTTGTTGTTTTTAAAAGCAAAATAATTTCTTAAAATCAATACTCTCTACATTCAAATTAGCAAAACTTCACTAATTACTAATGAAATTCTACGAATTCAATGAGAGATAAGTCAGCTACTAGAGATTAACAGAAAATTTATATTTCAATTCGTCGAAATATTTTCTAAATTAATATAAAAAATCAATGAATTGGCTTGTCAAAATTTGATAAAAATAAAAAAGTTCAATAATAGATCACGATTATTTAGGATTCTAATCTTTATTAAAACAAAAATGACGAAATATTGTGAAACTTCTAAATTTTCAGTGTCACCTCCACCAACATGATGTATTTACAAATTAATTATTCCAAGTGGAAAAACAGGAATGATTTATGCAAGTATTGTTTACACCTTTCTTTATTTACAAAAAAAATCCCTTTATTCTATCTAGGCGAAAAAATTATTCTCGTATTTTAATACATTTTTGGTTCAATATAAGAAAATATTTATTTTAATTATAAAAAGATTTGCATTACGAGAAGAAACTAGATATATCTTCAATCGAATATGTTGTTAAATAACCAAGGAATTTATTGAAATAAAATTTTTTTAAAGAATAAAGCAATGTTTCTTCATCACAAAGAAATGTGTTTAAATCAAAGAAACTTTCTGGGGGTTTAGATTACATATTAACTTTTTAAACAGGCTGCTATCTACTTCAACCAATGTTTGGCGATTCCAAAGCATCTTCTAATGTTTATGCAAAAATTAAAATATATAACTCTTTTCTTTAAAGAACTTTTAAATAATCTCAAAAAACCTAAAAAAATGTTGTCTTCTGCAGTCCAAGATTCTTTTTATAATTTTTTCGGACTTAATAGGGAATATGGAAGATAGTATTAATTAGAAAAATATTTGTGCCAACCAATAAAGTAGGAGCGGCATATTTTACAAACTAACGTAGTTGGACCTCTACCCTTCTTTTTCAGTGCAGTAGTTTTTGTTTGAGAAAGAAAACAAATAGACTTAATTTGGGTTAAATTAGAAAATTTAACTTTTATATTAAGCAGTGGAATTTCACGTTTAGTTTTATGCAAATTTTGTTTTCGGGTCGATAGGGGCAAATTTTGTATGAAATTACAAAAGTAGACTTTAATTAGGCATACACATATAGTAAATATTTAATTCGATTTTTTTTAAATGTTCACGAAATTATCTTTGGACTTTTTACTTTTAATACGTCCCTTCTTTAATCAGTGAAAATTTACCTAAAGAAATAATTTTA
The DNA here is from genome assembly GCF_010883055.1 of Belonocnema kinseyi. Classification (NCBI taxonomy): domain Eukaryota; kingdom Metazoa; phylum Arthropoda; class Insecta; order Hymenoptera; family Cynipidae; genus Belonocnema; species Belonocnema kinseyi. The sequence continues at coordinate 75,202,703 of NC_046659.1, read as the reverse complement.
ATTATCATTGGTTGTTTGTCGATCATTTCAGAGTTTCCATCATTACGGGTAAGTGCGATAGATGCAAAATAAATAAAATATAAATTATACAATGTAATATTTTAACTATTAATAAACATCCAGTAATTCTTATGATGCATGAGAGCCTTTAATTTTTGTTATTTAGAAAACTGTGTTAATAAAGATGAAATAATTTTAATTTAGAATGAAGGTTCAATGATACTGACAAACTTACATATTTTATATTATATAATTGATAAATTAATTTAAAAAAATATTTGTCTGCGTGAATGTAAATGTATATTGAAATTTTATTTTACAGTTATTAACATATACTAACATTATTATTCCAAGAGAGGTTCATTACCCTTTGTCTAATTTTTAAATACTGCCCGAGTGGAAATATAAGTCCTCTTTTTATTCTTTTAAATTCTCTAGCTTCAGAGATTTTACGAGGTTCTGATGAGGACAACTTCAATATACTGAAAGTTCTATTTAACTACTTAAAATATGCACAATTTAAAAATTTGAACAATTCGATTACATTAATTAATTAAATTAAATTTTTTACAATGATTTAAAAAAATATTTTTGAAATTATTATTATATAATTTACATTTTTCCTCTTTATTTAATACATCATTCGCACAGGTGGACTAAAAATTAATGACGATCAGAATATTTCCTAATTGAATAGTGGAAAAGAAATTGATTGGCAAAGAAAATTATTAGGTGCATATAACAATTTTAAAAAAGTTACAAATGTTAAATACGTGAATAATAGAAAAGTTTAATTGGATGAGGTTTTGGTCTTATATTCTTAACTCTATTGATATTATAAGAAGGTGACATTGAGAACGTGTAAACGTGAGGTAGCCTGTCGCCAGTTCAAAAAACTCGCCTTCTCACTGTTTAAACACAGTTAAGAAAAAACAAAATTTTTTACAATCTTGTAAGGATTAGGGGTCAATTGGCTCTAAGCTAATTATAAAAATTAAATATCTTTATACGCTTCTTTTCGATAATGCTTTGTTTCAGATTTTCAAAAAAAAATTCGGTTCTACATTTTTCTTATTCTTCAGAGAAAATTGAAATTATTGAGCAGACAATTATTTGTTTTGAATAAAGATAAACTTGAGTATGTAAAGAAATATATTATCATTTTATAGCTTTTATTTAATACATAGAAGATACTTCATGATTTTTCTGATTCAAAATTGTTTAAATTTAGCTAATTACAAGTAAAATTTTACATACTTTGTTAACGAAAAGTGTTCTGTATGTGAACAAATTTCAAATGAATTTTTTCCCCTCTTTGAGGTTTTTGCTTTTTATAGATTTTTATAAACAATAAAGCAAGTACGTTTATGAAGAATAAGGAAGATTATTAGTGGTGGGTATAAGATTTGTAACAGTTTTAGGAAAGGTATTGACACTCATTGGCCTGGATGATTTATTATTAAGAAATCAATAGTCTAGAGGATAACTTTAAGAAATATCAGTTTTTCAAAATAAAGGATACCAGAATGAGAGCGACGGCGACGCCCTTTTAATTTTTCTTAATGACCATCCTAAAAGGATACCCTAATTGTAAAAAATATAAACTGAATACGAAATAAAACGAGATAAAATAAAAAATAATAATAAATAAATAAAATAATTATAATTTTTGAATTATATTATATTATAGATTATAACCAGTCAGATTTGCAATAAAATGGGAGTCGCTCTATGTCGAAAAAATTATGGAAGGTCCTTTAGACCGTATACTAAACGTTATTTATGTACGTAACGTTACTTCCACTGATCTGCCTTCCCCTCCCATTTCTTGATGTCAATCATATTTTTTGGTGCCCCCCTTATCAAATTGGAAACAGGGTTTATTGATGGGCCCATATGACTGATGTTTGGGGGTGCTTTAACTGTCCAATGTCCCTAATTGCCATTTTTGAAAAAATTTTAAAAAAGATACGCCTATTTTATCACGAAATAAAAGGATTTTTAAATATTGCCACTAAAATAAAAAAATAACCTATTTTAAGCTGAGCCATTCTATTCTTTACTGTTTCAGGCAGGATGAATGTACAAAAAACCAAGGATGAGTGCTTTGGATGAACTTAAATTTATGAAAAACTTTATTAGGTATCCTGATGAAATTCTTGCTGATAAGACTTTGACGAATATTAAAAACATTGGAAATAACGCCAAATGATTACCAACAAGCATATGCTAAGATGACCATTTTTTTACGCCGGAGCATTCTTTCTGTCAACGCTTAGTAGGATGATCATTTAAAAATCTATAGTTGGTCTATTTTATTGATAGATTTTTGTGAAACTCTAAAATGATTTTGGGTTAAGATTGAATAAATTATTTGAAATTTACAACGGTTCTGCATTTCTATATAACACAAGTAGTCAATTTTTTCAAATAGAAACCTTAAATTCAAAAGAGAGTTGTTTTACTCAGCACTACAAAAATTACACTACTAAAAAAAACTGGTGACAATGTATGTATAGGTGATTGTTTATTTGTCTTAAGGTCACTTTAAATATAGAAGCCATTTTTTTCTTGAAATATCCCGAAATAGGTTATTTTTGTATCGTAAATTATTTTGACTTGCGAAAGTTTGAATTTCGGGTTCTATTTTTTTCCTAAATACTTAGGATAATAGCGAAATATAACATATTCTAGAACAGTCCCTGTTAAGCCTATGCAGTTAAAAATCTTACAGAATTGGTAAGATTTTTTTGGCTAGATATAAAGTTAAACTTTTTCAAGGAATTTAGAGCCTAAGTGATCTTAAAGGAAAAATCCAAAGAACTTAATTTTAACTATACGAAGGACTTCTTCAAAAAATATATTTTATTGGTATACATTCACTGTAAAGTAAAATACATAATCCAAGATAGGATATACTATACATTACATTAAATGAAATTCTCGAAATTTTTTTTTTTAATACCGCTGACTCTACATACCAGCGGCTAGGCCCATCTTTATTAAATATCCATACCAGTATTCACCGACAATATTTTTTATTTGTAGCACACAAGGAAAATCGCAGTAAAACCTGTGTATAGTAAACGGATTTTTCAGATTGTGTCTAGTATACGGATTTTTTTTAGATTTTACCACTTTTTTAGTTCAACCATGTAGAGCATTTTTTACCTGGATTCATTTTCGAACCCACTGGATAGTTAAAATCCCGAGAAAATTCTGGCCTGTTAAAAAATTCACCTCTGATTCTTAATTCGAATGGAAAATTCATTGGTTTGATATATTTATCTCCGATTTGAAGTTTTTGACATCCGCTGGGGGGAATTTCGCACATTGTGTGATAGCTGCTTGAATCCAGAATAGCTGTGATTGGGAATATTTTAACCCAGGTAATTTTGATTCAGTGCCGTGACGTTTCACCCAATCTTAATATGCTAGGTAAGAAATTTTTATACCTCCGTTGTCAGCAACGTTTATATTTCTTGTGTGGGTACCATTGACCTGAAAATTATGAAATATGTGTCATTATTACTCACGAATTCATGAATCTTCATATGAAAAATTTCTTTTGTAATTTATAGCGTAAATTCCAATATAAAATACATACTTTCACGCCGCTATCATTTACTGTATAATTGCCATACTGCTGAATGATGCATGCAGCTTTCTGATTGAATTTGGTTTTCGTTTCTGGAGTCCACCAATCGTTAAGGTCTTCATTTTTATCAATTTTTCTACCATCAATATCTAAAACTTTTAGAATTTCTTTTCCAAAAAAAAATTAACCGCATGCAGCATAGTTCAGGTATGGAGACCTATTTTTATTGAAGAAAATGTCTTGTAGAATTCCGGCAGGGATATCTATTATATGATAATTTATATTGCATATATAATTAAATAAGCGTTCTAAACTTCAAACCTCAGACACGATCAACGGATTGTCTTGTAAAACTATCTGGATGAGTTATACAAAATTTGTTTTGATTTTGTGAAGTGATAACGCCGTCCAAAAAATAAATGAACAAAATATTTATATCCCCTTCCCCTCTCTTACTGCAAGTAATTTTTAGTCTCCAAAAATATGTTGCTAGTTATTTAAAGGATAAATATAAAGAAAAATTGGAGTCTCTACCAAATAGTGCAGTTTTATTTAAGAATGATGAAATTTGTACTAAAAAAGGTGAATTTTTAATTTAAAAATATTTATTTAACGAAATATCTTAATTTTCAACTAAAAAGTTGCATCTCGTACCAAGAAAGAGGAAATTTCTTTTAAAATAAATGAATTTTTTATAAAAAAAATCCAATAAAATAATTGAATTTTCATCCAGAAAATATTTCAGTTCTCTTGTCAACATTACAATTTTGAATCTAAACAAAAAGTAAATTTTTTTGCGAAATAGTCCAATTTTCAACAAAATAGAAGAAATTTCAAACAAAAAGTATGACTTTTCAACAAAATTGGTAAATTTTTAACTAAACTCTTGCATTTTTCTGTAAGAAATATGACAATTATTCTACTAAAAAAGATGAATTTTTTAATGAAAAACACAAATTTAAAAAAAATTGAATTTTCAGCAAAAAAAAAAAAAAATTGATTTTTCAACACAAAAATACGAATTTGAAACAAAAAGTTAATTTTCTGCAAAATAGTTTTAATTTTCAACCAAACAGTTGCATGTTTATTCAAGAAAGATGCAGTATTTCCACTAAAAAAGATGAAATTTTAAATCAAAAAGCCAAATCAGAACAAATACTTTTTCCAAAAAAGTTTTCAGTTGACTTATCAGCAAAAAACTATGAATTTCAAACAAAACGTTAATGATAAGGATTGAAGGATACGTACAGGAGTAAAGCCCCCCCCCCCCCTTCCAAAACAAATGGTAACGAAATGTCTCACCCTCTGATCTTGAGCTATGACGTCATTTAAGTACGGTGCCTAAAAAAAATGTTCGTGAAATCCGAAAGAACTTTAATGATAGTAAATTCCTGCATCCAAAATTCTATTACAATTAGTGGAGCCCAATTGAAAAAATGTATAAATTCAAAAACTGGGAAAACTTCTGTTTGATACGAAAATAATTGTAAATATTATACCCATTTTTTACAAACGGGAAAATAAAATTACAGGACTTAACCTCAAATATGTCTGGGTTTTATAATATTCCATCCTACTTCTCTCCCCAAAACTGAAGTTTTGAATATTTTATGATAAAATCTCATCTCCTTTAGATCTTTCTTCAATTGCTGTTTAATATCGACTGCTAATTCTTCTGCACTTTTATTTGATTCTAATGTGAAGTATTTTTTGACATATAAAGAAATAATAGTCACCATTAATACACTATTATTTGTCATCTCAAGGTATTCCTTTCATCTAGCTTGCCTTTCAGTTGGACCAGAGCCAGAATTTGAAAACTTTTTTTGAAGGTTTCAAATTTTATCAGGCAAGTAAGTTAGACTGTCATCAACTGCTTTCCAACAGAGGTAATTGGCCTCCATCCTTTTGGATTGTTTTCTCCATTAATATTTCAAAGTTTTCGAAAAAAGCAGGCACGCTTACTTTTATAATTTCATCGTCACCAATTACAAGCACCGAATTGAGCGATGTGTTGAAGTATTCTTTCCAGGGAATACTCGGATATTTTGTTGTGAGCTCTTTTACTGTCATTAGGTTATTGAGAGGAGCTTGATTGCTTCTTTCTTCTTCACTCAGAGATATCTAGGGTTTTAGGCTAGGGTTAACTGTTATAACTATAAAACATCATAACAAAGATTATCAAAGAAACTTTCAAAGCTTGCTATGAAGCTAGTGGATTACGATTTTCCCAAAAAGGAATGTGATGCCCACGTTTAACGTAGGTCTATGAAAATTTCATTAATACTCACAGTGACTGGCTGCGTTTCGAATTCGAAAGTTTCCCTTCATTCTTTTTCAGCTCTGTTTTTATTTGCACCAAAACTAACAGCCACGTTAATCATATAATTGTACTTGGCTTCGTTTGACTCTCTTTCAATCCTGTTACTAAAGATTTTCGATCATCAAAGAAAAGAAATTGGTCGATCTAAAAGAAGTAACTTTCTAAATGAAAATATCAAATTTATATCGTAATTGACTATTTTTCTATCTTATGGTATTACGTACATTTAACACATTTTCGGTACTGTGTACGAAATCAGTAACAACTTTAAAATTGAATAAGTAATAAGCATTAAAATCTAATTTTCGCAGGTCACAAGTTGCCTGTTTCCAAAGTTTTTCTCTTCCACAAATCTCCTTCGAGCAGAGGACAGTCATCCATTTTTTTCAATTTGACTAATACTGTATCCAGACCATTTTTTTAAATCGCAGCTATAGAAAAATTAAAATTTAGTTTTTCATATGAAAAATGTTTATTGCATTAAATTATGGATTTGAATATCTGCTTACCAGTGTTTATGCAGGCTTTGTAATCGTTTTTCGATACTGTAATGAATCTTGGCTCACTTGACTAAATTGGATCGTTAAGATAACTTTGTAGTAGGTCCTGAATGTTTGTATTGAGGTGAAGAAATCTGTCAACACTTGTCTCATCTTTTGGAATTGCTGTGGTTTTTAAAAAATTACCACAAGCAAATTTGTAAAAGTCGTCGCACAACGCTACTTTGGGACCGATACTCTGTTGGATTGTGGAAGCTACAAAATCAAATTATAATAGTAAGACCCGGTTCTAAAAGAAAGTAACTATAATCTTAATTTGTTACATTAATTCAAGATACTTTCTATTTTAAATAAACAAAATGAATTAAATAAGAAAAGGTGTGGGCCTCTAGTCATTAGTAGAAAACGAAATATTCCATTAGAATTTGTTCAACAACTACGTCACACTTCCAGGGGGGGGGGTTAACGCAGAATGCAACATCAACAACGTTTAAATATAAATGTTCATAAGAATTTTTCGAAATGCATAAAAGGATAAAAATAAGTGATTTTGTTTTATAATTCAAGTATATCTTCACAAAATTCACAAGCTTTCTTCGTTTACCCCTTTTTAAAAGAATTTTTGTTCTATTTTTAAGAAACTTTCCTGTTCACGTATTTCTTTTTGATATGCGAACTGAGTTTGCAGGACCGAATAAAAATTCCTCCTATTTTTTCAATAATTAAACTACTTTGAGCACCATTAATTTTATTGGTTGAAAATGCAACTACTTTTTTGCCAAATATACTAATATACACTGGAACTTGGATAAACTACCGCTTTGTAGGGTTTCCAACGTAAACATCCTGGGCCTTCTGAACCAGCTACGCTGTTGGTGTTGCACGCTTCAGAAAACACCCTCTGTCTCCTCTGAGGAGTTCCTCTCCTCTTATTCAATTCAAATTCCAGTGTAATTAATTTTCTTTTCGAAAGCTTTAGTGTCATTATATGCCCTCTTCCAAATAACGTAAAATAGCTGCAAAAAAAATTCATAATTAACAAAATTCCAGATATTTTTCGAAAAACTAGTTCTTTTCATAAAAAAAACAAACATTTTTTGTGTAAGATATCAATGTTTTTTTTTAAATCGACAGTTTTATATCTATAATTAGTTGAAATAACACACTTGAATGGCAAATAATTAAAAATATCATAGCTGTCAATATTTAAATTGAAAAAATGAATAAAATAATGTTCTTCTTTAATGAATTTGCTTTTTTATTTTACTAATTTTCATTTTTTTCTATTTCTTTTAGTGCAAGTACACTGATATTTCTTTGCATGGATGTCTGGCAGTGCTTGCAATGTATGCATTACTCGAGCCATTTTTACTAGCTTCCAGCTTCCATGCATGAGATTTTTGAATTCTAGTAATTGCTTGAACCTTTTTCCAATCTTCTTAAGGATGATGGTGCTAGTATACGTTTTCGCTTCTCGAATTATGGTCAGATGCAATGTGCTTTATCAAGTCGCTAACAAAATTTTATTGTAGATCATTGACCAGTAGGTGTCCCTGTCGAAGAAATGTTTAACAACCTCGATACATTGCACGGGTTTGCCGCGCAGAAACTACCAGCTACACTCAAGTCTCGCTTTGTCTCGTCAAATTTTTCATAAATCGAGTTTAAGCTAACGACACAGTTTTCATTCAACGTAACCTGATCTTATTACGGCGTTATGTCTCATGACTAGTCTCATGTCTAGTCATTAAACAGATTTTTCTATGTCAGACTTTATCACGATTTGCAGTCTCCGATAAAGGCAATTAAATTGATTTCTAAATCGGTTCCTATCCAGGACTGGATGGGAACTGTGTGCAAACTGTCTGGATTATTGTGTGCATTGCAAATTCAACCACGTGCCTCAGAACGAAAAGTGGTATGAACTTTCTTCCGGCAACTAGGCTTCTGGTTTGTGATGGACGCTTTTGGGCCGATTCTACACAGGTAATCCCATCGCTTATTTTCTCGATCCCCTGCAACTTGCCAGATTGCTACTATTACATATGTCCCAAATTTTGATGTTAAATGTTAATTACGCCCCAATTAAGTTAAGAACCCTTTCCTGCTGTCCCTTAACGCGAAAAGATAAAACGCTTTGACTATACAAGTCCTCAAACTTCCACGCATTCATGTTAATATTCCTGCGCATTTTTGTAAGGATTGTAAACCTCTACAGGATCAACGTGTTTCTTTCTCGAATCCAAAGTAAACGTGGCGATGCCCAACCACCCCTTAGAGATCTTCAATCAACAAAAACTGCCGAAATTGCTGCGTTCTATTTTCATGAGACCAGATAGAAGAAACGTCAAGGTTGGAGTACTACAATCAAAACGCAGAAGAGAGACTAGATAGGGACCGATACCATAGAGGTTCCATTTTTCTTCACAGTATTGCAGTAAGGACCCGATTTTGTGGGAGTCCTTTTCATCAATACTATTAAATTTTAAGATCAGAAGGTGCCCGATATCTTGGGAGTTCCTCGTATTAGTTATATTTTATATTAAGATTAGCAGGGACCGGATGTCTTGCATGTCGTTCTTATTAATTCAATCTTATATTTATCTTAGGGAAGACCTGACGCCATGGGTACCTGTTTTTAGATTAGGCAACAGAGTAACTATAAAAACCGGCCATTTTTGCGGCCACAAAATAATCAAACGTGGAAACTTTTTCTGATTTTCTTTGAACAAAATTGGATCGGTATTTTTTTACATATAGAATTAGCAATATAGCATTACCATTTTCTTGAACTTTATCCAGACCTCTTTTGCCTGAGGTTACGAAATAATAAATAAATATAATTAGGCAAATTTGTAGGGAATGAATATCCCTTTCTCTTCAGCACTCTTTGCTTTAAAAATCAAGGATTGCCACAGAATATAAATAAAACTTTTAATATTTACTAATTATATTTAGTGATGTGACCATTTATAGGGGTACCTCCCACCCTTCTTCTCACCTGCTCAGAAGCATACAAATACATTTACTTGCATTATTTTTATCATTTATACAAGGATTTTTCAAAGAAGTATAATAAAGCATAATCGTGTCAAGAAACATTTCAAAATAATGTAAATTTTGTCTGTGGCGGGGAATTTTTTGAAAAGAATTATGATTCTGTTACCAATGACAATAATAATGGATATTGATGAAAAGGACCTTTCTAATATCTGTGTTATATGGCTTCTGTGATTGCTCACATAAATATTTCTAGTTCTGCACTTAAAACTTTCTAATTTTATTTAGTCTGTGACTTCAACTAGCAATATGCCAATGTTGAGGGCCTGGCATTAGCTTTAGACGCATGCTATAAAAAGTATTTTTTAAATATTTTTTAATAATTATCTTTTATCATAAGCGTTTTTATATTTTATATTTCTTATAATCGATTCCTGTTATGTAAAAGAAAAATCTGTCATTTTTCTAGATTGTGGATGCCTGCAGTCTATAATCCAGTCTTGAAATCAGCTTTTCATTAAACCCGCAAAAACAAACTCTTTTTACCGGTGCTTTTTTTCACACGTACCGATAATTTGCTTACCTGTGCCGGTTTTCACCATGGTGCACCGTATATTTCACAACAATTGCATAATGACAAAAAATGCTCAGCAGTAGATTAGTATTTCGGAATAACTCAAGAATGAGTAAGTACTTTCACCAATTTACTGAAGTAAAATAATCTTTTAATTTCTTGACTTCTGCAATATTTTAATTATGAAAAATTACTATTTTATGAGCCAAACACTCAATTACTAGTAAAGTTAGTGAAGTTTTCATAAATTTAGTTTCCAAGAGTGTTGGTTTAAAGAAGAAAAATACGCTTACGTTCAAGTGAGACTGGCACGTTTTAAAAATAGTTTGATCCTGATCGATCCGTATCAATTAACCTTTAAATAAAAACCTAGAATTGTAGATTTGAACCCTGACATACGCAAAAACGCTAATGACGTGTAATATAATATTGAAAAACTGATTTATTTTAATTCAGACATTTTCATTTCGTAATATTGCATTGCTTGAGCGAAAAATCGTTGACTTTCTGATAACGTTCTAAGTATTTTAATTACTAAAATAAAAATTTTGTAACAAAAATTATAAATATCAGCATTCATACACTCAGAAGTTAAATAGACCTGGATGGCTTCTTGTTTCTTACTAGCCTTTGTGAACTTTTGTGTCGTTTCGCACTTGTGCAAAAAACAAAAGAGAAAAAGAAAAATCAGAATTCGTAATCGTGTAATGTTTTCCGGAATTTATAGTTTTATTTACCTTGCAATTATTTATGAATGTTTAGTCGTGGGCCACCTGCTCTTTTTATACAAATCTCTGTGTGCAGAATCTAAGACATCATGATAACTAGGTCAATAATTTCCCTTCATCATACGACATTGTACGCTAATATATTTGTCAACAGAAACCGTTGAATAGTTCCGAAACATATAAATATATAATTAAAAATTTGTCATAAGGACAACCGCAGGATTTCGCCGGGAGCGAGTGCTAATCTGAAAAATTGCACCCGCTTCCAGCGAAATCGCGGTAAA
>NC_046659.1:75178743-75191596 GCF_010883055.1 Belonocnema kinseyi | reverse complement strand
ACCCTTGGTACAGGGACCCTCTATCCGCAACCCGCGGACGCGTTCGGTGGCTTTGTCATAGGCCCTTCGGTTTGATTCTAGAGGAATCAAAACCGAACCGAAAATTATATATATATTTGTCTTTACTAAAAATCGTTAAAAAAAAATATATATATATATATATTTTTTTAAATCTAGCATTGTATATATTTTGACGAGAAGTCACTTAATTTTTTTATTTACAATAAAAACTTTGGTAGAAACGAAAATATTTTTTTCATTTTTATTATTTATGATTCAGAAAGTCTTAGAATTGTTAAAAATTTCACAAAGTTAGGTACAAAAATTATATATTTTGAAAGACCTATAATTTTTGTATCATCAAATTTTTTATAGCGCCCGTCATTTTCTTTTCAAGCTTAGAAAATACTATGCAAAAAATTCAAAATTCAAATTTCGAACTAAATCACGTGAGATACGGAAAAAAGTCTTAACAAGCAGCTTTCGCAAATGTATACACAATTTTTTCAAATCACTTTCAAGAGAAGTCGTTATTTTCTTTTCATTTGTCAAAAACACTGCGAATAGAAAAAAATTAAGATTTTAAGCGAAATATGAAGAAAAGTTTGTCGAGGAATTTCAACTTTCAGAAATATCCACAAAATTTGTGCCGACCATTTTGCAAAATAACTCATAGCTTTTACTTTGTTTCTTTAAATTGATGAATTGTTAGGTAGTAATAAATTTTATTGCAGCACTTAGAGTGAAAAAAATTATAGACATTCACACAAAAATTAATTTTAATGGAAGAAGAATGTCTTTTTCTGCATGTACTTAGGGAATTTCTTTTGATGGAAACGTAATACAATATAAAAATTTTGAGCGCATCAAAAATTTTGATTTTTTTCATTTTGGAGCAATATCATGTTCAAGTGCTTCATGATGGTTGAGGTAAGTAGTCTATTTAAATGATTCATAATATTTTCTTCTCATTGTTTGAATAAAATTGACGATGTTCCGAAATCGCGTTTTTTACTAAACTTATATAATTCTCTGGCTTTCTATTTCTGTATAATCATTTAAATTGATATAAAACCCAAAATAAATTCATATAATTTTGTTACTTGTGATGAAATTTCAGTACGATTAATCCCCGAAAATTTTCATAATACTATACATTCTGAACACATTATCATGAAATTGTATGCCTTTAAAACCTCTCAGCATTGGAAAAATTCTATTAATTTTTATCTAGTTTTAGTATACTTTTTTCATTTACCGTGAAACTCCTATAGATTTAGTGGATTAATATTAAAATTATTATTTTGCCCTCTAAATGACAAGAAAATGGGCACAACGGGTTTTAAATAAAAAATTGAATAGCATTGGAGAAGAGAAAATAGCAAAAAATGTAAAAAATGAAAATAAAGATAAAAACAAAAAGAAAAGGTTTCATAGTGTTAAAATTCATTCCAAATTTATACTTTGTAGCAATAATTTTTGAAAAAATGAGATAGAGAGTTTTAGCTACATCCAGAGAAAAGTGATTCTTAAATTTAAGAAATGTTTTCATATAAAATTAGATTTTTAATAAAAGAAAGGAACTTTTTATATCGACAGAATTATTTTAAAAAATAATACAACCTAAACAATCTTCACAACAACCTTCACTAACAACCTTCACCTCATATCACCGTATTTTCAACTCATATTTGAAGTCGGAAAAGCCGATTCCGGAGTGGTTGGTGGAAGGGCGCACAATACTCCTGCCGAAAATAAGCAACTTAGCTGACCCGAAGAATTACAGGCCAATGACTTGTCTGAACACACTTTATAAGATATTCACAGCTATCCTAAATGATAGGATTGTTCGGGCAATTGAATCTGTGTGGCAAGAAATGTATGAACATTGATTGAATATTGATTCCTTTACAGACTGTAACCACCTATCTCACGGCCACGAGACGTGGTTGTGGCTGAAAATTTACCGCGATTTCGCTGGGAGCAGATGCAATTTTCCAGATTAGAACCCGCTCCCGGCGAAATCCTGCGGTTGTCCTTATGACAAATTTTCAATTATATATACATATATGAATATTCATAAATATTGAGATATATAGGGAAAATTTAAATATAAACCATTCATTCATTCTAGTTTGCACATGGTAATATATTTTTAAAAAACAATGTACTAACGAAGGAAATGTTAAAAATATTGGGGCTTCAGGTAGTCAACTTTGTGTCAGTCACCTTTATGACCTAATTTTTTGATAAAAAGAATATAATTTCTTTGTATCAGTTAACAAATATCTATAGATTGAGTTGTGAATACTTAATAAAAAGTTAAAAGTTCAATAAAAGGTTTCGATGGTGTAAGGTTCTAAATTTCGGTTTTGATTCCTCTAGAATCAAACCGAAGGGCCTATGACAAAGCCACAGAACGCATCCTCGGGTTGCGGATAGAGGGACCCTGTACCAAGGGTTTCTGCTGAATATGGCTACAAAAATAAATAGGCAGTCGCGGACAATTATCCAGGGGTAGTCCCGAAGGAAGTAACCCCCAAGCGGATGTGTGAAAACCGTGCCAAAAGCTGAATGGCACCTGGGTGAGGTGTCTAGAATGGTGACTCTGGGATACCGGGCTACCTCTCAGAATACGCAGCCTTATCCTTGCATGCGGGGCTCTACACGGATGGACGAACCCCTTTCCCTAGCTTCTCGTGGGAACAACAATGACAACACCAAACATAGTTGTAGTAAGTGCGGTTTAAAACAACAGAACGCGCAGGGCTCCCGACAATGGGTCGGCCAACAATGCCGACCAATCTAGAGCTGGGGGAGCCAATGAAAATGGATTCAATGCGATGGATCGGCGAGATCTCGCGACCTTTGGGTGGACGGAGCGTCTGAATCACGACTTGCTAGAGTGCTATGATGCGAGAGTGGCCCCTGAACGGGGATATATGGCACGCCTGCATGCTCTGTGGTGCGAGAAACACCTGGAGCTACTGCACTTTTCGCAGCAACGTCTGCGAAAACATGCTGAACTATTCCGTGAAAGGGGTTATGTAAGCGGAACGCCTACTCTAGCACAGCTAGAACAAGCCGGCAACAGAGAAAGAGAGGCGACACTAAGACCAACCGCGGGCAGGCATCCAATAGATGAGGAGCGATGCTTTACGACCCGGAGAAACATCAACACCAAGGTTTCTCTCAAGTCTAAAGATCTGGCTGAAATGGATGACGAGCTTCGTGGACATTTTTCCGGAGAATCCAACCTCTTGGCTATCAATTATTGTGTGTATAATGCAGCGAGAGCTTTGGCCGATGCGAACCGTAAAACAAAACCAACGGTTGATCATGAGACCAAAGGACGAATGCATCAACTTGCCATAAAGATTGGCTTGGCAAGACACTACGCGTCCTGCATTCAGTGTGTGATTGACTACATTACATCTGGCAGGAATTTTACCGCCAAGGTTCGAAAGTTCGCGCGCGAACTCCGGACCCATTATCACACACTTAACAAGTCAAAGCGGATGACCATCAGGCAGCATATTGCTGAGAGAATACGGATACTATCTGACGCTAAGAGAAGTCTAGGGCGGAGGGAGAGGTGGGTCAGAGAAAATTAACAGTTTCTCTCTGACCCATCTCGACTCTTCCAAGACCCTCCAGTTACTGTCGAACATCCGCCCAAACCAGAGGAGGTCGAAGTATTTTGGAGAGAAGTCTACGAAGTTCAGTATAGACTGCACGAAGACTTAGAAAATATAAATATCTTCAAGGAGTTATGTGTTGCCCTCATAACACCTAATGCCCACCCATCACTACCGAGGAGGTGAAAAAAGTATGAAGACGGATGAAGAACTTTCCGCACCGGGACCAGATTGTATCAAAACCTTCTGGTGGAAGAAGCTTTCTTTAACCCATCAACATTTGGCCCGTATTTTCACCTCATATTTGAAGTCGGAAGAGCCGATTCCAGAGTGGTTGTTGGAAGGGCGCACAATACTCCTGCCGAAATTAGGCAACTTAGCTGACCCGAAGAATTACAGGCCAATAACTTGTCTGAACACACTTTGTAAGATATTCACAGCTATCCTAAATGATAGGATTATTCGGGCAATGGAACCTGTGTGGCAAGAAATGTATGTACAACGAGGCTCAAAGAAAGGCGTAGCCGGATGTCGGGAGAACCTGCTCATCGATAGATGTGTCTGCAAATATGCAACATTCTACCAGCGTGATCTATCGATGGCCTGGATTGATTATCGGAAAGTTTTCGATTTGACCTCGCATAGACTTATCATCTGCCTTTTGGAAATCTTAAAGGTTCATCCGCAAATAGTTGGGTGCATAGAGAGATTGATGCCGCTTTGGAAAACCAGATTTACTATTTCATCTGGAAAAAAATCGTGTGACAACAAACAAGGTCCCCTTTCAGAGAGGTGTCTTTCAGGGCGACACCATGAGCCCACTCCTCTTTTGCCTTACATTATTGCCATTATCTCTAGCACTTCGCCATTCCGACGGGTAGTTGTGCGGAAAACCAGCAGATCGAAAGTACAAATTCACTCATGTGTTTTACATGGACGATCACCGCAGAGCCGCATTCTGGATGTGTCATCAATAAAGGATACTCTCCGAAGCAGATACAAACGTCTTATCCGACAGATTTGGTCTTCCGAACTGTCGGCGAAGAACAAAGTATCTGCAACAAACGTGCTTGCTGTCCCGGTACTACTCTATTCATTTGGAGTAGTTCCATGGATGAAGAACGAGCTCAGATCCCTTGACATCGGGACAAGAAAGGTTATGAACATGAACAAAGGCATGCATTTTAAGTCTTCCGTTCCGTGACTTTACGCCGTCAGGAATCACGAAGAAATGGGCAAAGGAGCGTTTCTGTAAAAAGCAGCGGAGGAGGCTGCTGAAACACTCGGACTTGACTTCAGTATTAGGGGTGAACATAATGCATCAAATCTTATCTATCTCTAATACTCACTCCTGAAAGCCCGGATTAGGAAAGCATAAGAGAAAAACTTTCGTGAACAGCTCCTCGATAAGAGGATGCACGGTATCTTCCACAGAAATGTGAAGGATCAGTCGCCACATTTTGAGCCAAGACATTCCCGATGATAGCTGCAGGGCGTGCCATGCAAACCCCGAGCATTTAGCTCACATACTATCTAGTTGTCCAACTCACGCGGGAACGACCTAAATTCAAAGGTATAATACGGCACTGAGAGTGCTTCATTACCATCTCTGTCATTCTTACGGCATTAACCTTAATATCGCTCCTCTTAATGCTCCTGGGGAAATTGAGTCAATTGTCGAGAACGGGAAGTGCCGCATATACTGGAACTTTATATTCTCGACAATTGTTTCTGTTGCTCATTCGGCGCCTGACATGGTTCTTCTTGACTTCGAGAAGCGAACCATGTTCGTTATCGAATTTTCGGCACCAGCTGACAAAATCATCATAACCCAGGAGAATGAAAAGAAAGAGGGGTATCGAGACCTTATAAGGTAGTTGCAACGATTGTACCTGGAATATTCTGTTCAACTAATCGTTCTTATCATTGGCGCTCTTGGAGGTGCCAAGCTTTTACTTGCTAATGGCCTAAAAAGCATCCCTGCGTGTCAACAATATGCTAAAACACTTGCGGGAAAAATGTAGAAGGCGGTAGTCCTTGGGTCGCTCCGTGTTTTTAGAGTGCACGAGGCTTTTGCTGGATCGTCGTATTGATTCCTTTATAGACTGTAACCACCTATCTCATGGCCGTGAGACGTGGTTGTGGCTAAAATTTTACCGCGATTTCGCTGGGAGCGGATGCAATTTTCCAGATTAGCACCAGCTCCCGGCGAAATCCTGCGGTTGTCCTTATGATTAATTTTTAATTATACATATATGAATATTATATATGAATATTCATAAATATTGAGATATATAGGGAAAATTTAAATATAAACCATTCATTCATTCTACTTTGCACATGGTAATATATTTAAAAAAAAACAATGTACTATCGAAGGAAATGTGAAAAATATTGAGGCTTCAGGTAGTCAACTTTGTGTCAATCACCCTTATGACCTAATTTTTTTATAAAAAGAATATAATTTTTTTGGATCAGTTAAGAAAAATCTACAGATTGCGTTGTGAATACTTAATAAAAAGAAAAAAGTTCAATAAAAGGTTTCGATGGTGTAAGATTCTAAACTTTATTGAAACAAACATAACGAAATATTTTGAAAATTCCAAATGGGCTGTGTCACTTCCACCAACATGAAGTATTTAAAAATTAATGACTGCAAGTGGAAAAGCAAGAATGATTCACGCAACCATTGTATTACATCTTACTTTATTTACCTGAAGAAGAATCCCTTTACTTTATATAGACGAAAAACTTATTCTTCCATTTGAATAAATTTTTATTAAATATAACAAAATACTTATTTGATACAAAACAATGATTTACGTTATATGAACACACTAGATATATCTTTACTGAATGATCACAAAGAAAAGATTAATTTGACCATTTGTTTTAAAATAATTATAATTAGGGGTACAAAGTACCCTGTACAAAGTTTTCAATAGAGTTTGAAAATGATATTTTTCTTTTCGCATTGTGAAAGATCCTATTCAATTGGGTTCGCCAGCAAAATTGTCCTATTATTGCATAAAACTTCTTGACCAATGGTTATGGTTTATCCATAGAAAATGATGTCCACAACTCTAATATTCAATGTTAGGCCAAACGTCGAGAAATAAGTGAAAAAAATTTGCGCCAAGAATTGAAACTTAAAAATATATAGAACATTTCTGTAACGTGATTTCAACACTGTCGTGCGACTTCAATCATACTTTCGTGACTCCATTTGACTCTAGTTTTTCAATTCGTTAGTTGCTGACTACAATAAATTTGAGCGATGACTGTCGACTTCACTCTGACTTCGTCCTGCCTTCATGGCTCTGTTTGAGTCGCCACGTACTGTACATTGCAGCGTGATGCCCTTTTCGATTATTTGTATACCACGTCATCTCGACCTCGATGACTTTGTTCTGACATCGTACTGAAGCGGCACCTGACTTCAAATTGACCCGACCTGAGCGGTCTTGACCTTTAAACGGCTGCCAGGTCAGGGTCAAGGTCAAGGTCAAATGTTAGATTCTCATCAACACTTGATACTTACATAAGTTTGTCCACTATGGAATATTTCTCCAATAGTGCTGTTCTAATAGCCATCAAAATAGTGTTGGAATTAAAATGACCTTAGAGTAACATTTAAGGTCATCCGAAACAAGTGACCTGAGTGCATATTCGAATGTAAAATTTTTCGTTCTTTCGATTGCCGGTGTCAAAAAGGGTCGGTTCTATTAAGAAAAAGGTGACCTTGAAACAACCATGAAATTTATCCTCAAGGTTAAAAGTTAGGTCACCATCAAGTTCCTTGTTGAAAGTAACCTACAAATTACATACAAAATGACGCAACGTGAGATACAAAAAAAAGTTTTGACGAGGAAGTTGAGGAAATACAGAGAGAGGTTTGTGGATGAATTTTAACTTTTAAAAGGCCCTAAAAAATTTTTCTAAATAATTTTCTGAAAGAACTCGTTGCCTTTAATTATATAAGGTAACGCAGAAAATAAATATAAGTTTAAGAATGTCTATCGTATGTATACTTTTAGAAAAATTGATTTAAATTATAGAAGATTTTTTTGGTCTGTATATATAATATGTGATTTTTTAAAATGGATATATAATACAATAAATATGAAAATATTAACTGTGTTGCAAAATTAAAATTTTGAAGCAATATGACTTGTACACGGAAAGATTTTTGTTTCAATATTTGATATTATGATATTAATAATAACTTACATAGTACATTGCAAAATGCGGGGATTCCAGAAATAATTAAAATATTTCTCATGCATTAGATGAGTATAGAATTAAAATATGCAATTAAAATATCGAAAAAGAAGAAGATTTAGTATAGTCCATATGAAAGATTATTTTTTTCTGTCTGAAAATGCAAAATAATAAAAGTAATAATATTATTATTATTAGAAAGTGTAACATATTGGGAATTATAAATAGCGAGGATGATATAAACATATAAGAATATTCGATACATTGACATAGCTCGCTAGTTTTGTAATTTTATTTTCTGAAACTATATTTACTAGTTCGAAAATATCTTTTGAGCAATATGTGATAGGGGATTTATTTTCTAATCGAAACCATTTTTGAATTTTTAGTTTCATTAGTTAAATCATTCAATGAAATTAAATAAAAATTTGAATAATATTGCATAATATGAAAATCAAAGAGAACAGTCTGAAAGTCGTTAATATTTATTTGATTACAATTAGAATTTAAGAGCTAAAGCATTTTTAATTTTGAATATTCATCAATTATAAAGAATAATTTTTGGGTCGAAAAAGAATTTAAAGTGTTTTTCAAAATCATTTACTCTTAAATATTAAAATGTTAAAAATTAAGTTCAAAATAAGCCAAAATTGAAATTCCAATTAAACTCCCAACATTCAAACTTGATCTTTACACTCTTGGCCTTTTTAATCTCTAGGAATTTCGTAGCTGAAATATGGAACGCACTTCTTGATTATTATCTTTTTAACTCAGTATAACTAATATCTGTGAAACTTGAATAAATATAAAAGGTCGTTAATATTCTTTAACAATTTCTTTATTTTAAACTTGTGATTTTATATTCTTTATTTTTAAACGAAGTCAAGACATTTTCAGAAAAATTTCATTAAGCAAGAAAAATGTATGAGAATTAACATTTTTAACCTTTTGTCAATCACCTATGTACGCATATAATACTTTTTAACTGTATAAGTAAAAATAAATATATAACAGCATAGAACAGGTTTAAAAGGATTTAAAAAAATTTCAGAATACTATTATTACATTTTCAAACAATTAAAGAAAATTTTATGTATCATTAAAGAAAGATATTCAATGAAATAGAATTCAAAAACAACATTTAAAAAAAATTTATTAAGGATGTATTGCATCTTATGAAAGGATAATTAAAAAATTGACAATAACACAATTGTAAATCAATATGAAGTATGCTAATTTTCGAAATAAAGATTTTTCTGAAAGCTTCTGCTGGTTATGTTGAACCTTGTTATTTTCTTATTATGCCTTATTTTAGAAAACCCCATGCAGCATTGTGCCCCTAGAAATTTGTTTACCATTGTCCAATGGGTCAACTAGCACTGTTTTGATTAAAATTACAAATAAGACTATTTATTGCTTATTTTTTTCCAGCTGAAGAACATCAACATACAAGGTGAGAGTGTCGCTTATAACATTTGTACATGCCTGAGTGAAGTGAAATAATCCAAGAAAAAATTACTCGAAGTAAATTATTTTACCTTCACAGCTCCTTTAAGTAAAAGCAGATTAAGCTTGGTGCAGCAAGTATATCAGAGATGTTGAAACTCAGCATCATGACCGGAGTTGACTGACCAAAGGAATTCAGAGTCTGTGGGACAGTCTGCATTCATTTTTTAATTTTATTATAAGAAGGAGTGCTGGCGCCGAAAGTAGCTGTTCTTTTCGTCGGAGCAAATATGTAAGATTTGCTGATTAAATGTGTTTGCAGACGTCAATACAAATACGTATATAAATTTGTTGAATAAAAGCTTATACTCATTATCACAGAAAAACAAAAGTAAGTTTCTGTTGCCGACAATTTTCAAGTTGATAGAGTTGAATTTTTCTCATGGAAACTTCAAAGAATAGCATGTACCTTTAATTTTTCGCCCAGAGTTTCACAGAAAAAAAAGAAGAGAAACTTTATGACGATTTCCAACGAAAGATTCGCTGCAACAAAAATTAACTTTGCAGGATAAACTTTAACCAAAGATCGGTTAAGCGTTCTTTATTTTTCATGAAAACACATTTGTTTTAAAAAACGCGAAGTTGTTTGAATAAAACTTTATTTCTCTAAAAAATTTCCTGCAACAAATTTTATTATTACTTTATTTTGTGTTAACAATATTGCCGATACTTTATTATTATTTAATAATTCTATAAAATGTTTATGCTTGTTTAAATATGATTTTTTTTCGTGAAATTCTATGCATACCCCCCCCTCCCAATAATTTCTGAATCGACAAAAAAACGAAGGCGTTTTAAACAAAAGGATATTTTTAGGTTCCGCAAAACCCATGAAGTTTTATTTTTTTATACTT
Source organism: Belonocnema kinseyi (assembly GCF_010883055.1). Classification (NCBI taxonomy): domain Eukaryota; kingdom Metazoa; phylum Arthropoda; class Insecta; order Hymenoptera; family Cynipidae; genus Belonocnema; species Belonocnema kinseyi. The sequence continues at coordinate 75,181,377 of NC_046659.1, read as the reverse complement.
CATTCAGAATTGTCCAAATTAGGCTTATCGCGTAAAGCCTTAACATTTATTTTGAAATTTACCCATATAATTCGAATAAAAAATCCCTTTTTTAGTTCTACTCCTATACGTTTGTTTGATAGGGACCAAAAAATCCCATTAGTGAAATATTAGGATTCATGAATTTTTGGCGCTAATTATTTTTTTTTGCTACTTCTTTATATAAAAATTGTTTTTAATACATAAGAAATAAATTTCTATTCATATTTTTATATTTCGATTAATCTTTGAATAATGTTTTTTTTTAATTTTCCGCTCTTTTCCACTCTTCACACTATATTCTGCTTGCGCATTCGCCGAGTATACACACCGGGGAGCCTGTCTATAGAGATCCGACAATCACACTAAGAACCCTATGAGGATCCAAAGTTCATACAAGAGAGCTTGTTTATAAGTTTTCAACTTTGATTCTGGAGAGACCCTTATTAGTATCCAACATTCCATCTTTTTATATACGCTAGTTCTAATGCCAAAGTCTGAAATCTTAAATTTAAAATATTACTTTTATTTTCAATAAAGAGCGAGAGACAAATAAAACTTGACACACGCACACGGACAAACACATACACAAATCTGCTACAGAAAGAATAATATGGCCTAATAATATGCCCTGCTATATTATTAGGCCAAAGGTAAAAAATACAATTTTCACATTAATGTTGTCATTTATTAAACGATATTTCTTTTTTTATCACTCTTGCCTCATTTGTTAAAGCAGATAATGAGAGTAGCGAACTATAATTTATAAATGGCGAGCCACCTGGCAGTACAGTCCTGACTTCTGGACCAGTCACCCAATGTCTGATCAAAGCAAATCATACCCCTCACCAAATTCAGCATTTCACCGGCTAAGCAGTGGTCTACGCCGTTATAGCCAGACACCAGTCTGTCTTAAACGTCCGTGCGCACTGCACTGATACCGTGAGACGCTGGAAACCTCAGTTTGCCACCAGTGTTGCCATTTACAGTAAAATTGTACTCCAAAAGTACAGTCCGATAAATTTTACTACGTAAATATCACCGTAACAATTCTAGTACATTTGACTTTCTCTTATTTTTACATTCTCATCTCAATAAGACAAAAAAGCAGAATAAAAAAATATATAAATCATCGTAAATTATGCACCCAAAGCAGATCCATAAATTTGTTGCAATCACTTTTTTATTTGACGCGTTGTTTTTGTTTATTCGTAAAAAAACATTAAAAATGAAAAAAATTTTGAATTTGATCTGGAAATTTACTTTTAACCGTTTTTTTCTCTCACGAGGCGCGTGATCACAAGGTTTTCGTTAAAGCCGAAGGAGCTTTAATACATGAGAATTTAAAATTACTAAATGCCAGTTGTATTTTAATTTTAAAAGTCCTATGCAACAATTTTATTTTTTCTCCTCTTTTTCTGAAATGTGATTCAGAAATTTTCTAAAATTTCTATATAGTATAGTATATATCTAATTGTATTTAGCTGAGAATCTATTTCAAATGATATATTTGCATGGGTTTTATTTTCGCATTCTAATAATTAGGACAGCCCCAAGCAAATATTTGCTTGCTTTTGAATCAAGTCTAATAGAATTGTAAACAATCTTCTGGAGTATTATCTTTTTCAATTTAATATAAGTAATATGTGTTGATATATAAAATATTTAGAAAAACTGTTAATATGGAGCAATTTTCTATTTTCTACTTTGGGACTTATGCCTAATTAGATATTTTAGGTACTTTTTTATTTATAATTTATAAAGAAAGTCGTTGAAAATGTGTCATCTTTACTTTATTCACTTTAATTTTAGTATATAATAGAGAAAATTTTTGAGAAAATGTATAATAATAAAAATAATAAGAATAAAAAAAAATGGTTAGTTTAAATTAATAGTATTTCTGTTTATCTAACGGAATATCTAGCAAGGTTTTGATAAAAGCATGAGGTATAAATATTTTTCATATTTTTATTCTGTACATATATATTTTATTCTGTATAAATAATATGGTATGACATTAACTGTCTTTTTTGACGACCCAGAAGTTAGCTATGCAAAAAAAATGATCTAATAATTGTGGTAAACAATTCGGAGTTGTTAAGTTAAAAGTAACATACCTTGAAGTATCATGAATAAAAAAACATTTTGGAAAATGCAAAAAAGTTAGTTTAAACATTGTTTTTGCCCCCTCTACGCACACAGCTTTACGATATCCCATGACGCATATGGATTTGATTATTTATCCTTTTTATTATTATTATTATTATTACACCACTAAGTCATTTCCCTTTCGGGGTAGGCGTGACTCGGTAGGGGAAATGAGTAGTGTGTGGAAGCGATAGAGTTTTTTCAGATTGATCCAGAATTCTCGTGCTATTTAAATAAATAGCACTCGTTTCTTACTTTGTCCATCAGGGTTTTCCCGCATATTATGCGCATGAATCTCATGTCAATTGCGTTAATTTTACTCTTATCTTTTTCTTGATAAGTCCATGTCTCGCCTCAGTATAGTATAGTTGGTACAAATATAGAATTATGTATTGCCATTTTAGCTTTATTTGATATATTTTTACTTCTGATAAGGGGACCTGCTCTACCAATAACCTTCTTACCTTC
>NC_046659.1:75160154-75178643 GCF_010883055.1 Belonocnema kinseyi | reverse complement strand
CCTTCGAACACCATAGTTTTTGTTTTATTTGTGTTAATTTTGAGGCCCATGCTCTTCATGCTTGCATCTAGTTTATTCAACATTCTTTGTAAGTCTTCGATATACTCTGCCATAACAACCTTATCATCTGAGAACGCTAACCCACGTACCCTTACTGTTTGAAGATTCACACCCTCTTCGTCGAAGAGAGCCATTCTTAAACACTTGTCCATAAATAATATAAATAAACATGAAGACATAAAGCATCCTTGTCTAACTACTTGAATAATATCGAAACAGTCACTCAGTTTCCCATTCACTCTTACACTCGCTTTGCTACCTGTATATATTGTTTTTATAGCTTGTAGGATCCATCCATTGACTCCATACTCTTTCAGGACTTCCCAAAGTTTACTTCTATCTACCTTGTCAAAAAATTTTTCTAGGTCAACAATCCTTCATTATAAATAATACCTAGAGCCTAATTTTTATGAATTTTTTTTAATAATATTTATTTGTGGAACAGTAAATAAGGAAATTTTGTTATGAGCATCATACTGATATCTTACCGGTGAAAAAATTTATCATTAGATTACAGGTGTTTGAAGATCAATTTAACAAATTAAGACCTAATTTTGTTTCCTTCAAAAATATATATTGTACATAGGCTCCACAAGAGGGCCCTATTGAGTGCCGGTATCTAGGTTGCAGTTAAATGTTTCCATTTTAAGGCAAAATTCGGGTTTCAGAGGGTTAAGATAAAGGGGTTTTGTGGTTACCTGTAACTGGGTTAGTCATAGTTTTTTATCTGAAGCACAGAGATCTTCATTTGTTCACTTCGTGCAAAGCTGTGTTAAAGTCTGTTTGTAATACAGTGGCGGCAGGGAAAGTGAAACAAAAAGAAAATGTTAATGTGAATTTTGCACACTTAATAGAATCAACAGCTTTCCAGCCATTCTGCAATAGGGGCTTTTTATGTGGATTATCGTTTTTTCCATCAAACGGTGAGTACTCTTAAATCATTATACATGTTTTATCGTACACAATATGCACTTTTACTCATAAATATCACCAAAAACTTTGTGATTCTCAAGTAGTCTGAAAATTTTCTATTGTAAAATTGAGGGGGTAATTACTTCATAACGTAGAAGTTAGGTTTAGCTGAAAATAAAATATTGTTAAGAGATGAAACGTTTTGAACTTTGTTCCAATGAAGAATGAAGTACGAAATAAAAGAGTTTTTAAATTTTGCAATTAGAAATTTACAAATATTATATTTGTAATGTTCGTTTTTTGGCAATACAAGTAAATGTTACTTGTAATGAAAAGATTAACATTAGATTAAGTTATCTCAAATTTTACGTGATGTGATGACACTATCTAGCTATCTTTATGGTATTTTCAGCAGCATACTTCAAAATGCAACAGTTGATTTTTTAGAATATTTTTCTGGAAATAATTAAAGTTCTGAATTTGTTAGAAATCTTTATTTTTAAAAAATTTCACTGTTCGAAATTGTAGAAAATTCTTTTTTGTGTGCAACTGTTCATTTTTGTAGTAAATTTGCTTATGTCAGATAAATTCTGGCAAATAAATGTTCAACAAAGTAGTTAACTTAAGGAATAAAAAGAATACATTATTTAATCAAATGTAAAATAGCTGAAATTTCATTTTTAAATGATTACATTTCAAAAATGAAATGGAAACGATTTTTCAACAAAATACATCTTACCCAAATTCAACTAATAAGACGAACTTTTAACTGAAATGATAAATTTTCGGCGAAAATAATAAATTTTTAGCGAAGTATTTTGAGGATGATATCGGTATTAATATTATTAATAATTATACATCAATATTTTAATTTATAATTAAAATTACAGGGCGATTTTCAAGTTTAATATATTCAATGTAAGAAGCTATACGTGCAATACTTCCAACTATTGCCTATTAAAGTAGAATAATATTTATTATTTTAAGAAATGTGATATTTAAAGAAAAATTCAATTAAATGAATTTAAGTAAAAATTGTTTCAGAATTTATTGGTATTTGTTTTTATTCAGTGAAGGAGAATTTGAATTAGTTTCTTTACATAGATAATTTTTTATTCAAATAATATTTCTTATTAAAATTTGAATACTTATTGGTATCATTTTTTGTGTGGAATTTTTTATCTGTATGTATACGATAATTGAATAATATTACTTGGTCAAATTTATACCTAAGATTTTAAATTAGATATTATATGTATATTTAATAAAATGGTTTATTATTTCTGATATTAAATCCACTCATAATTACAGTTAAAACATTTTAATAGTTTGGAATGTGTAACATATTCAAAATTTATCCCAATTTCCATATACATTATTGTTTCATGCTTTTAATTTATCTTTAAGAAGAATTGAATTCTGAAATTGTTTTGAAAAATAAATTTAATACACATATACGTATAATGTTTTAATGAAAATTAAAAGTAACATTGTAAAGGCCTCTTATTGATTCGAATTGTTTCTGGTCATTAAAAAATGAAGAACTTTAATTTTAAACATTTGATTTCTTCTATGAATCTTTTAGAAATTCAAATCTGTTACAATGTTTTAAGTTTAGCATGAGTGAAGTCTTTAATTAATTACTTTATTATATAATTTAATATTATTTATCATTATCTAATAAAAAATTATTCTTAATTAAAAATATAATAGAATATAAACATTATATCAAAATTAATATCATAGGTGAAAATCTTTTTCAAATGAATATTATTAATTTATCGCATCAATATCAATATTGCGGTGGTTTTGGCATATTGATAATTAAGAACATTGGATAGAAACTTTCAATGAATAACAAATTTCTTGAAATAATAAATATTAACATAATTCCGTAGGAAATACTTTAAGGAATTAAACGAATACCTCCTAATGTAGAAAATATTAAATTTGATAATCATGCTCTAATTAAAAGTATATAAACTCCTAATGTTTAAAGACATTATAAATTTATTATAAATATGTATTTTTAATACTAATATTATTCTTAAAACTGAAGATAAAAAATTAATTTTTTCACTTATTAGAATAATATTTTATAGTTGAGTAAGTCCTAAAGACCAATTTGAAAATCAACTATTCCATCTTTAATTAGAAAATGTATTCTTTTTAGTTGCCAATTTAAATATTTTGTACAAACTTCATATACGTCGTTCAGAATTCGTCTATTTTGAAGAATGTTATTTTGGTTAAAATTCCAAACTTAAATTTCCCAGAAAGAAATTTACTACCAAATGGAACAGTTGGATTAAGAACAGACGAATTTTTTACAAACTTAAACTGTAGAATTTTTAACAGTCAATTTCTCTGAAAAAATAAAACTTTATCAACAGAAAAATTTTGTACAAAATCAATTGTTGTATTTTCAACTATGCTGCGGGAAATTCCATAATGCTAGCTAGCGAGTGTCAAAACATAAACTAAAATCTGCGTCAACTTTTTCTAAATTGAATCTTTTGATTGCAAGTGACGTGATGTTGGAATCGCCGAAAAACGTAGATCCAGAATATAATATTATTAAATTGCTGATCTGGAAGCAAAAAATTTTATGTTTCGCATTAGCTTCATCATTAAAACAATGAGGCGTCCCGCTGTAAAGGCTAAACACAACACTCCTGTTTAGTCAGCGACGTGAGGGTAAGTCTAGTGCAGCGATTCCCAAACTTTTTATTCACTTTCTGGGGAGCGGCAGGGCCGCCACCCTCACATTTATTCACAATACCCTGCCGCCAAAGGGGGACACTTTAGTGCTTCACTGCTTGACACACCATGCTTCACGCGAGAGAATTAGAACCGGTTGAGAAAAATTAAAATGTGTTAATATGTTAATAAATTAAATTTTAATTAGTTGAATCAATTTCCTAATCTAATTTTAAGCAAATGAAAAGAAAGTTGATGAAAATCGGTTAATATCTTCAATGCCAGTTGACAGTTCTTGTAACTTCGCGTGTTCTTAACGACATGCTTAACTACTAGAGATGTTAACCGATTTTCATCAACTTTTTTTCATTTTCTTAAAATTACATCAGGAAAATGATTCAGATAATTAGAATTGAATTAAGCCATATCTTCAGGATCTTAGTTATTGTAACAGCCTTAAATCTCATGACAATGAAAGGGTCCTCATAGCGGGGGGGGGGGGGGCTGCCGAGTGGCTGGATCCGGGCTGGCTTCCCCCTCGAGGGCTGCCGGTCCAGGGTGGCATCCCCCTGCCGGCGGCAGCCTCATCGGCCAGCGGCACTAGTTTGGGAATCGCTGGTCTAGTGGAAAGGCTTAGGGGAGCAGGTACTAGGCAGTCTGATAAGTACCTGAAAATTCTAAGAGATGGCATTAGTATTCACTGATGTGAACCATTTTCGTCGAGCTTGATCCTTCAAATGACGCCTGTAAAAACTTCAGCCATTTATGTTTACGCTTTTACAAGTTACAGCACTGAGAAGCGACTAACCTCCGAGTTTTTTTCAATATGGAAAAATCTGAATTTCGAGTTTTGATCAAACACTACTATCTTCGCAAGAAAACGATATCCGAGACCAAGGCCAAGCTGGATAAGTATTACCCGGACTCTGCACCGTCGATTGGAACGATTCATAAGTGGTTTACCGAGTTTCGTTGTGGCCGTACGAGCACAATTGATGCTGAACGATCTGGGTACCCAAAAGAGGTCTCTTCACCAGAAAATTTCGAAAAAATCCATGATATGATGTTGAATGATCCCAAAGTGAAATTGAGAGAGGTAGTTAATGCTGTAGGCATATCATTGGAACATGTGAACAATATCGTGCATTCAGTTTTGGGCATGAAGAAGCTCTGCGCCCGATGGGTGCCGGCGTTTGCTCACAGTGGACCAAAAACGAATTCGTGTGACAACGTCCCAGCAGAATTTGGCATTATTTTCGCGTAAGCCGACCGAGTTTTTGCGCCGATTCATAACCATGGATAAAACCTGGATACACTACTACACTCCTGAGTCCACGTAACAGGCAAAACAGTGGGTTCCACCGGGCCAAAGTGCTCCGAAGCGTCCAAAAACGCAACAATGGGTCGGAAAGGTTATGGCCTCCGTATTTTGGGATGCACATGGCATAATGTTCATGGAATATCTTGAAAAAGGTAAAACCATAACCGGAGCATACTATTCATCATTATTGGACCGATTGAAAATCGAAATCGCCGAAAAACGACTATTACTTGTTCCCTAACGTGAAGAGATGACTCACCAGTAAGCGTTTTTACTCAAATGAGGAGCTCATAGCTGAAACTGAGGCGTCTTTTGGAGACCTTCCGATCGAGTACTTTTCGGACGGTATCAAAAAGTTAGAAAATCGTTGGACTCGCTGTATCGACCTAAAAGGAGAGTATGTTGAAAAATAAAACCGACTTTGGCCAAGAAAACGTCTCCGTGTTTCATTTTTCAGGGACTTATCAGACTGCCTAGTAGGTGGCAATGAAATGAATACTGCCCCATTTAACTACCTTTATTATTCAAACGGGGACAGTGGTCCATTAAGATTCATAAATTTTCTATCCATTATTATGCTTAATCGGTGGAAAAACCACGTGTCATAATATAATCATTATTTACGGCCTTATTTAAGTAAAACGGGGCGATTTCCGTTTCATCGCGGTGTACCTGCTCGTCTTGGGCGATCGTCTTTTCCTCCACGGCTACCTGCGTAACCTTCTCTTTCCACTGCGCAACGATACTATCCCTCACTGGATTCGAAATTGCTTCAGGCCCTCGATGTTAGGTCCCCCATAAAGATAATCCTTTTGTCTTTCAACTTACCCTTTTCCTCGATATTTCCACGCCTATTCCTCGATTAAAAATGCTCGAAGGTAGACAAAATCCCTGAAATTTTTATGAGTTTGCCAGTATAATCGTAAATATAGGTAGATTCTCGACAATTCCGATGAAAATATTAAATTTTTATAAGCTCCCCATTGCGTTAATGAAGTGATTTAAAATCAATTTTCTATGTTTTTTTCTTTGGTAAAGCTGTTGAGAATTTAAGAAAAATCCGCATTTTTCAAAAATGATTAAAAGAGAATGTCAACTTAAATTAATTATTATCTAACTAAAATTTCAAAGTGCACCAAGAGTAAAAAATGTTGGAAGAAAACTACCACATACAAGAATAATTTTAAGAGAATATTGTTATAAATAATAATAATAATAACTTGTTCAAACACTTAATTTTTTTAACTTGAATTAGTTATCAATCCATCATAACATAAAAAGTAGAAAATTGTATCTATTATTTTTATTTATTGTTTTATTATTTTTATTTATTATTGTTGTTTTTATTTATTATTCATTTATTTATTATTTATAATTGTATTGTATGTATAATTAACCAAAAGTGGAAAATTGTATAATTTTTCGTCCATGAAATGTCAATATATGATATTTATAATTTATTAGATTGGAATTAAGCTAATTTTGTATATTAATATGATTTTCTTGAACAGACTAATATTCTTCAAATAGGAATAGATTCAAGTTGAAAGACAAAGGGATTATCTCCTCAAGGGACGTAGCATCGAGGGTCTGGAACAACTTCGAATTCAGTGAGTGGTAGTGTCGCTGCACACTGGAAGGGGAAGGGTACGCAAGTAGCCGTGGGGAAATGACGACTGCCCCTCGTCTTACCCTCTCCACTCGACTTCTCCTCACGTCCCTGACTGAGCGAGATTGCTATGCCCGGCTTTGCCAGCAGGGGGGTCCCTTTGTCCTAATGAGGCATAAAATGCGATACATAAAAATGTTATAGTTTTGAAACCAGCAAATTAAAAATCTTATATTCAGAATCTATGTTTATTTGCGATTCCAACGATATATAACTTGCAATTAAATGATTGAAATTAGACTAAGTTATGTCAGATATTAGTTTTTTTTGACCCTGGCTCGATAGAATTATGGAATTTTCCGTGGAATAGTTGAAAATGCAACAGTTTATTTCGTAGAAAATTCGCCTGTTGACAATTTAATATTCAGCCGGTGGAAGTAATGCTCTTATATTTTCCATATTATAATCTACTATAATGAGTATATTCATTTTAAGTTTAATTTCCTTTTAATCAATTGCCCTTGTGTTGAATACACTAGTGTCAAACATCATTTTTAATATTATAAAATTATTGTGTATGTCTATATGTGTATGTGTATACTAAATAACTCATATTGTGTACTGTTTTGTTAAGGATTCGTCTTTCTGGTTTAAAAATTCAAGTACTTGGTTTCAAGTATAATATTCTTCTAGGCAGTTGGGTAAAAATCCGTATATTCTATTAAACTTTAAAAAAACGAATTTTCTACCAAATAAACTTAATGCATTTTCAACTATTCTACGGAAAATTCCATAATGCTATCAAGTCAGGGTCAAAACAAACTAATATCTGACATAACTTAGTCTAATTTCATTATTTTAATTGCGAGTTACATATAGTTGGAATCGCAAAAAAAAACATAGATTCCGACTATAATATTTTTAATGTGCTGATTTCAAACCTATAACATTTTTATATATGGCATTTTATGCCTCATTAGGATAAAGGAGCCCCCCGTTGGCAAAGCCCGGCACAGCAATCTCGCTCAGTCAGGGACGTGAGGAGAAGTCGAGTGTAGAGGGTACGACGAACAGGTATACCGCGATGAAATGGAGACTGCCCGTAAAACTATCCTGTAGACAGCTGTATATATCTTATATCGCAAAAGATCTACTTCTGAAGATTATAGTTTCTTTTAGGTTGGGTTTTGGGGAATTTTTCATCTGATCATAAAATTAAATTTTCGTTCAAGTAGGGTATTAGGGAATTTTTAATTTCTCTAGGAAATGCTCATGTTTTAGAATAGAAACATTAAATAGGTTTTAAGAATTTGAAAGTTCATATGTACGGCGAGATAGTCATAAATTCGATAAACAAATTTTGTTGTAAACAAGTTGTATGTAGAGGTGGTGCAAGCCTCATGGAGTTTGAAACGTATTTCCAATAACTAAAAAAGCGTTTTTTTTAAATCATTGAAGTCGGATTCGTAAAATTTGGGCACAATTCTTTGTAATATTCATTATTTTTTCGATAATAAAAAATTAAGCCAAATAATCTATTTTATAAGTAGATATTGCAAAAATGGTATAAATTTACATGTTTTCTAAAATGTAGTATAACTTTCGAGATAATCAACATTTTTCAATGTTCGTGGGTTCATTTTAAAGCTAATTTTTCACCGTATCACAGTAGCTAATAGTATAAATCTTTAAAAATTTCTTACGAAATTGCAAGAAGTTGAATTAGCAATGAAAAATTTGTGAAAATTGCAAATATTTTTTTTTTGTAACAAAATATTTTTGTAGAATAGATGAAACATATAATCATAACATTTCTATGTAAGTTTAAAAATGTATAAAGTTGTTTATGTTTGTTCAGAATTGCAGATAAGATTTTTTCAAAAGTTTCTGGCTTTTTTGTTACAATTTCAAGCTCTTGCATTTTCATAAGAAAATTCTCAAGAATTCTACTCATAGGCTGCTGTAAGATGGTGAAAAAAAGCTAAAAAATTCACTCAATAATATTGAAAAGTGTTGATTATTGCGAGATTTATTAAGGTTATTGAACATCAAAAGATGGTTGTAAACAATATAAATATGTTTAAACTATCATATTTCTTAACTTTTATTTATTATTACCTCACTCAGTAAAAAGTGGATAAAATGTTGTCAATTTTAGCAATTTGTATTTAAAAAGCCCTAAATACGCGAAAACCCCATTTTTCACGCATGCGGTTCTTTGAGAAGTCTACAAAAACAGAGTTATGGCGATTGTATTAAATAATAATATAGTGATAGGAATAATATATACTCTAGTTGCAACGGCTAAAATTCATATAAATGAGATTGAACCATCATCATGGCTTCGCCTCACTAAGCCGAACTGCTGCCGTCGATCGTCTTCAGGAGGGCTATGGTCCGTATGTCCTTTGTACGTATGAAGGACTAAAATGCGCAATATATAACTTTCTTCATTCACCACTTAATAATTTATAGTTATAATATCTAAAATATTCAAATTATAACGATTCCAATGATATACTATTTTACTTACAACTTAGAAAATCAAATAATAAATTTTGAAGCTTCTATGAAATTTACTTACTATCGGCGAGAAAATGATAGGCATCTGCCTTTGAAACTTAATAACTCACCAAAAAAAGGTGGCACAATAGAAAAATAGTCACATGAAAGCTGAAAGTGTTCGACGTAAATGAGCTTGAAGATTTTAATGCAAAAAAAATGTGTGCATTGCAGACTAATATTTAAAAAAAAAGTATTTTCGGATACATAGAAGAACAGTCAAGTTTTCGAGCATAATTTTTTAAACAAGGGGCGATGGGAAAAATTTCAAAAAATTCATGAAAATGAAGAAAACTGTTGTGAACCAATCTCAGTTGAGGAATTTGAAGAATAATAGAAATTCTTGTTCAAAAGTACAAAAACTTACAACTATATTATCTTGATTTTTAATAAAGATATTAAAGCGATTAAAGCCGCAAGCTGTAACGGATATGCTCTGTAATTATTTTCAAACACCTAAAAGTGTGTTGTAATCTTTTTTTTTGGTGAGAATAGCGATATTTTTAGACATTTTTGTTCTTGTTGAAAAACAATTGTCAGAAAGCAGGGGGGGGGGGGCTTTTTTACTGCCGACAGCTGGTACCTTTCTCCGACCATTGGTTCTGAGTCCTTGGGTCCGAAAGAGCCTGTCCGTTACTGTTTGCAGTTTGAATGACTCTAATATGTTTATTGAAATTGAAGATAATGTAGTTGTACGATTTTGTAGTTTTAAGCAACAATTTCTATTAGTCCTCAAATTCCTCAAATGTAACTGGTTCAAAACAGTTTTCTTCATACTCATGAATTTTTTCAAATTGTGCTTATTGCTCCTTGTATAAGAGATAATGCTCTAAACTTGACTCTTCTTAAATGAACCCAAAAATCCTTAACATTTTTTATTTTACTGCGCTAGCATTGTTTTTTGGCCGAGTTGTAGAGCATTAGAGGCAAATACTAATCGTTTTCTCGCCAATAGTAACTTCAAAAATTCCGGATTCCGTAAATTTACTGTATTTTTCAAAGTAGCACATTTCTAAAAATTATCCTTAAATAATTTTGCACTCCCAGTCATGGTTTCCATCTCGAGAGTGTCTCTATGAACTTCAGAAAACAGCTGGATTTTTGACCAAGCACGATTTTCACTCGATTAAGAAAATAATCTTGGTATATTTTCAAAACTCCTCAGTATATCTTAAATTTACTCGATTTTTGTTCACATCAAGAATTGAGTAATCATTTGTTCAGTTTTTCATGAAAATTAGGTTTTGCTTTTCTAGTTGAGAATTATTTTTTTTACATAAAATAGAACTATAGCATGATTCGTTGAAAATTTATTTCTCCAGTTGACAATTACTGATTTTTAAATATCAAAATAAACGTATGCATCTTGTAAAAAATAAATCTTGTTGATAGACGATTAATATTTTCGAGTAAACATTCAACTGTTTGGTTTAAAAATTGTTTTTCGTTAAAAATCCATTTACGTGATTAAAGACTTATTATTTTAGTAAACAATTTTTTTTTCTTTAAAGTCTTCCTATTATGTTTCAAATTCGCTTTCATTTAATTAAAAATAAATGTAAAATGTCTAGACTGTCTCAATTTTAAATATTATTTTCGAAAGTAAGAATAGTTAATTTTCGTTTGATCAAACTTTGTTCTTTAGAAATTATCCTCATTTATACAAATACAATCTTTTTGTTTATTGAAAATATACCTGTTTCTTGGACATTGAGTCACTTTGATTAATGATTCAACAAATTTTTTATAAATTTGTTGTTTGTTTGCAAATACAGTTTTTTTATTTAAAATGTAAATATTCCATTTGCCGTTGAAACTGGATCTTCTTTGCTTGAAACTTCATTTTTTTGTGAAAAATTAATCTTCCTGCTTGGAGATTGATTATTTTATTTAAAGATTTGACATTGGTTAGAAAAAACATATAACCCTTTGATGTCAACTTAATTTTCATATTCTTGAAGAATATTCTTTTTGACTGGAAATTTAATTATTCAACTTTTTGTTGACAATTTGTATTTTTCAGTTAAAAACATAACTATTTTCTGCATAATGTACCTACTTTTCTGTTTTTTTTTTAATTTGTCTTAAAATTTGTAATATGAAAATTCATGTGCCCTGAAGAAATCTTATATTTTTGCTCGAAAATTTAAGAATTCTGTGAAAAATAATCCTTTTTTGGTACAATTTCAGCTACTTGGCTGTCAATAAATTTTTCCATTGTAAATTCTTATTTTACAGTTAGCAAGGTTCCAGTATTGGGTAAAAAATTCATATCTTTAGTTGAAAGCGTAAAATATTTTTTCCCAAAATATTAGGAATTGAAATTGCTGCTTATTTAATTTCAAATTTTTGAATTAATTTGGACTCTTGAAATATTATATATTATATATACAATTATACTGTTGTTACTTTACTTCCAAGCGTTGTAATTTATCCATTCTTGATAAATCACAACTACATTTTTTTCAACTACGGACTCAAATATACAATTTTTTGCTACATTGTCAGTTTCTCCCAAATGCCTTGTTTCAAGATATTATTTAACTAATAGCTTTTAACGAATGTAGGCTAACAGCAAGAACTTATTTTACTAATTACTTGCAATGAATGCAGGGCAACAACAAGAATTATCATTCCAATTTCCCTGTAGGAAGAATTTTTCCATTCTCAACAAGAATTGTCATTCCAATTTTCTTGAAGGAAGATTTTTTTTCGAAGTTTTCTAAAATGAAATACATACGATTTTTAAAATGAAACTGAATCTTTCAATGCACATTTTGTCAGTTGTGCCTTTCATTAAGTACCACTAACTTTGTGACAAATATTTTAGAATCGAAAGTAATATAATAGTTTCTTTTATTTTTAACAAAGATGGCACAACTACACAAAATTAAAATAGGAAAAATTTTTTAATATACAATAAGAATTTAATTAAACAATTATGTTTGTTATAATTTATTAATTGTAATTACCACATTCACTCGTTAAGTACGAAGTAGAACAAGAGTGGAAAATTTCAGAAAATAGTTCACCTTTCCACAACACTATAAGATAATATTTTTACAAGTAGTAATAAATTGTTCCTAAAACTTTGTTTTTTAAAACGATTTATGTATGCAACTAATTATGAGTAGAAACTAGAACTTTATATATTTGGAAAAATTTATATAAAAAAAATTGCAAATAATCGTAGTAAGATACGGGTCATTCTTTGTAAGTATGTGAAAAGCAATGTTTGTCTTCAAGTCGATTTACCTAATATTGGCAATTCCGAATAAAATTTACAAAAATATATTTTTTATGGTAAGGGCGTGTCAAACTCTGTGTTGCTATGCGTATTGAGGCATCGTTTATGTAAGAAAAATTACTTTGGTGCACGGCAAGGATAATTGTTATTCAGAAAGCTGTGGCGGAATTGATGATCGCCCGATTAGGGCTGTGCAAAGGAACGCGAAACTGCCAATCGGCCTATTCGTAGAGGCGTAGAGGGGGCAAAAACAATCTTTAAACTAACTTTTTTGATTTTTCTTCAGGATTTTTTTTTTATTATGTCACTTAATGACTCTAAATTGTTTACCACAATTGTTAGGAATGAAATTGTGAAGGATAAATAATCAAATCCATTTGCGCCATGGGATATCGTAAAGCTGTGTGCGTAGAGGGGGCAAAAACAATGTTTAAACTAACTTTTTTGCATTGGTCAAAATTTCTTTCCATTCATGATACTTTAAGGTATGTTATTTTTCACCTAACAACTCTAAATTGTTTACGACAATTGTTAAATAAATTTTTTAAAATTATAAATAATATAATTCTTTAAATAATTGATTTTAAAAAAAAATGAAAAAAACACCTAGAGATATTGCCCGTGAGAATTTAGAACTATCATCATTTTTTCTTTAGGACTTTTGGGTTTTTTTATAATGAAGGATAAATAATCAAATCCATATGCGCCATGGGATATCGTAAAGCTGTGTGCGTAGAGGGGGCAAAAACAATGTTTAAACTAACTTTTTTGCATTGTTTAAAATTTTTTTTCATTTATTATAATTCAAGGTATATTATTTTTTTCTTACCAACTCTGAATTGTTTACGACGATTGTTAAATGAATGTTAAAAACTTATAAACAATGTAATGTTTTAAATAATTAATTTTTTCGAAAAATTAAAAAAAATCTGGAGATATTGCCGAGCAGAATCCAGAACTATCTTCACTGTTTCTTTAGGATATTTGGTTTTTTTCATAATGAAGGATAAATAATCAAATCCATATGCGCCATGGAATATCGTAAAGTTGTATGCGTAGAAGGGGCAAAAACAATGTTTAAAATAACTTTTTTGCATTGTTTAAAATTTTTTTTTAATCATGATACTTTACGGTATGTTATTTTTCACTTAACAAATCTGAATTGTTTACCACAATTGTTAAATAAGTTTTAAAAAATTATAAACAATATAATTGTTTAAATAATTGATAAAAAAATGAAAAAAAACTCCTGGAGATATTGTTGGGGAGAATTTAGAACTATCTTTACTTTTTATTGAGGGCTTTTGGTAATTTTTATAATGAAGGATAAATAATCAAATCCATATGCGCCATGGGATATCGTAAAGCTGCGTGCGTAGAGGGGGCAAAAGCAATGTTTAAACTAACTTTTTTGCATTGTTAAAATTTTTTTTCTATTCATGATACTTTAAGGTATGTTATTTTTTACTTAACAACTCTAAATTGTTTACCACAATTGTTAAATAATTTTTGTAAATTGTAAACAATATAATCGTTTAAATAATTAATTTTTTGAAAAAATGGAAGAAGCACCTGGAGATATTGCCGAGGAGAATCCAGAACTATCTTCACTTTTTCTTCAGGACTTTTGGTTTTTTTTATAATGAAGGATAAATAATCAAATTCATATGCGCCATGGGATATCGCAAAGCTGTGTGCGTAGAGGGGGCAAAAACAATGTTTAAACTAACTTTTTTGCATTGTTCAAAATTTTTTTTCATTTATGATACTTCAAGGTATGATATTTTTCACTTAACAACTCTGAATTGTTTACCACATTTGTTAAATAAATTTTTAAAAAATATAAACCATATATTTGTTTAAATAATTAATTTTTTTGAAAAATAAAAAAAACCTGGAGATATTGCCGAGGAGAATCCAGAACTATCTTCTCTTTTTCTTTAGGACTTTTTTTTTTATAATGAAGGATAAATAATCAAATCCATATGCGCAATGGGATATCGTAAAGCTGTGTGCGTAGAGGGGGCAAAAACAATGTTTAAACTAACTTTTTTGCATTGTTAAAAATTTTTTTTCATTCTTGATACTTAAAGGTATGTTATTTTTCACTTAACAACTCTGAATTGTTTACCACAATTGTTAAATAAATTTTTTAACATTATAATCTATACAATTGTTTAAATAATTAATTCTTTAAAAAATGAAAAAAACACCTGGAGATATTGCTGAGGAAAATCCAGAACTATCTTCACTTTTTCTCTAGGACTTTTGTTTTTTTTCATAATAAAGGCTATATGTTAATTAACAACGTAATTGTTAAAAAAAATGACTTTTTGAAAAAAGTGAAAAAAAAACACCTAGAAATATGGCTCAGACGATTTCAGCGGTGTTTTTAGTTTTTAGCTATGTCTTTTATTTCATTTTTTATTCAAGTCGAATTTTCAAATCTATTTTCATAGCTAACTTCTGTTTCGTCTTTTTTGACGTTTGTGACAAATGATGGAAAATAAAAAAGATTGCATAATTGGAAGATTTTTCTTATCTCTCCTCAATATGTAAAGAAGTCGAATTACACAAGGGAAGCATTTTTGCAAGGTTTCGTGTTTTATTCGAATTTTTACACACCCATTGCTATTTCTCTCCATATATAAAAAAAATTAATATCAAGGCATAATAAATGCTGTAAAAGTCCATATAAGAAATACTGAATGAAGTAAACAATATTAATCTTATTGATTTACACACATGATGCATTAATAAAGAAAATGTAAAGTATAAGAAACGCTTAAGACTTCTTTTAGCGAATTTTATTATTTATAATATTTTAATTTATGAAAAATAAATTATTTGCATGATTCCATAAAGAAATAAACATATTTAAGCCCATTATGAACACGCTTTTGTAGAAAAACGCATGTAAATTTGTACCAGTGCAATAATCGCACATTCGGAATTTGTTGTGTAAACGTAAATGTTTCAAGTCTGCCTCAAAAATTGTTAAGATAATATCGAAATCTCATGAAATTCCAGAAAATCCCCGCATATGTTTCAAGTCCTGTAATATATTTTTGAAAGCAATTGAAATCCAGTGAAATCCAGTGAAGTTATTGAAACTACACAGACTTCCGTGATTTTTTAGGAAATCCTATCAAATCCTTTTGAATCCGTTAAGGTACTTCAAAATTTCTCATAATATTTACAATTTCATAAAATCCTATACAATTAAAAAATTATTGAGAATGCTTTAGAATTTCTTGACATCCTGTGGAATCCTTGAATAATAACAAATTATTTAAAATATCATAAAATTCCTATACTTGTTGATATGTTAAAAATCGCACGTAATTTTTGAAATACTGTAAAAGCATTATAAAATTTTTTGAAATTTTTTGCGTGCTGCAAAGAATCTAGGAAATCTCAAAAATCTAGAAATGTAGAAATGAAAAAAGCTTAAAGAATTTTGCAACATGTTTTCAATATTTTATATTAATTTTTCTATTTAAATACTGTTTTTCCTCGAAAGTGAAATATAATAAAGATTGTAAATTCAATTTAAACAAATTGCGCAACCTAAATTAATAATTTTTTTTTGATACTGATTCAGGAAAAACAAATATCTTGGAAGGTCAAGCTTGCCGTCTAGAAATTATATATCAGATAACGACCACGTAATCTAAGCAAACGCATCGAACGAATCATTATCAGCGAAACACTGGAATATTCATTAGTTATACCATTAACCAAATTCTTTAATAATACTGTTATCAGTTTTTCCTCCACTTGAAAAAGATGAAGATTTCCCATACTTTGATCTTCACTTTGGTGGTGATCTTTAATTCCATTGGTAAATATAATAATAATTATTATCCATATAGTTAGACAATATCATAAGTCACAAAATTATGTAAGAATAAGACGCGAATTTTTTATTATTCTGTTTGATAACTTTTCCAATCTATGAGAAATAAGTTTTTCACTGATAAGTCACTAACCCTCTCTGCAGTAGAATTGTTTAAATAATTGTAGTTTACTACTACATGCTACTAGATGGACCTTATAATATATTTTCAGGTACTGATACGGAATTCTTTCGGATTTCATAACGAGACAGTGATTTGAATTAAAGTTGACGCTGAGGGTACATTGTTAGAAATGTTTGGAAAACTTTAGCATATTTGAGATACTAAAGTTACTGACATTTACAAAATTAGGGTGCAGAAAACAACATTCAGCAACTTTTATAGTAATTTTACTAAATTTTCATTTACTTCAGAAGCGGTTCCTGAATATTCCAAATAGTTTCCTAAAATTTCTAATTAGTAACAGAAATATAAGTTATTGTAACGTAAAAAAGTTTTTCGGAACTTTACATTCCAAACAAACCTAGTGACGAAAAAATGTACTTAGCTAACAACAATTTCTTATGTCAAAGAATTTTATTATTCAGAAAAAAGTCAGGGATTTCAATAACATTGTATAAGAGTTACGAAATTTCTATAACTTTAAACTTTTAAGTAGAACAGAAAAATTTTCAATTACTAATTAGAAATTATACTATTTCGTTTATAAAAGATTCTAGGCTAAAAACGTTGCAAACTGAAGATTTTGGTTTTTGAATATTAATTTGGCAAGGTCAAATGAAAATTTGGTCATTAGGAAATTAGAGAAAATTGAAAATTAAGTTTTCTGGTAATCCTAGTATGATATTCTTCTTCAAAATTTGTTTGCCTGGTATTTTTTATTTTTTTGCAGTTTCTCCCTTCCCAAGATTACCTTTTCAGTTTTTCATTCTATTATTTGTTTAAAAATACAAAAATTTTATTGAAGACATTCTTTTTGGTAGAATATTCAATTTTTGTTGTTGAAAATTCGCCTTTTGGGCTGAAAATTCTACTAGTTTCGTAGAAAATCGATTTATTTTTAAAACTCTCAATTTAAGGCTAAAAAGTCAAACTAGAATCTTTTTTGGTTAGAAATTCAACCATTTTTCAATACAGTATCTTTTTGTTCTACCAATGCATCTATTTTACTCGAAAATTGCATCTTTTTCGATGAAAATGCAACTGTTTGGTTTAAAATTGAAGAATTTTGTCGAAAATTCTTTTTTTCTTGTTTAAAATATAATTTTCTGGAAGAAAATTCATATTTTTGAGTATTTTGAATAAAATTGGTTATTATGAATATCGAACTGAAACCTTTTTTGGATGAAAATTGAACTATTTTCAGAAATAATTTGTTTTTTTGATTAAAAAGTTCATCTATTTTAGTAGAAATGGCATCTTTCTTGAATAAAAAATCAACTGCTTGAATAAAGATTCAACATTTTTTCAAGAGTTATCCTTTTTTATTAAAAGTTCAACTGTTTCGTCTTATGGATTGCAAATTAAAGTTTAATCTTTGTGGAAAATTTATTGCTTTCTAAAAACATATATTTCAAATTCGAAAAGTCAAAATAAAATCTTTTTTTTTTAAGAAAATTAATTTTTTCTTTAATTTGTATTTTCTGTTCATTAGTTCATCTATTTCAGTTAAATTTAATCTTTCTTGAAGAAAAATGCTACTGTTTGCTTGAAAGTTAATCTTCTCTCTGTTTAAGGATTCAAAAAATTTTTTTGTGAACATTTTGGTTAAATGACTTTGCCAAGAAATTTAGTTTTTTGTACAGCATTCATATTTTAGTAAAAAATTAATTATTTTAGTTGCAGGTTTAACTATTTTTCTACAAATTAATTTTTTTGCTGAAAATTTATATTTTCGGGTTGAAAATTCAATTTTTCTTACGAAAAAATTACATACGAATATTATGTATAAATAATAAAACAACATTTTGTATAAATTCTGTGAGTAAATTTTTCGAAACATGTTATGTATACAGAAATAATTGTTTGATTCATTCATTTGCATATAAATTTGCAGTATATAATTGTCTTGAGCATATAACTCATAATATGACTAAAGTTTATATGTAAATGACTATGTTATACGAGGGTGGATTGATAAGTTTCCGGCCTGACCAAGAAAAACAACGTTTTTAAGAATTTTTTTTTTTATTTCTCAACATAATCTCCTCCAAGGCTG
>NC_046659.1:75153419-75160054 GCF_010883055.1 Belonocnema kinseyi | reverse complement strand
GACAGCACGATTTTCCAGCTTTTCCATTTTTAAGAAAAACACAGAGGCGTCTTGTTCAGTGTGCTCTGAAGCCTAAACTAACATGGCGATCGGGCTGAAACTCATATTTTCTTGGTATATCGTTGCTGAAATTTCGGCGACAAATCAGGAAAATTTAGAAACGATTTCTGCATAAAGCTTTAGTGACGCTTCTCTGAAAATTTGCGCATAAATTTCTAACAGCGTACGTAAAAAGCTGAATTTGGTACCAAATTTTTAAGTATACCGTAGATGAGAATTATTCCTCGGTAATTGTACTTTCACTACATTTGTACATGAAAATTTAAAAATTGAAGCAGAAAATCATACAAATTTGTAATTAGGTGATCGTAAATTCTCTTTGATTCAAGCTTTTCCAGTTTTAGGAAATATGTTTAACAACATGTTTCCTCTACTTCTCTTCACACTAAATTAGCATATGCCGAAAACGCGAAAATTTGTATATTACGTTCAATTCTATTATATTAAATATTTATCATATGAATTTTGTACGCATTTTTGTGAATCCTTATTTTGTTATTGCCAAATAAAGTATACGTTTTATGTTTAGTAAGTATTTTAATACTTACTTCTTATTTGGCATGGATCTTTACTTGTAGCTATCCTGACAAATTGATCATTTAAATGTGTACAATTCCTAAAAATAAAAACCAAGAATCGAACGATCATATATGGACAGCCAAAATAAAATGTTCCTATTGTTATTTGAAAAGAGATCTTAAGAAAATTATAAATGAAAAAAATCAAGTGTTCTGGATGCTCGGGTATATAAGTACCGAAACGTTGGTGAATATTATTTTAAAATGTTTTTTATTGTTATCTGATAGCAATAAAAATAAAAATAAAATAAATGAAAAAGAGAAGAAAATGGATTTGGTTGGTTGCCTTCTCATTTCTGTTTCCTCTTTTTTAGTTTTGTCCAAAATTGTTCTTTTTTTAACTTTTTTAAAAAGAATCTTTTTTCAAATTACAATACGAAAATTTTATGGCAGTTGTACAAGTTTCTTTGTTGGATTATTGTTTCTTATTTTCAGAAATCATATACATTAAGTTGATTATTGGACATTAAATAGGATTTTAAATTTGATTTCAATATAATTTAGATTTTTCAAATTTTGTTTATTCCAATAAATATGTACTATTATGCGTTATAATACGCATTGACAAGAACGCAGATGCCTAGCACAAATTAAAAAAAAAATACTTGACAAGTATACTTTTAAAGAAATATAATCCTATATTACTTCTTGTAGATTTAAGTTCACAGTCCGCGTGTGACCCTAATGGAAACCGTAATCCTGACATTTCTCGCTGCGGACCTTCTAATTCTCTCGACATACGACATTTTCCTGCCAGATCTCCTTTGCCCAAGGAATCTTCTCTTCGTGCCAGATCCAGATCTCTGTCACTCAAGGAAACCCCCATTTATTTTAGGCCCAGGTCTCCTCTTACTAGAGGTCGCGGACGTCCTACTCAGAGTATTATACCTCGCCATGGACAGGTGGAACTATTTCGGCTTATTCCTCGCAGTAATACGAACCGATCATTTGTATTCCGAAGATACACTTGTCCTTCTGGTAAACCACTTCAATTAGGATTAAAATATAATATCTATGAGCGAACACCAATGCCATCCCAAGAACAAATTGTTTTGTCAACACCCGATGGTGACGTTGTTGCAGTACTACATCAGGCTAGTTCACTCGTTGGAATATATAATTTTATTGGAAAACGTTCACAAATAAATATGTTCAGTGGCGCAGTAAAACAAATGAGCACTGAAGATGCTAATGACATTCCAGTAGGTAAGCCCATTCCAATCGTAAAGAATTACATAATAGAACGTGATTCTCTAGATTTAAATCAGTGAAATTGTCACTATATTTCAATCAGTAGTTTATGTTTTTTCAACTTCACTAGGAAAACCTTTAATATTTGCATTTTTAACTAAAAGAATCAGTGAATCCTAATAAAGTATATTAAAAAATCATCATTAATTCAAATCAGTGATTCAAAGTTACTGATTTCTCAGTGATTCTAATCTTTTTGTTTGAATTAGTGACCATTTCGGGTTATTTCGCTACATTTTGGAATTTCACGAGGACAATTAAAAAGTCACGAAATGATTCAGTGCATATGTACTGGTTTTCGATAGCAAACTTCTGGCTATTTCAGTCAGTGAAATTCCATTCAGTGAAAATGTTGAAAGCAATTGTGATTTGAAAGGCCAAATTTCAAGTATAGTTACCATTTTCTTGTTTTTGCACTTGTTTTGCACCATGTAGTAATTTTTAAGGAACCTAATTTTATTCTTATTTACGTTACTTATCACTAAGAGCATCAAAGTCATTCAAAGGGTCCGCTTTATTTGCCTGTATGTACGTCTGTATTTTTTAAACATAGCCGTGAACATAACACTTCTGATTATATCCGGAAAGATTTATGTGAGCAACGTACCTAGTTACAGTGGAAGGGACCCTTGTTATGCAAAAAACTTCTTGTTTACTATTTATGAATGATGAAGAAATTTGCGGTTCATTCGGAAATGTCCAGGTTTCAAGAAAAGACTTTAACCATGCAGAAGCTTAAAACGAAAAGACGATTATTGCAAAAAAAAAAACTGGCAAATGTCAGGTTTTGTGCAAAATTAGTAAATGTAACGTTAGAGAAGTTTTGTATATTTATTCTAAATGAGAAATTTCCTTTACTTATTCTTGTTATCAATTACCACTTAAGCTCTAGGCTATTTCAATTATCATTATACTAATATTTCCTATAACAGGTATAGGTACATTATCCTGTACTCACAGCCATTTATTAGTTGTAAAGTAATGATGATATGCCTAATTCTATTATTTAATATAATATTACATGGTTTATATTTGAGGAGACTAATAAAAATAATATAGCATGATTGAAAAGCCCTTTCATTGCTACTTATAATATTTCACAACTAAAGATTTACTTCTTAACCAATTAATTCAAGCATTATTTCTATATACATAGGCATTTTTAAATAAAATGTTCCTACCTACTTCGTCGGCCGTACAATACATTATCATACCCAGTATATACTATAACCCCTAAATTACTTTAAAATTTATGTTTTATTTTGTTCCAATAAAACCAATTTAAGCTAGTAAAAAAAGAACTGCTTGATTTGAGTTAAGGTCGACAATCTTGGTTTCGTGTTTTTAATTGTTGTTGGAAATTTTAATTATACATTTACATAGCTGACTCATTAGGAAATGGAGATATCAAGATAAGGGACAATGTCATTAGTTAAACGAGGAAAATACCACATTTCTTTATCACGGTATAAGTTAGACATAATCTGGAAGCGTGTTGTACCTCGGCAGTTTTAATTATTTCTTACAAGAATCTGCAGAACACCCCGGTAAGTGAATTATTCATATTTGTTGAAAATCATAATCTTCTTTAAATGTTTATATTATATACTACATAAAAAACTTAATAGTAAGTAAAAACTTAAATTAACTGATACTCACCTGAAATATGATTAAAAAAGTCCATGGCCACAACTGGTACAGCAAAAGTATGGTATACAAGTGCTACTTTTGATTATGCCATGTCCACAAGTGGTGCATATATTTCCCTGTTTTGGCCATAGTATTTATTGATTTAATATGTTAGATTACTAACACGTATATTATTCAGTTATTATTGATAAAATTATTGACAAAGAATTTCAATTATCAAAGTAAGTACTAAATTTTATATTTTTTATATTTTATAGGTTAGAAGGCCGTCGAGAGTAAAAAAAGAAGAAAAAAAAAGAAGAAATCACCTTCAGCTACAATCAGTAAACCTAAAAGGAAATTTTTAACGTCTTCAGAAACTGATTTCAAAAAGCTTTGGAATTAATTAAAAACGGGACTGCTATAGCAGCAGACAGTAAACAATATAAAGTTCCAAGATCAACGTTGCGTAATAAACTCCAAGGAAAGCTCCAGAAATTTCAGGTCGTCTTGGTTCGGAATTTGTACTTGGTCACAATATAGTAGATAAATTGGAGAATTTGTTATTAGGAACTAGCAGAATGGGATTTATAATAAATAAAAACTTCTTGATACACTATGTTAAGCAATTAGTAGAAGAAGAAGGCTTAAGGAATCCTTTTAAAAATAATGTTCCAGGGAAAAAGTAGTTTGAAGGTTTTTTCAGACGTCATCCACGTGTTGGACAAAAAAGAGCCGAACATCTTTGCAGGGCTCGGGCAATCGCCACTGAAAATATCATCTCTTCTTGATTGTCTCATGTGGCAGAAGAGCTTTGAGAAAATGTCAAAATACTTAAAGATCCTCGACGGGTTCTTGATTTGGATGAAACGGCGATGCATTTTGAACCAAAAGGTGATCTTGTTTTAGCAGAGAGAAGAAAAGCTGTCTATGACTTAGCTGACAATAAAAAAGAAAAAATTAATACACTATTTAGTGTGAATGCTGCTGGAAAATTTGCGCCACCATTAAAAATTGTTAAGTACGAACGTTTACCCAAAATTTGTATTGATTCTGCCTTAAAAGACTGAGGAATAGAGAAATCGGAGAATGGATGGATGACTAGTGAATCTTTTAATGAGTATTTCACCAATATTATCTACCCATTTCTTGGAAAAAGTGGAATTGAACTCCCTGTGATTGTTTTCTTAGATGGCCGTGTTTCTCATGTCTGTCCATCTGAGTAAGTTTTGTATAGAAAAGCAGATCATCCTGTGTTGTTTCCCACTCTATTCGACGCATATTTCTCAACCGCTGGAAGTATCTTTTTTCTTCCTTTTAAATCAAAGATGGAAGAATTTAATTCGTCATTAGCGCATAGAAAACAACGGCACTGATCTTCATATTGAGGAAAATTTCACAAATGTAATCAAGAGTGGATTTAAAGTTTGCTCAGTAAAAGTTTTATCTCATCGGGAACACGTTGAAAGAAAAATTGACACTGACGTTCTACAAAGTTTAAAAAATGCAAGAGTCACTGGTATTGGTTGGAAACTGACGACAAATATTAGCTTTTGTATGATCTTTGAGGCAAGGCTGTAGAAGATGATACACATGAAAAGAATGAAATGCCATCTTCATCTTCACTTCCTGTAGCATATGAAGATCCTTCTCCTTCCACTTCTAATGATAAGAATATCATTGAATTTTCGTTTCCAGAGTTTCTTACGCCTAATCTTCAGGAATATGAGTAATCTTTACGACTGAATGAAATAAACATTCAAACACAATTTCTTAATACTGATATTTTTTGTAGTTTTCTTTCCGTCAGTTGTTTAATTAATTTTTTAATCATGTTTTAATTTGATTACATTTTTTACTCTTTTCCAGTTGAAGAACAATTGGAATTTTCAGCCTTATAGACCTGATCAAAATTCCGATTGTGGAGTACGTCTTTTATCTGAATATCCTGTCCATCTAGATATTAGTAAAGATCCAAATGATGTTAGAGCAGTTCTGCCTTCCAGTGTTGAAGTTATCCAATCATCACCTATTATTATTGAAGCAATCAAACTGCTGTTGAAAACTTACCTTCAGTAATAACAGCTGATAAATGGATAAAAATCGCAGACGCTAAAGAAAAAAAAACTACGATAAAAAAGAAGACAAAAAACTTAAGAAAATTTAAAGAGAAGAGGAATTTGAAAAACAGAAAAAATTAAAAGAAGAAAAATTCGAGGAAAGAGCTAAAAAACAATTATCTGAGAAAAAATCTGTTCAACTGCAAAAAAATTCTAAAAAATAACTAATATTTCCTTACCTGTGAAAATTTCATTCTATTTGGTTTAATTATATTTAAAATAAATTGATAAATTAATAATTAATTTTAACAAATAAATAAATAAAATCCATGGCCACTACTTTTGAAAAAGGAGGTAAGACTGAATATTATTATAAAATGAGGTTCATAGGTTTGGACTTTTAATAATTCGGTTATTGATACACTAATAATGTTATTGATTCATATTTCATTATAAAATATTGTCTTGAAGTTAATTTAATTGTTGAGATAGATAAGAAGTGGCTTAAAGTGACCGCAAGTGGTATATCTACCCTATATTAAATATAATGAAACACACAAATTACAGATGTGAATAAGAGTTTCTCGTTTTTGGCGGGGTGCTGATTGTACTAAAATTGGACATACGGCGCCCTATTTGGTTTTTCACGTCACAGCAAGCACATTTTCCAAATCCGTCTCCAAATTACTTAGCCTCCATCCGCAACCCTAAATTTTTCAAGGTACTGACGACAGCCGAGCCCCAACACCAAATTTCCCCAGTGCAGCTACTTTTCTAACAACACCTTTTAGCTTAATGCAAGAGCTATTTTAACGAAAATATCAATAATAATATGAGATTATTGTTAACAGTTTTGCTTAATGATATAAAAAACATTATAACTCGATTCTTTATATAATATTTTATATTGGAAAGCAATCCAGCAAAAGCCTCGTGCACCCTAAGAACACGAAGTGACCCAAGGACAACCGCCTTCTGCATTTTTCCCGCAAGTGTTCTAGCATATTGATGACACGCAGGGATGCTTTTTAGGCTATTAGCAAGTGAAAGCTTGGCA
>NC_046659.1:75151364-75153319 GCF_010883055.1 Belonocnema kinseyi | reverse complement strand
TCGGCTCTTCCGACTTCAAATATGAGGTGAAAATACGGGCCAAATACTGATGGGTTGAAGAAAACTTCTTCCACCAGAAGGTTTTGATACAATCTGGTCCCGCTGCGGAATAGTTCTTCATCCCTCTTAATACGCTTTTCACCTCCTCGGTAGTGATGGGTGGGCATTCTTTAGCAAGTGTTATGAGGGCAAAACATAACTCCTTGAAGCTATTTAAATTTTCTGAGTCTTCATCCAGTCTATGCTGAGCTTCGTAGACTTCTCTCCAAAATAGTTCGACCTCCTCTGGTTTGGGTGGGTGTTCGACAGTAACTCGAGGGTCTTGGAAGATTCGAGATGAGTCAGAGAGAAACTGTTCATTTTCTCTGACCCACCTCTCCCTCCGCTCTAGACTTCTCTTAGCGTCAGATAGTATCCGTATTCTCTTAACAATATGCTGTCTGATGGTCAGCAGCTTTGACTTGTTAAGTGTGTGTTAACGGGTCCGGAGTTCGCGCGCGAACTTTCGAACCTTGGCGGTGAAATTCCCGCCAGATGTGATGTAGTCAATCACACATTGAATGCGGGACACGAACTGTCTTGCCCAGCCTATTTTTATGGCCAGTTGATGCATTCGACTTTTGGTCTTATGATCAGCCGTTGGTTTTGTTTTACGGTTCGCATCGGCCAAAGTTCTCGCGGGATTATACACCCAATAATTGATAGCCCAGAGGTCGGATTCACTGGGAAAATGTCCACAAAGTTTGTCATCCATTTCAGCCAGATCTTTAGGCTTGAGGGAAACCTTAGTGTTGATGTTTCTCCGAGTCGTAAAGCATCGCTCTTCATCTATTGGATGCCTGCCCGCGGTTGGTCTTAGTGTCGCCTCTCTTTCTTTGTTGCCGGCTTGTTCTAGCTGTGGTAGAGTAGTAGGTGCGAAAAGTGCGATAGCTCCGGGTGTTTCTCGCACCACAGAGCATGCAGCCGTGCCATGTAACCCCGTTCACGGGCCACCCTCGCATCGTAGCAGTCTAGCAAGTCGTGATTCAGTCACTCCGTCCACCCAAAGGTCACGAGATCCCGCCGATCCATCGCATTGAATCCATTTTCATTGGCTTCCCCAGCTCTAGATTGGTCGGCGTTGTTGGCAGACCCATTGTCGGGAGCCCTGCGCGTTCTGTTCTTTTGAACCGCAATTACTACAACTATGTTTGGTGTTGTCATTGTTATTCCCACGAGAAGCTAGGGAAAGGGGTTCGTCCATCCTTGTACCGCCAAGGTTCGAAATTTCGCGCGCGAATTCCGGACCCGTTATCACACACTTAATAAGTCAAAGCTGCTGACCATCAGGCAGCATATTGTTGAGAGAGTATGGATACTATCTGACGCTAAGGGAAGTCTAGAGCGGAGGGAGAGATGGGTCAGAGAAAATCAACAGTTTCTCTCTGACCCATTTCGACTCTTCCAAGACCCTCCAGTTACTGTCGAACACCCACCCAAACCAGAAGAGTTCGAAGTATTTTGGAGAGAAGTCTACGAAGTTCAGCATAGACTGGACGAAGACTCAGAAAATATAAATTGCTCCAAGGAGTTATGTGTTGCCCTCATAACACCTGATAAAGAATTCCCACCCATCACTACCGAGGAGGTGAAAAAAGTATTAAGAGGGATGAAGAACTATTCCGCACCGGGACCAGATTGTGTCAAAACCTTCTGGTGCACGAAGTTTTCTTCAACCCATCAGCATTTGGCCCGTATTTTCACCTCATATTTGAAGTCGGAAGAGCCGATTCCAGAGTGGTTGGTGGAAGGGCGCACAATACTCCTGCCGAAAATAGGAAACTTAGGTAACCCGAAGAACTACAGGCCAATAGCTTGTCTGAACACGCTTTATAAGATATTCACAGCTATCCTAAATGATAGGATTGTTCGGGCAATTGAACCTGTTTGGCAAGAAATGTATGAACAACGAGGCT
>NC_046659.1:75149667-75151264 GCF_010883055.1 Belonocnema kinseyi | reverse complement strand
CGAAATCGCGGTAAAATTTCAGCCATAACCACGTCTCACAACCGCGAGATAGGTGGTTACAGTCTGTAAAGGAATCAATACGACGATCCAGCAAAAGCCTCGCGCACACTAAGAACACGGAGCGACCCAAGGATAACCGCCTTCTGCATTTTTCCCGCAAGTGTTCTGGCATATTGTTGACACGCAGGGATGTTTTTTAGGCTATTAGCAAGTGAAAGCTTGGCACCTCCAAGAGCGCCGATTATAAGGACGATCAGTTTAACAGAATATTCCGGGTACAATCGTTGCAACTCCCTTATAAGGTCTCGATACCTCTCTTTCTTTTCATTATCCTTGGCTATGATTTTTTTGTCAACTGGTGCCGAAAATTCGATAACGAACATGGTTCGTTCTCGAAGTCAAGAAGAACCATGTCAGGCCTCGAGTGAGCAACAGAAACAATTGTCGAGAATTTAAAGTTCCAGTATATGCGGCACTTCCCATTCTCGACAATTGACTCAATTTCTCTAGGAGCATTTAGAGGAGCGATATTAAGGTGAATGCCGTAGGAGTGACAGAGATGGTAATAAAGCACTCTTAGTGCCGCATTGTATCTTTGAATGTAGGTCGTTCCCGCGTGAGTTGGACAACTAGATAGTATGTGAACTAATTGCTCGGGGTGTGCATGGCACGCCCTGCAGCTATCATCGGGAATGTCTTGGCTCAAAATGTGGCGACGGTATGTTAAGGTGGAAATGATACCGTCTTGGCATGCAAAAATGAAACCCTCTGTACCAGATTTCAATCCGGGCGATTTAAGTAAAGCAAACGTTAGCTCACAAGACATTGACTGATCCTTCACATTTCTGTGGAAGATACCGTGCATCCTCTTATCTAGGAGCTGTTCACGAAAGTTTTTCTCTTGTGCTTTCTTAATCCGGGCTATCAGGAGTGAGTACTCGAGATGGATTATATTTGATGCATTTTGCTCACCCCTAATACTGAAGTCAAGTCCGAGTGTTTCAGCAGCCTCCTCCGCTGCTTTCTACAGAAATGCTACTTTGCCCACTTCTTCGTGATTCCTGACCATTTTAAGAAGAGGGTCTCTTCCATTTGCAAATCTATGTGCTGTACCCAGAATAATCTTGTTGTGAAGACGTTCAAGACTCAAAACTCCGCGACCCCCTTGACGGTGTGAGATGCACAGTCGCGGAACGGAAGACTTAAGATGCATGCTTTTGTTCATATGCATAAGCTTTCTTGTCCCGATATCAAGAGATCTGATCTCGTTCTTCGTCCATGGAACTACTCCAAATGAATAGAGTAGTACCGGGACGGCAAGAATGTTCGTTGCAGATACTTTGTTCCTCGCCGACAGTTCGGAAGACAAAATCTGTCGGATGAGACGTTTGTATCTGCTTCGGAGAGTATCCTTTATAGATGTCACATCCTGAATGCGGGTCTGTGGCACGCCCAGGTATGTACAAGTCTCTCCAGGGCAAACGTGTCGTATGGTGCTTCTATCAACGAGCTCAGGATCTTCAGGGATGCCATTAAGTTTTCCTCGCTTCAAATAAACCTTGGCGCATTTGTCTATCCCAAATTCCATTCCAATTTC
>NC_046659.1:75145801-75149567 GCF_010883055.1 Belonocnema kinseyi | reverse complement strand
ATGAGAATGTAAAAATTATGCAATACGAACTGTGGGATTCTAAAAATTAATAATTGAATTATGAGATTGTTCCGGTATATTTGATTAAATTTCGTTTCTATGTTTTACTTAAACTTCGAGTAATATATATGCTACCAAAAATTAAATTTTTCTTTTAATGTGTATATTTTAATAATATTATGTAATCAAAATATTTAACTGGCGTCATAATGTTTTATACTTATCATAAAAGTTTATATAAATCTTGCTGTTGAATAGTCGTTTGTGTGTAAACATCCGTGTCACTCGGATAAGTATTAAACGAGGGAGTAGGGGGGGGGGGTAACATTTTTGAGATTTTTTGTGGGTATGGTCTATTTCGGCGATTTTTGCTTCTTTAAAAATAAATTCGAATTTTATTCGTACTAACAAGGAAGGTACCCGAGGTGTACCTCACCGATTTTGTTGAAATTGTGATATGTTGTAGAACATCAAAAAATATTCGTCACGTATTTTTTTATGCGTGCCCATAAGCCCATTTAAGGGGTGAAAACCACCCTTGAAGTTCACCCCTAAAAACACATTTTTTTTAATTTCTCGAATACAATTCGTAATTTTTTACTGAAACAAAATGGGTAACACTTGTTATTGAAAAGCACATATTTATGCATTATTTTTAGTTATCAGACTCGCAACCCCCGTTTTTTATTAATGAAAAACTATATTTGATGGCCATTTTTTCACTATACACATTCCAAAATCCGTTGAATCTTGACAAAATTAATTGTTTTATGCACAATAATCAAAAATAAAGTTGACCTGTTCTGGCATTTTCAAAAAAAAATCCCTTGAGGGGGTGAGCTACCCCTAACATTTAAACTGTTATATTTCGTTATTCCATTACTATATCATGGTGTAAAACTCTTGGATACTATTAAAATTGTTAAGTAAAGTTGATGTATTTTAAAATTTTCTGAAATCAGCCCTTACAAATGAATTCATCCCTAAAATTCAATCACTAGTATTATTTTTTCATTACCTAAAAATACCCTCGGACTATTCAGTGGCGTAAAACGTGTAATAATATTAGTTCACATCCTTGGTATTAAATTAGAATTCTTTACTCCACTAATGTATCAAACCTCTATTTTTTAATAAAAAAATGACACCCTTTTCAATGTGAAAATACTAGTTTTTTGAGTTTGACGAAAAAAATCTTGGCAGTATGCACAATATCCAAATACGAAATCGACTGTTCTCGCCTTAATAAAAATAACCTATAATAAGGGGTGAACCAGTCCCACAGGAGATATTGTCGTATCTCTATGATTTTATTCTTTTTCTATGGGACTTTCCAAGTTAATAAAAAATTAATGATTCAAAGCAAGAAGAACTAACTAACTATCGAATAAATTCATATGAAGAATAAACGTATAAACGCTTGGAAAACAAATTAAGAGAAGTAAACAGCTTAAAATAACAAGATAATATTAAAGTAATCATTTTCTTGTTGTTGTTGTTGTCGAGATCGGACGGTGCGAAAAACCTCAACGATTAAATTATCAAATCAGTAAGACGCCTTGCCATGTTTTGGATAGATAAGACCTTTTTCGACGATGCGATTGCACTCTTGAACTCACAATCAGCTCGCCAAAACAACACTCGAATACTCGATATTACCTCTCATCATCAGTCTTTAGTCAGAGCTTCATCGAGCTGGTTTGAATCAGTATATTAATTGTGAGTGCAGTGTTTGTTGAATTTACAAGAAATTACATTGGAATCCAATAAATGTGCAACCAAATTCCAAACTCCAATTTTCATCAAAGTATAACATAGTATTTTGGAATTCGTACATATTAATTCTACTATATAATTTTTGGTCAATACTTATTTCCTGATTGTAAGTAAAATTTCTTTTTGCGTAAAATTTCTTAATGCGGTAATTAGTAGATATTGTATACATGCCCTCGCCATTTTTCAAAAAACGCAAAGAAATTGAAAGTACTCTATTTTACAGCTCTTTACAAGCCCTATCCAAAGAAACCATAAAAAATTATTTTCATCAAATATGACGTGGGTATAAGCATTTTTCAAAAAATTAATATTTTTTTTCAAATTTTCATACATCTGAAAACTTTAATGGCAATAATATATTGTACAGAAAATATTTGTTTTTTTACGTAGACACTGGAAATTTTCCAGATTTCATCGTGTAAAAAACAAATAATAATGATTATTTCTAGGTATTGGGAAAATGACTATCAATCCTATAAATGTTATACAATTATTATTATTATCTTTTCAAGCTATGAATATACAAGAAAGTCCCATTACTAAAGATGAAATTGGTTTGAAGGACAATATAGAAAAACTATTACTTGATTGTATAAATAACTTTGAGGATCCAGAATTCATTGTGGAATCTACATTAGCTTTTCAAGAGCCATTTAAGGATACTGAAATGCATATTGTTGAAGATATTGAAAGAATCTGGTCAGCGGATGTTGATGAACACGGAGTAGTATGTAAAGCGGATACAGAAGATCTATCTTGGGATTACAAACGAAAAGCTGTGGACTATTGGAGAAGCGGAGTTACGAAAAATCTCGCTCTGCAAACTGTGCAGCATAGATTTCGAAAAGTCCAATCAATTACACAGTTGAGACGATGGGCGCATACTTTGAATAAAGGAGGCACTTATAAAGAAAAAATTGGAAGAATCAATAAATTTGTATTAGATAATTTTCAGTCGGCTTCCGATGCCGGTTATATAATTCACGATAGAGATTTACAAAAATGGGCATTACAAGCTCAGAAAATCGTTGGACATGAAGATATAAGGTTTAAAGCGTAACGTCATTGGCTACAAAATTTTGAAAAGACTCGCAGAATAGTCAGAAGAAAGATAAATAAATTCGTAACAAAAAAGACTGTTGAAGGGAGAGAATATCTACAAAAAGCAGCTGATGATTTTGTTTCAGATGTGAAAAAAATAATTAAAAGCAAAGGTTTGGGATCAATTTACAATGCAGATCAGAGTAGATTTCAAATTGAAATGCACTCGGGAAGAACACTAGCTATTGAAGGCGAAAAGCAAATTGAATGTCTTGTAGAATCTGTAAGTTCGACGACTCACAGTTACACAATTCAACCACTCATTTCAGGTGATGGGAGACTGCTTTCCCCATTATTCATTGTTTTAAAAGAAAGTAAAGGAACCTTTAGATCGGTAGTAGAATCCAAATTATTCAAGCCATCAAATATTTACGTGATGCCTTCCGCTTCTGGCAAACTGACTTCAGGTATGATATTTATTATTGATGATTACAGTTTTTAATTTATGTCACGTGAATAAAAATGAGTTTTTTCAATGGTTATAGAACATTTCAAAATATGGCTGAAGGATGTGTATTTTCCCAATGTTGGGCATTCAAGTGTCTTATTAATTGATTCGTGGATTGGGCATTGCCCTGATGCTGTAAAGGAAGCAGCACCTCCAAACAAAATTGTTGATGTAAAAATAATTCCAAAAGGAACAACAGGCAAAATTCAGCTACTAGATGCTTTCGGCTTCCGAGTGTGAAAAAATTACGTCCGTCGCTTCGAGGATAGTGTAACATTAATGAATGAGGATATAGAACTTCATAAAAGAAATAACATTATAAAACTCCAGTCCTTGGTGCATAATCAATTGTCATCTCCTCGATACAATAACCTATTCAAATATTCATGGTATAAAAATGGCTACGTTGAATCAAAGCCAAATGAATTTTATAACCCCGTA
>NC_046659.1:75143429-75145701 GCF_010883055.1 Belonocnema kinseyi | reverse complement strand
CCCCTTATTATAGGTTTTTTATTAAGGTGAGAACAGTCGATTTCGTATTTGGATATTGTACATACTGCCAAAATTTTTTTCGTCAAACTCAAAAAACTAGTACTTTCATATTGAAAAGGGTATCATTTTTTATTGAAAAATAGGGGTTGATACATTAGTGGGGTAAAGAATTCTAATTCAATACCAAGGATGTGAACTAAAATTATTACACGTTTTACGCCACTAAATAGTCCAAGGGTATTTTTAAGTAATGAAAAAATAATACTTGTGATTGAATTTTAGGGATGAATTCATTTGTAAGGGCTGATTTCAGAAAATTTTAAACTAAAACAACTTTACTTAACAATTTTAATAGTATCCAAGAGTTTTACACCATGATATAGTAATGGAATAACGAAATATAACAGTTTAAATGTTAGGGGTAGCTCACCCCCTCAAGGGATTTTTTTTTTAAATGCCAGAACAGGTCAACTTTATTTTTGATTATTGTGCATAAAACAATTAATTTTGTCAAGATTCAACAGATTTTGGAATGTGTATAGTGGAAAAATAGCCATCAAATATAGTTTTTCATTAATAAAAAACGGGGGTTGCGAGTCTGATGACTAAAAATAATGCATAAATATGTGCTTTTCAATAACAAGTGTTACCCACTTTGTTTCAGTAAAAAATTACGAATTGTATTCGAGAAATTAAAAAAAATGTGTTTTTAGGGGTGAACTTTAAGGGTGGGTTTCACCCCTTAAATAGACTTATGGGCACGTATAAAAAAATACGTGTCGAATATTTTTTGATGTTCTATAACATATCACAATTTCAAGAAAATCGGTGACGTACACCTCGAGTGCCTTCCTGGTAAGACAGGTTTTTTTAAGTTTATTTTTTATTTAAAAGAAAGCTTAGATTTTTCCGATCAGACAATGTAGATTAGAAACTTGGACTGTTTTTAATTAATGAAAATAACCGTTGAGTACTTATGTACGTGCATGACACTGGCGCTCGACCGACGCTGCGCACCGTGGTGCTTTCATGGTAATGTTTTTCCCTTAAATAATAATATATGGTAGTATATTTGATCACTCTCTGAATTTTACGGCGTTCAGGTTGTCATTAATTAAAAATGATTTTAGTTTTATTGCAATACTTTTTGACCACTGAAATGGTGAAGAAACATCTAGGATATGGTCTCAAGTGAAACATTGTAAGCTGAACCTTGCTGCATTTTCTTTAACATTTGGCCCCATGCAATCACATTTCATCATCCCATAAGTGATAGAATGGTAACGTCAGTCAGCTGAAATCCCGAAATTTGCCTTGTGTGCTAAGATATTAGCAAAATTGCGCTTTCACTCAAAATGCTGATCTACTCCGTCTGTAAAGTGGTGCACCTTTTGGACTCAAAAATTCGCCCTAAGGTAATTCATAATTATCTTATGGTACTCATAAACAGCAGCAGTGCCATGACTTAAATTGTCCGATTTTATTGACATGCTTTTGTGCTTAAGATCTCCATCTTTTATGTAATTAATAACAACCTTGAGAATTTTGTCCTAATTATTATTCCAGTAAAATCCATGCGCGGAGTTTGAGAAAACAAACTTAGAGTTTTTAGTAAAAAGAAATAGATAACGGATTCATAATTTTTCAAAGTTATCTTGAGATTTTTAAAAAAGAATAACTACTCTGTAGTAAGAAAATGATGGGTTCTAAGCTTAAGCAACGCTCCACAAAGTTTATTCACAAATTTATCAACATTCAAGATCAGCGTCTTTAAAGCGCATCTGTCGGTATGCAGCCAAGCATCAAATTTTATTTCTTCCAAATCCACCTCATCAAAAGCTTGAATCTAATTATCTTTAATTTCAGTAATACGAGGGTAGTTCAATAAGTCCTTAGAATGAAGTATAAAAACAATTTTTTTTGCGTAAATTTTTTTTTATTTTTCAACATAATCTCCTTGGAGCTCTATACACTTGGTCAATCGCTTTTCAAGTTTTTTTAATCCTTCAGAAAAGTGCGTTTTCGGAAGTTCCTCAAAATAAGCACTTACAGAGGCAATGACGTCTTCGTTGTCTGGAAATCTCTGTCCACCGAGCCATTTTTTCCAGTTAATTTCTTCTTTCAGCTGCTCTAATAATGATGCATAATATTCACCAGTTATTGTTTTACTCTTTTCCAAGTAGTCAATAAGTATAATTCCACGTGCATCCCAAAAAACTGTAGTCATAACCTTACCAGCTGACTTTACGGTCTTTGCCTTCTTTGGAGCTGG
>NC_046659.1:75133380-75143329 GCF_010883055.1 Belonocnema kinseyi | reverse complement strand
CATTTTTTATCTCATATGGAGTTAAACCCTTTAAATGAAAATGTTTGATTACCGCTCTGAACTCGTTTTTTTTTTCATTTTTCTTAACGAACAATTTTTTTCGCGATTCGCGCGCCATCTGTTGGTCATTCTAAGGACTTATTGAACTACCCTCGTACCAGGGCAATGTTGGCATTCTCTTGATTGGAAAGAACCTGTCGCATCAGGGCACACAGCTAACTTTAAACAATCGCGATAACCATATAAAATGACCTCTAGATCATTTGTTAAATATTGCATGCTTATTTCTTTCAGCATTAAATTTACGTTTTCGTGGTAAACTCAAACGCATACTGTGTGGGTACTGCTACTGACTCCTAAAACGCGATATTTCCGTCTGAATTGTGTAAATTTCACAAAGCCTGTTTCAATCTCTTCATAATCTGACGGGAATTCTGCATACAATTTATTTAAATAACACAAAATTCATTATTTCTGAACAAGAATTTCCTTGTCACTCTCTAGAATAGGCACGCAATCCTTAACTCCAGGCATTAATCGACTCATTTCGTCACGCTCATAACATTTGCATACGAGATATTCAGTTTCAAGATTCAAAGGCCTTCCTCTTTTTGGCGTAGGCAAACTTAAAATCCGATGGTTGGAAAGTGACTTTTCGCACTTGTAGTTCATCGTTCGGATGTTTCGAATTCGACCATTATTTTCCTGCGATTCCAAGACTTTGGAGCAAGTATAAGAAGTAGAATTTACTCAGATCTACTCATTAATGATTTGAACTTCTCTTTGATTTGATCTAGAATTTCAACTGCGGCCTCATGACATTTGTCATTGCACAACGTGACATTTACCTCGAGTTTTCCAAAGGAGAAGTCCGGGTCGTCATCATCATTTGACATAATGATTTAATTAGTTTCAACATGATTAACGTTTTCACACGCAAGAACATCATTAGGAGGTTGATCGGTGTCATCTAAATTTGACGCTTGTGTTTCTTTCAGTTTGCTAAGCTGTTTTCTACATGAATCACCAATTTTTAGTTCTTCAGATACTGTGGGAAATTGCGATTGCAAGCCTTCAGAAATTTGGCGTGTATTTAGAATCTTATTATTATTCTCCTTCTTGAAAGGATTAAGCATTTGTTAGTCCATTTTCTTTGATTAATTTCATCTTTTTTAGGGGCCATATCCAGTGAAAAACTAGGTTGAAAAATAGCAAAGGGTGGCTATGGTAGCTGAAGTTCGCAAACTGTTTTTTATTAAATGCTATTTTTACGCTAATTAATACTTATCATATAAAAAACCTGCAAAATGACACAACTCTTAAATCCAATTTTATAAAAGAATATGAGTATGATTATAGCTTACCTTATACCGTAGACTTTTTTTTCACTTTTGATCATTTTTAGTGCTTTTTATCTAGTAAATAAAATTTGAAATTCTTCTCTTTGATTACCGTGGTCTTAATTTGTTTCCTATAATAACCTGACGAGAAACAAATGAAAAACAAGTGACTTTCGAAAACACATATCCGTTCATTTGTCTTATTTAGAAAAAAGTCAAATTTATTTTGTACTTCATTTTTTATGGTCTAATAGGTATTTGTATTAAATGCGCAAGGAGGGATAAAATGGGTGTGAAAACACTTATCAAAACTGTACTAGAAAACATTTTTTCCATTGCTATTAAAACAGTTAAAAATCAAGTCAATACTTATCCGAATGACAAACTTTTTCCCGCATAAATTACTATCCAATAGCACAAAACTTTGTCTAAGTTAAACCTAGCTCGTACAACTTTGATTGTTTGAGTGGGTACACTTGAAAAATAACGCCCCATAGATATTATAATAAATATTTTTCACATATTTACTTGGCTGATTTGGATTTCATAAATTTATATTGTTGTGTGTTGGCGGATCATTTCCATCGCAGATGTTTTTGGATGCATTTTTTATTCTTTGTAATCTTGGAACAAAATTATTTTACAGTTTGGCAAAGTTACGTTAATAAAATAGGCTCACCAATGCTGTTTCCGATTGGAAAATATTTAGCGCCATCATTTACATTCGTACTGTCAACGCGAAGAGTCCAATCTGAGTCGTCTACAGGCATCCTCAATTGATTGTAAAACGGTCTTTGTGGAAAATGGCCATATTTTCAATTGATTGAAGGTAATCATCTGGAGTTATTTCCACCGTGCCGTAAAATTTGTCAAGAAGCTTGTCGTTGACAATTTCCTTGGGATATCCAATAAACATTGTCAAAGCAGCAAGTTTAGCCAGAGCAGTTCTCTTTTTTTTTGTCCATTCATTCGACCTAACACAAAATTAGCAGCAAGTAAGAAACATGGAGGCATACTTTTTTTATTACATTTCTCTTTCCATGAATTTCACGGAAGAAAATAATACAGGCATAACACTATGCCATAAAATACGTTACTAATTTGAGTGGACAGATATCCAAGTTCAAGAATAACTTATGAAATTATAAATAAATTTTCATATTTTAGACTTCGCACTCTTTCCCCTTTTCCCCTTTTTAAAAGCATTTTTTGATTTTATCTTGTTTTTAAGAATCGGTCCTTTTTTCGCGCAAATATCAACTAAACTAGAAAAATACAATAACAAAATCTAACAATTTTTAAGTACAAGTTGCAATTATTTGAAAAATTATACTTGACAATTAACTTTTTAAATTAATAATGTAACTATTAAATTTGTGGATAAAAATTGGTATTTTTGACTTAAAACTTATTTTTTCTATTTGAAAATTAATTCTTTGATTGAAATGTAATACTTTTCTTAGAAAATCAATGCCCTTGCTTAAAAATTGATTCTTTTTTGTTAAAAAAAAATAAATTACATGGTTTCAAATTGAACTACTTTGTAAAGATTACCTTTCTTTATACAGATTACTAATTTTATTTGAAAAGTCAAATCTTTGTTTGAAAATTATATGTTTACTGAAATTTCATTTTTTTGTTTGTTAAAAATACAACATGAAAACAGAAGTTTTAGGCTTAAAATTTTTTCAAAATTTAGTAGAAAATTCACTTATATAATAACTTTTTTTTATATTCATGTTTCTGCAAAAAGTAGGGAAAAGCCTAGGGATTTTCTGGTCACAGAGGGCAAACAAAAAATTTGCCTGCACGCCAGAAGTGGCTAGGCTACCCTTATGGATTTTGAGCCTCTGAATCCAAATCTGGCCTCAGAACTTCTCGTATACGTCTCAGTTTTAACCTACATGCCAAATATAGGCAATAATCTAAGGATATTCTGGACGTTATATAAATAAATAGATTTAAGAATATTACACCAACGAGTTCCTTTATTAAACTTTTTATTTTTCACGTTTACATGTTCCCATGCCCAGTTGAATTTTTTAATCAGCTAAACGAAAATTTTAGAGGACAATTAAATTATCAGCCTTGAAACCCGAATTTTTAACCAAAAACATTTCTACCTAAGAAGATAAATTTTTAATCCAAAAGTACGAATTTTCTTCTTCAAATGTCCAACAGAGCAAGAACAAAACTTATTTAAAAAGAAAATTTAGACTTTCAGGAGCAAAGTTTGAACGAAAAATATAATAGAAGACTTTTCAATAAAGAATAATAAAATTGTAACAAAATATAGATGAATTCTCTTATTAGTTTCTATAAATTCAGTTTGCATTTAGGTGAAAAACATTGCTAGTTAGCAAGATTCTTAAAACAGGGAAAAATATAAATTTCTAAACATTGAAGTGTTTACATCTATGCCTAGAATGGAAGATGGGTCTATGTACGTTATTTTAGTTAATTTTTCTAATATATACTTATGAAGGAGGCTACAATTGTAGAGATTGTTTGTGAAGTATTACCTTGATTTCAGAATTAAGTTCTTTTTCGGTTTCCATAATAGAGGATATAACTTCGAAACTGCAATAGAAAAATTGTTTCAAATGTGGTTTTGGCAAATTTTTTGTATCTGTTAATATTGTTTTTAAAGATGTTTTTTAAAGAAAATTTTGTTTCAGTTGTTCTTTCCAAATCAATTTTTTTAATAATTCAAGTTTTGTGTTAAAGTAAAGCATGGACCAACTGAATGATGCGTGGTCTTGCGGTTTTTTGAGATTATGTACTGAGATGAAAATATTTTGGAGGGAGTGAGTTATTGTAGTCACGTGATCGCAAGCACGACATTTCCTCAATTCGAATCAAATAAAATTCTAGATGTAAATAAACAGTGCATTTAAGTAATGCTAGACCATTTTTGATCCATTTTTGTTTGATAGATTCGATAGGGCTGCCCCGTTCTTAAATTCACTCTAGAAAAATCGACTGACAACAATAGAATAAACTTTCTCGATGTCACTGTAATGGTAGAAGACGGACGTGTAATTTCAAATTTGTACCGCAAAACTACATGGTCAGGTCGTTACCATCACTTTCATTCCCATCATTCGATCTCTGTAAAAATAGGCGTAATTTACTCTGTGGTGGACACGGCCATAAAACTAGCCGATCAAAAGTTCCACGAAGAAACCTTAGCTCTAGTAAAAAAAACTTCAATACAAAACAGATATCCAGAAGAACTCATATCCTCTTAAACAAGTCTTCGACTGTGTAATATCTTCGATGATAATAATAATACTAACAATCAACATGAGAATGGAAGTGATGACTTGCCGAAAAAAGTGATGGTCTTCCCATACGCTGATATTTTATTCAAAAAAATCAAACCCATTTTTAAATATTCAGAACAATGAATAGTTTTTAAAATTGGTAACAAACTTCATATGTTATACAAACCAA
Source organism: Belonocnema kinseyi (assembly GCF_010883055.1). Lineage (NCBI taxonomy): Eukaryota > Metazoa > Arthropoda > Insecta > Hymenoptera > Cynipidae > Belonocnema > Belonocnema kinseyi. The sequence goes on along the minus strand of NC_046659.1, from coordinate 75,138,533 downwards.
AAAAAGACAATCACTATGTTTCACACTTTTGATTACGATAATTTCATTATTATGGCCATCGAAAAAATAGAACTAAAAGAGAAATTCTTGCAATGATTCACATAATGCGTCATGAAAAATCAGTTAATTTTCGTACAGAGATCCAAGGCTTGAGCACTTTATATCATAATTTAATTTTTACGAAGTAAAACTAATAAGAAATGGTCTAACATAAGTTAAATGCACTATTTATTTACATCTAGAATTTTATTTGATTTAAATTAAGAAAATGTCGTGCTTGGGATCATGTCATCGTCAGTATCGCTTGACTGCAATAACCCACTCCTTCCAATATTTTCATCTAAGTATATAACCTCAAAAAACTGCGAGACCACGCATCATTGCGTTGGCACTTGCTTTACTTTAACACAAAACTTGAATTATTAAAAAAATGGATTTCGAAAGAACAACCAAAATTAAATTTTCTCACAAACATCACTAAAACAATATTAACAGATACCAGCGATTTGCCAAAACCACATTAAAAGTACGTGCCATAAGCGATCGTTGAAAAGAACGTGCCATATGTGATTGCTGACAGACCAGTTTTGAGAAGTACGTCACCTTATCAAAGCTCAAAGCGTATATTTCTCCCAACGCTACCCTTGTTAATCGTCTTTACGTATCAATCACTTTTTACTTCGATCTACGAATAACCAATCACTTCGACCAAATGACGTCTTCTATCTCATTGTGACCGAAGAAACATTCAGATTAAGCCGTGTACTCTGAAAGTAGTTAGCGTGATCTCGAGTCTTGTAATAAAGTCCCTTCGGCTGAAACTTTCGTTAGTGTTAAAGTGATTCTAGTACCTAATAAAGTCAGCCGTCTCAACCTACGCAAAAATAACTCCAATTTGGATAGAATAGCTGCTGTAGAACGCTGTATCGTAGTGCTACAAATGAAAAGTACTCGTTTACGTTTTGAATATCACTAACATCCAGTAGAGTGTCGCTGCTGCTAAAGATAAACACGAAGATCCAATCGGCAAAAAATAAATTTTTTGTCCATTCTAGCTTAAAATGGTAAACGTAAGTTTCATGTACTATTATACTTACTCCTCTGTTCTAGTCGTAATAAACACTGTCCGCATTTAATTTCACATGCTGTTTGAACAGTGTAACCTAACACAGTTCCCACAAGGCTGACAAGTGGCTAAAGAACCCACAAACAAATAATTTGTCAGGCTTCATCTATCTGACATAAAATCAGCATACTGGTCTCTCACTATCTCGCACTCAGCCCTAACTACCCTCTTCTACTTTTTCGGGACGTAACAGCTGATTTGTAGTGGCAGCGGTAAAATCGCCACTTTTCATTTAAATGAAGTGTTTATAATCTAAACTTAAATGCAGCGTTTAAAATTGTGGCCTGAAAACTACAGTTCTCAAAAGGCAAGCTACAATACTTTACATTTGTATTGCCTTTCTATTCAGAACAAGTTTGAATCGATTTTAGGAATCTCTCTTTTGTGGATTGATCACCCGCGAATGAATTTCCTACAATGGATTGATTTATTACAAACTTTATCTATTTTGACAATAAAAATAAATTAAAATCTTAATTTTGATCCGTCACAGAGAAAACTAGCAACAACCTATTTACAAATTTATTTTAAATTCAGTGTTGTAATCAAACACGATTCTAAGATGATGATTGATATCACAACTTATCAAGTCTCTAAAAGTTCAGTATATCATTGCAGAATTAAATACAATCATAGACCTGAAATTTGTACAGTCAATGTGTTTCTCGTAGTTCGTAAACGAATAATAAGTGAGGACCTTTACTGCCTTTTTTACTGAGCTACGGAGGTAATCGCTTGTACGTAATAGGTTTTGCGTTACGGTCAGACCGTTTACTTATATTATGGCAACGCTTTCAACCACTTGCAGTTTTTAGAATTTTCAGCATTGGATTAGAGTAATTAATTAAGGTCATCCATGTATTAAGGCGCTAATCTACTTTGAACTCTTAAAAAAAGCTATTTTTGTGATTTTTTTTTGTAGTAAAATTAAGATTTAGTATAACTGCAGCAACCCATGGAACTACAATATTAATATATATGAGAAAATAACAAAATGACGGAATAAAAAAAACAAAAAAATTTGTCATTTTTTTCGCTGTTTTCGGCCAAAAAATGTAGTTTAATTGAAAATTTTTGTATAATTTTAGTTCCATGGGTTGATATCAGTGTACAAAATATGTGCTCAAAATTTCATAAGAATCGGTGTAGTGGTTTTTGAGATTACGTTAACACGGGGTGTAAAAATGTTGTTTTGAGAAAAACGCAATTAAATTACGGCGCGCGCCTTATTAGTTTGCTCACGTAGATATGTTTCAAGGATGGAAAAGTATAGTTAGAATGCTCGGATCCTCTTAAAATTTTAGTATGACATTTTTACATACATATACTATCAAAAAATGTAAAAATTTTTTTTTTAAGTTTCGAAGTAGAATACTGCCTTAAAAAACGGATTCCCATCTACCATTGAAATAATTCCTCTGGCAAACGCGAAAATAAATTCTACAAAATTCTTTTATTAGTTTCCTTGTCTAAGCGCAACTGTGTTACCTTTATCATTTTTTTACTAAACGACGGAGGCAACTCCTAATTGGTAATCAACGCTTAATTGGTCAGACAATCCACTAATTTTGTAATATTGAAAGATAAACGTAGGTTTTATGTATTCCTCTGTTCTATGCGTAATAAGCATTCTTCATATTGAATTTCACATGTTGCAACATGCTGACAAGTGGATAACGAACCCAGAAACTAATAATGGGTCAGGCTTTACCAACCTGACAGAAAATCAGCATAATGGTATCTCACTATCTCGCACTTAGCCCAAATTATCCCCGCCTATTTTCTCGGGACGTAACGATTGGATTAAGCCAAATTATAATGAATGCAAATTGGTAGATTCTCGACTGGACATTGAAAATATCGGTTGATTTTTACTTTTTCAAATGACGATGAATAGCAATGACTTTAAAGTGACAATACATTTATTACTCGTTCCTTGGCACCAGACACACTGGAGTCAAATTAATTTCTATGACTGTCATAAAAGCTAATCCTTGTTCATAATGTGGTGTCTTTAATGCAGCGAGATCTTTCGCAGATTCAAGCCGTGAAACAAAAGGAACGGCTGCTCATAAGACCAAAAGACGAATGCAGCGACTCACCTCAAAGGTAGACTGGCCAAGACAGTATGCATTTCGCATTCAGGTGGTCGTCCATAAATTACGTAGCCTATCCAGAGGGAGGGGGAACACTGAAAAACTACAATAAGTCACATGGGGAAAGGTACTTAGTATGCAGCACGTGGTTTTACACTGCTATAATTTTATTCTGCATACACTTGTCAACTCGATTGTCAAAAAGCTGAAAAAATTGTTTGACTGTAATAGATGATTTACATGCATCGCTAGTATCACTTTTTCTTGAATCTAATGACTTATATGAATAAAAATGTTAAACTTTGTTTTGATAAATAATTTTACTAGAAAATTCTTCTCATAAAAAAGCCCGTATTTTTATAGGGGAGCGGATCTTGAAAATACCTACGACAGACTACGTGGTCGTGAGACATGGTTACGGCTGTAATTTTACCCCGATTTCTCTGGGAGCTTGTACAGTTTTTCAGATTAGCACCCTGCCCCGGCGAAATCTCGCGGTTGAATCAAGTGATTTAAGGATTTTTATTTGTATTATACTTCTTTGACGACGATGTTTGAAAGGTTGTTTGTTTTAACGTATTTCTAACTACTTAGAACATCCTTATAGAAAATTACAATTTTAGTTTTTTAAAGGAAATCTCCCAGCGTTATACTCGGTCAGGCCCACATACATATAAAAGGAGAATCTTAGAATCAATTTTCATTAAAAAATACAAAAGGAACTCCATAAATTTACAAACTGAAATAGAAAATTTTGATAATACGTATCTGAGTATTTTAAATATTAATTAAAAATTTTATTCAGTTCTGAATTCAAAAATATTATTGTCAGTTTATTCGACGTTATAAGTTAAACTAAATGTAAACACTTTCCAATCGTTTAATTCACATTATTTCAGTATCATGCTCAGTTTCGAGCTCGGTAGACCTTGGTTCATCCACAATACGTGTTCAAAATGAATTTTAAAATTAAAAATTTTCACACAAAAATTTTTAATAATCTACATATTATGTAAGTATGACTACAGAAATTAAAAATAATTTTTTTAAACAAATAGTGATTATGAAATGATATTTTTCGATTGGAAAATGGAAAAACACTATTACTCTATTTGATGGACGATCGATGAAAATTCCTCGTTGTTGGTTACACCTTCAACTATACTTTTGAATTTATGGTCGATAACGTACTGGAAAAATATGGGATTTTTTGAATACATCAAAGGAAAATATGGTCCTGCCCAAAGGCGTGTTATAGGTGAGTGGACATCAATCCAAAGAAAACTTATTCGACTAAGGGAACAAAGGACCTTCCTAATTAGATGCAGGAGATGTTCCATAATTCCAGCACATATTGAAAACTCCACGAGACATTTTCAAATTTTCAATTCTCATTATAATGTACACAGAAAATTAGGTATTGCAATATCTCACTTTCAAAAACAAATTTTAAATTATGAAATTAAAAATTTAGTCTACTTGATTAACCATTTAGGATAATATTCGCAATATTTAAAACACCGTCTATATAGAAATATAAAAGAACAATCTATAAATACCTTTTTTACTTCACAAGAATTCATTGCCGAAAAAATTAAAATTAATATCAGATCAGAACTAATAAAAAAATTTGAATTCAGAAGAAATAAGATTTTTCAACACAATCACGAACTTAAGAAAGTTAGAACCGAAAAATGGTTCAAAAATATTTCAAATAAAAAAATTCCTGATAATATTATTGAGACTATTGCCTTGGGAAAAATTATGGAATTCCTTTTAATAAAAAAAAATTTCGGTTAATAATATCATAGCAAATTTGGAAAACAGTTTCCGAGACTTACAGCCTGATAAAAAACAAAATATCAGAAAGGAAATTACCACACTTATCTCAAATTTCATGTGTAACAATAAATTTAAAAATCAAGATAATT
>NC_046659.1:75130053-75133280 GCF_010883055.1 Belonocnema kinseyi | reverse complement strand
TAAATTTACAAACTGAAATAGAAAATTTTTATAATACGTATCTAAGTATTTTAAATATTAATTAAAAATTTTATTCAGTTCTGAATTCAAAAATATTATTGTTAGTTTATTTGACGTTATAAGTTAAACTAAATATAAACACTTTCCAATCGTTTAATTCACATTATTTCAGTATCATGCTCAGTTTCGAGCTCAGTAGACCTTGTTTTATCCACAATACGTGTTCAAAATGAATTTTAAAATTAAAAATTTTCACACAAAATTTTTTTATAATCTACATATTATTTAAGTATGACTACAGACATTAAAAATAATTTTTTTAAACAAATAGTGATTATGAAATGATATTTTTCGATTGGAAAATGGAAAAACACTGACTCAAATATGGATTTAATATTTATCAACAAAAAAAATTTTATTATGACCCAAATTGTAATACATTGTTAAAACAAATTTTCGATTATTTTTTAAAAAAATTTGACTTTTAAATATTTATTTATTAATTACCATTATATTATTAATTTTAGAATACACAAAATGTTTTAAACCTGAAGAAGGCACAAAAATGTGGTCGAGACGTTGTTATAAACTAATTTTATTAATAAATGATCGTATGACCGAAGATTTAAAATTGAAATTTTAATTTCAATGTTTATTACTCTATTTGATGGACGATCGATGAAAATTCCTCGTTGTTGGTTACACCTTCAACTATACTTCTAAATTTTTAAATTAAAAATAACTGATTTGATAAGTACAGATTTTTGTTTATCAATTTTTATCACTCGCATCTGTTAACTGCCTCATTTTTAACACGCAGCCAGATATCTCAGTCATGCAGTAGATATCTCGGGATGAGCCGGGCAGTGGGTCCACCGTGGAGTGCAACCACATGACTGCGCCATAAGCTGACTTATTAAAACTTTAAAGTGTGCCTATGTCCCTAAGACATAATTCTGGGACTTAAAAATTACTGGTTGCCAAGCCGCAGATTGAACAAGCTAGTTATGTTCTCACTGTGTCTTTAATATGTCTATGTGCAATGGGCTTTAGATGTTGTGCTTATGCTATAAGACTCCTTCCTAGTATTGTTTTTCAGACAATCTGGACACCTTGCTATACCTATGTGTTGATGCTCCATGCTGAAAATATTTTGTATTAACCCATGCAGAGATTGTGTTGTGATAATATTACTTATACTCATTGTCACTGACTTAGTTCATGTAATAATATTAATTGCAACAATGATTTAATATGTGGTAGTAAACAACAATTCTATATAACTAGAATCTAATTTGTCTGATCGACTGTGAATATTTTAGAAGCATGAACCTGGCATGGTACATACAGCCGGATGCATCTGATTGGATGCCCAGTCGCCATTTTCGAGCGTCTCGAGAGCCAGGCACGTAAATCTGACTAGTATTAACCTGGACAGATACAGTCAGTTGCTATAAGTGAGGGTTATTAGTACAGATATGTAAGTCTATCGAGTCGCTTTTGACTGATACATTGAGAAGCTAATACTGATACAATGCTCGCTCGAGCGGAAATATGTATTGACAGCCATGAATTCCTCACGCGATTACATCAGATATTTTCAATTTGTGAAAGTGACACTTGCTACGACTACAAATTTAAATAAAAATGACGCTGTTCCAAACACTCAAATGAAAAACTTTTTATTGTTAATAATGAAGGATTCCTTTGTTCGCGAATGTCAATTGGTGAAGTTTCTTTTATCATGACTAGGTTTAATTTTTAAGGGCTGATTACAACTGTGTAACTGTTCATTGCAATAAATATCAAATCCAACAACTATTTATTCGTAGAACGACGTGTCACCTGCAAGGAGCCAGGCCGCGCTGTTTTCGAAACTTCGGTGTTCTCTGTGCAACCAAGTTAACATTGTGAATTCCAATTATCCATTAGCTTTTAAATGATTCGACATAATCTGACGAATTCTGAAAAAGATCTGGTATAGATTTTTTAATATCTTTTTGACTCTTCGTTAATGAGCGCACGCAGACAGGGAATGTCACAGAGTTAGCTTGTAGCATTGTACAGGCTGGTTTGTCGCAACTGTAGAAGTTTAGTTTTAGACTTGATCAGTCCTGAAGTGCCTAAGCCCTACTGATTATTTACAATCTAAGAAATGTTTTGAAGAACCTGAGTTGCCTGCATGGTTCAACTTATGTAATCTCTTTAACATCTTCTTACGAAAACTGATGTAGGTAGGGGTTATTGTTCGAAGCATCTTCGGATCGAGTTTTAGTTTATGTTAGTCATTGCTGCTCAAATTGAGTCTCGATTGTCCTCACCCTTGCTTCCGAAACACAAAATTTGAATGTGACGATGTGGCAATGTCTCGTTTAAGCTATGAATAGGATCAGCGCCAAACAGATCAATTTCAATAAATTCCATATTTTTTGCATATTGTTGTCTGCAAAGTTACTCCTTGATCATCATCATCAAGTCCTCCTGCGGTAGTTCAACGCTTCTCCCGGTACCTGATCAATCTATCATCCTGTAAGACGTATTTTCACAGCTTTCGAGATTTGAACACCTAATTTGTAATCTGTTTTACTGGTATAATCTGCAAATGGCAAAGATGATGCGTAATTCGCACGATCTGTGTCCATAGCGTCCACGTAGATGCCGACTTGTTATTATGTTTTAGATTTCTAATTTGACTGTACACCTGACTTTAACATATTTCGTTCATAGAACCAGGAAGAAGGGTTGTTAATATATGTTTAAGCCTACTTCAGAAATTAACTTAATGTTTTATAATTCATACTTGATAAATTTAATTCAAATTAAATTAATTCAGCGTGCCTACCGTATTTCTTCAAGTGCAAAAAGACATGAAAGCCGTCAGAAATATCTGCGATCTATGAAAGTATGCCATGTACGACTATATGAATTTGTTAAACAAATTTGGCGATGAAATATGGGGAAAATATTTATTATAACATAAATAAAGATAATTTTTTATAAAGTTTTATATTAAAATTAAAAAAAGAATTTTCAGGAGACACATTATAAATTATGAAACTTGGCGGGAATGGATCTTTTGAGACAAGTGATTTTAATACAAAATCGCTGGGTGTGGAGATTGGTGGAATGATACGAGGGTAGTTCAATAAGTCCTTAGAATGAAGTATAAAAACAATTTTTTTTGGGTAATTTTTTTTTTATTTTTCAACATAATCTCCTTGGAGCTC
>NC_046659.1:75105649-75129953 GCF_010883055.1 Belonocnema kinseyi | reverse complement strand
CTAGTCGGGAGTGGTGCTGACTGAAAACAGATGATTTGGAGCGATTCGCGCGCCATCTGTTGGTCATTCTAAGGACTTATTGAACTACCCTCGTATAATCCTGCCTCCGAGTTCGATGTACTTGATGATCCACGCTTGGAAAGTTTGCGCACAACTGCAAAATGTGTCTGGTGTTATTTGGCCATAAGCACTTCTGATTGGTTGTTTCATGCTCTTCAGAGTTCTTGGCACTTCTTGATCAACTACATTTTTAATGACCCCACGAAAATAAATCTGGCGACGTAAGGTCTGACTTTTTGTCATGCCAATTTACCGGGCCACCTTTTACGGAGCTTAGGTATGCAAGAAATTTCAGAAGTTTATTTTTTTCTTCTAAAAAGTTTATATAATTTATCAACGTTTAAATTATACCAATAAAATACGGACCGATAAGATGGTCTGAAGTTACTCCACACCAAAATTTCATGGATTACAAACACTTACGCTCAACTTCGCGCAACCAGTGTGGGTTTTCCATTCTCCAATAATGCATGTTATGTCGATTAACCATGTCGAGGTTCACGAAATACGACGCGATTGAGAACAAAACTCAACAAAAGAAATTAGGATGCTCTTGTTTCTGCTAAAGCGCTTATTGGCAAAAAGTCACTTCTCTCTGAAAATCATTACCATGAAGCTTGTGAGAAAGTGCAATATAATAATATTGATCATTATAACGTTTTAATATCCTCCTAATACTACTTAAAGACATTAAGGAAACACGACTTCGCTTTCGATTAGTAATATGAAGCTCATTAGCGGCTTCGATTAATATCGCGATTTCGTTATTAAATCCAGTAATTGCTTTTCGACGTTTCCTTTATTTCTAATCATTTCACTGATAAAATTTATAAAAAAATTTTTAAATTTAGTGGATATACAAGAATTTGTTCAAGAGAAGTAAGGTATTTCGAAATGTTCCTATAATTTGAAGAGAATTTAAATTATTTTATTGGCATTCACTCCTAATTCTTATTAATTTAGCCTGAATTATTTAAATTATTTAGCGTTCTTTTGTATTATTTTACAAATTCCTTGGCATTTTTATCATGTTTAAGAAATATTAAAAACATAAAAATCATTTGAAATATTTTGGGATATTTTAAAAGATTTCAAAGAAATGGTTAACGGATTCCAGTGATTTAATGAGATTTCGAAGGATTTGAAATCTTTGAGGTTACTGTAAAAGATACGCAGACACTTTTGAAAGCTTTAAAAAATTTCATGGGATTTCAAAAGAAATCAGAAGGTCTGCAATATTTGAAGCAATTTAAAAGATTCATCGACCTTTTTTCATTTATTTCAATAGTTTACAGAAATATCAATTTTTTAAATTATTTTAGTGTATTTTAAGAGACTCCAATGCATTTTTTAAAGCTTTAAACAATTTCGCTCAATGGTATTATTATATTTACAAAGGAAATCAATTTTATTTCTGCCTAATTTTTAGTTTTTAAACTATAATACAAAATTAATTCATTTTTACTTTGTTTAAATTAGTTAAAATATTTTCCATTCAATACATACAAAATAAAATATTTATTTTCTTACATCTTGCATATATTTTCTATTATATTAATTTCATGAAAATATATAAATGGACCGATAACGCAGTGAGAAAAAAGAACCTGGATTCTAGATAGAGAAAAAACATGTGAGATGTGGACCTTCCCTTATCTGTGCCAGAACTATGACAAAAGAATCGGAGACCCGGGAATTGCCTAAATATTCTAAACGCTTAAAGTTTTTTTCAAAGGATTATAAATAATATATTATAAATTTGCAGTTATAATAAATTGAATTTTTAGAAATATTTGAGCAAAACATCCTATTTCAGTTAGCGTATCAAAAGAACTTAGTAATCTTTAATTCTTCTTAAAATTAGATTGAAAATTTTACAATAATCATCCTTTTGTAAGAGCAAAAATAGTGTAAAAAGTGTAAAAAATTTAAAAAATAAGGTCATAAAATTTTTTAATTATTAAAATTATGTGTAAAAAAGTGTGCAAGGAAAAATTGCCTTTATTTTGTAATAAAAATTTCCAGTTTTCTAACCTCATATTTTAAGACTATTAAAATGAACTTCAATGTTTATTTAAAATGTTATTATTTAGTCAACACATAATCAAAATTTTATTTTATTATTCTTGTCTTTTTCCGTTTCTTCAAATAAATATGTACTAAACTAGTAGAGCCCAATAATAAGAAAATAAAACTATCTTTGGTTATGAAAGTTCATTATTTGCGATTGAAAAGTCAAACTTAAAATTTTCAAATTACTATTCATTTTTTGCTGAATAATTATATTATTTGATTTAAAATTTATTTATTTTGTTGAAAATTAAATAAATAAATACATTAAATAAATTCTGTAAGGTACAATAAACGTCACATTATAAGTCTACATCTTACAGCTTTTTTTTCTCTCTAGATCCTATTTCCGTTTTCCCTATAGCGTTATCGGTTCATTTCTATATGTCAATGACTAATTCTCATTTGTGAACATTTAATTGCATTCTTTCACTTGATTTAGGAATAATTCTAGTTAAAAGAAATATGGCAAATGGGTGCAACGTCAGAAGGCTCCACAAGCCTTTCAATTAAATTTTTGTCAGCCAGAATACTTTCATAAGTTCATATTTCAATGGTAATGAATCTAATGTTAACGGAAGAAAATCATTTTTTTAAAAATGTTTTTTTGATTGACTATTTTTGAAAGTGCTCTCTGCGTCGAGAATAACCCATATGCGTGTTTTCCAAAAAGTAGAAAACTTAAAGAAAACCTTCAAGGCACCGACTGTGACCCCGATTATCTTGTTGAGAATATTACTGTCTAGCAACGATATTTATTTTTCCTTCCCTTTTGGCTTATTTGTCAATAGAAGTATTTCAAGTAGGGAATTATTTATTATTCTGTAAGGTGTAGTTCTATATTGCCGAAAACCTTGATTTTTAATAAATGAGGGAGCCACCTGTCGGTACATTCTTGACTTCTGTACCACTCACCCAACTAATGACCTTCAGGATAGACACTAGTCTATCCTGAAGTTAGACACTCAACCATCGCCATGATGCCCAGAGATGCGTGACGTAAACAGGTGGGAGACAGAATCAGTCAAGCGTGAAGCCGGCAAGACGCTACTGCGGTTGGCATTTTCAGTCCAGTTATTTGGTACTTTTATTCGGTGATTTCTGGGGCAATAATTTTTTTCTCTTACGTGCTTCATTTTTGGGGTACATAATACGGGGTCAGGTTCTGTGAACAGGATCCCGGAACATGGAATTCCTTTTGGGACGGGTGAAAAATATCACCTTCCGTTGGATTGGTACTTTCCTGTGCATTAAAGAGGTAATAGTGTTCTTAAACAAATTAAAATAGATAAAAGTATACGTGAAACTAAAAAACGTTGTTCTGTCCCAAGTAGTATAGGTACGGCCTTTCAAGGAACTCCCATTTTTTCCAATTTTTTGCCAAAAATCATCTGTTTCTATTTCGTTTCTCTGTCGCTCAGATTTTGATGACCAGATCTAAAAATGGTCAACAGATGAACTAAATAAGGCGTATATATAACTGTAATTTCAACCAAACAAAAAAACATTGCCCTAACTACAATCGATCGCAAGTTGCAACCTACCAAAGGTGATCCATTTAGACCTGAATTTACAGGTAAATGCCCATAGTTCAGTTTTTTGTAAATAGATCATCAATAATAATCAACCACTTTTAATTAATAAATATAGAATTGTTTGAATAAATAAATATCCACTATCCATCCAATATGCATTTTCGGCATTTTTTAATGGAATTTCTATTAAGGACGCTAATTATAGATTAAAAATAAATATTTGGTCGTTTTTAATCAATAAATAAACATTAGTTTAAATCAATAAATTTCCACCTCCAATCAAGTGTGCATTTTTTAGAAATTTTTTACTGAAATTTATTTATATATTTTCAAATATATTTATTATTCAAACAATTAATTATTTTTTTATTCAAAAAAATAAAATATTCATTTTCATTATTTAATAACCCTCCCCAATATAAATTTCAGTACAAAAATTCCAAAATGTGCACACCTGATAGGGGATGGGAATTCATTCATTTAAAAAACTATGTATTTAGGAGTTAAAAGTTGTTGGTTATTATTAAAAACACGACTTTCGGGTTTTGTGGGGGGTCACCTTTGGCAGGTGCTAACTCGCGATCTATTAAAGCTTGGACAGTGTTTTCCATTGAAACTAGAGGTATTTCAGTCTTCTTAAATTCATCTGTTGACCATTTTTAGATGGAATGTGATATTTTGCATTTTAGGAGAAAAAAGATGACTGCCCAGAAATTAACGGATTTGCACCAGTTTTCCGACCAAATGACCGGACTATTTAGGGAGGAATAACTGTAGATCCAAATTCACAAAATTCTCATAACAAACAATATAAATCATAAGAATGAATTGAATTATGCGATAATGCCGGTATTATTGATTTAATGAGGTTTCTATCAACTATGAAAATCTGAAGTAATAGATGTGCTCCCAAAAATAAAAAATAAATTTCAAAAATGTTAGCTCCTCATACTATTATATAATCAAAATATTGCATGAGTTGCTGACTGTTTTACACTAATTTTAACATCATTTATAAATACTGCTGGTATATATACTCATTGTGCATAAATGGAAAACTTCTAAACTGATAAATAAAAGATGCGACAGAATTCTTCAGATATTTTAATTAATATTTGTTTTTATTTATATTTATTATATAAGAATATTTAGAATAGAACATTGGTGGTCTAAATTTAATGTGACATATATTTCGATACAAGAATTACCATAAATCTTCAGCTCTATTAGTATTTATTTGCAATATTTGTAGTTTATGGTAAATAAGGAAAATCGCGGTAAAACGCATGTATAGTCGTGTACTTTTTAATATTTTAATTTTTTTTTCTAAAATACAGAACACTTCTTAACGGGATTCATTTGGGAACCCACCGGACAATGAAAGTCGCTTGCAAATTCTGGTGAGTTTGAAAATGTACCGATGACTCTGAATTCTGATGGAATATCATGACGAGTGTGAACCAAATCTCTCAGATAATCTGGGGTATATTTGGAACACTTTGTGATAGCTGCTTGAATCCAAAAAAGCTGTGACTGGGAATATTTTAAGCCAGGCAATGTTGGTTCAGGGCCTTTTTCCTTTACTAAATTTTGATAGGCCTCGTACGCTGCCTTTGCGCCTGCACTGTCTGCAATGTTAAAATCTCCGGTTGCGTAGCCATCTACCTTAAAATTAGTAAATAATTGTTATTGAAATTGATTTATCTATCTTAAATCTGAAATTCAATGAAATATCTGCTTTTGCAAGGAAGTACAAACAACTGAATTAGCACAGAAGTATACAAATAAAGTTAATACTTTACAACAAAAGTTAGAGGAAAGTGCAACTTTTTACTATGATTTGGACTAATTTTTTATTTATTTTTTTGTATATTATTGTATCATATTATAGTTGAAATTTTCTGCAAGAATTTACAAAGAAGGAGAGCTACAACAAAATGCAGGAATTCATAGATTTTGGAGCCAGAAAGTTGTTTTTCTTCGACATACGATAACATATGTTTTGAATATTGCCATCACGTAATTATGAAAGAAAATGTCGCTTTTGCGAAAAAGCTTTTATATTTATACTTGAAGTAAACGTAAGAAACATTGTGAATACATTTATATATTAGGTAATCCAAAAATGCATTGAAATTTTTTTTTCATTCTAGAGGCTAAGGAATGACCCCCCCCCCCCTCTCCCAAGGCTTCCATTATCGAAGAAAGAAAATATGTCATTTTTCTTTTTTCGAAATTTTAATATTAACACGTTCCACTGAGAACTTTAAAATCCCATCGAAACAACATAGGGAAATTTTGAATTTTCACAAAACAAATAATTACTAATGGGCAATTTTTATATTTGCCATGACTTTTCAAACAATTTTCAATTGTTGAAGCAAATGTGAATTATTTAAATAATAATTTATTCCCCAAAATTTAAAAAAATAATCATATTTCTGATTGAAATGCAATAATTGATCATTTTTTAGAGTGATAACTTTTTCTACTAAAATTAGGTAATTATTTAAACAGTTAATTATACTTTATTTTCAAAATTTCCAAAAATTGAGCAAGAGATGTCAAATTTTTTCAAATTATTATCCTATGCTACTTTTTGTTGAATAATAACATAATTTTGATACATTTCTTCTACTTTAAAAAAATTCTATTTGTTTAAACCATTTTTATTTGCTCAAGTAGTATTTTTGAATGATAAAAAAATTTAATGAAATCGAAGATGTACAATTAATTATCATTCTGAAAGTATTTTTGGAAAAGTATTTATTTGAATAATTGAAAAGTAAATTTATTCTTTCTATACACTATACAGTCAGAAACATAATTCTATGTGTTTTATTTTATTTCATTCTTTTAGTAATCGACAAAAACTGCTTTAAAAAATAAATATTGTGTGAACAAATAAAAATTTATTAAACATTAAAAAAATGTATAAAAATTATGTACTTATTCAACCAAAATTAGCATAGAAAACTAATTTAAAAAAAGTGCACATATCTGTCTTAATTTTTAGAAATATTCAAAATAAACAATAATTAATGGTTAAAATAATAACAGAATGTTTTTAAAAAAGTGCACTACTCTAAAAAATGAAAAAATATTGCATTTCAATAAATCTTAGCGCGTTTCGATGAAACCCTGGAACCTGAGTTAAATTTTTCGAGAATTAAAAATTTCCCCATTTCAATTAAATGGGATGTTGAAGTGACCGGTAGCACATGTTGATATTCGAATTTCGAAAAAAAGTCACATCGATTGAGCTGTGCGAAAAATATTTGTGGGTTGGCATCCAAAAAAAGTAAAGAAATGAACGTTTGAATCGGTTAATATCTTCTGTTCCCTTCTTTGATTTAAAAATTAAAATTTTGGAAAATTCCAAAAAATCTCACTATCGCTTCGAGAATTATGGCAAATTTTTTTGGTGTAAAATTCTTGCTAGTGAATAATAATAAAGGATTATGAATTGAAAAATAGATTTCTTGTTAAATTTAGAATTTTTCGAAAATGGCCAAAAAACATGCTTTTTGTTTGATTGAGTCATATGCACACATTTTTCAAAAGGTGGAAAATGTCGACCCTGAAATTTCTTCAGCTTCCATCAACGAAACGCACTGTTATTTTTTTTTTTTAAATAAATATTTTTAGTGATTTTTCTAACGTTTAAAAATGGTTAATTTTAAGGCTTTTCTTCCGACTTTGAGGACTTGCTTAGACTAAACTTTCAGACGTCAAAAATGATGGCTTCATTACGGCAAAATGATATTTTTGTAGCAATAAGCTGATGAAATTATTTTATATACATACCCTCCTCCGACAAATAATTCAATCGTTCAAAAACACATAAAATTGAGCATTTTTGTACGCTTGAAACATTTTTTTTCAAATCTCCAAAACAAACAAAATTAAAGTGCGTTTCTTTACTTGTAAGTACAGAAGATGTAGGAACAGAACGAACAGAAGATGTTAAACAAATTCAAAATTGATTTTTTTTTACTTTTTTGGAAGCCTATTCACAAGTATTTTTCACTCAGCATACTGTAGTTTTTGGTAACCCCTTTTATGTTTTGACAACTAAAGATACAAGATTAACAGTTTCTTAGTCCTACATGTACATACTTTGACGCTAGCTTCTTTTACAGTATAATTGCTGTACTGCTGAATGATGCAGTCAACTTTTTTAACGAATTTTGCATCCGATTCTGCAGTCCACCATTCCTTATCAGCTCCAAAGTTATCATAGTGTCTACCATAGTTATCGACAGCACGAGTTATTTCGTGTCCCAAATGAAACGGACCAATCGCAGCGTAGTTCAGATACTGTGGCCTATCGTCGTCGTAGAAAATGCCTTGTAGCATTCCAGGAGGAAAGTCTATTAAATTGAAATTTATATAAAATATGTGAATAAACTTTTAAATTTCACACTAAATTATAACACAAAAATTTCTTTAAAATGAGGCCTAACAAAATAATCAAGGTTTGCGGTAGCGCATCGACGCTAAGTACAAAGAAAAAGATACCAAGAATCCCTATCTGGAATAATCATGTTACTAATATCGTGGTCGTTGCTTCCGGAACCTAAATCAGTGCTAAGTTAAAAAAATTATCTCATTCATTTTTATGTATATGAAAGTCGATGTGTTCGAGTTGAATTCCGGGATAGAACTTGGATCATTAATTAGATGAGCCCAGATTATAGTGAAAGTAAGTTAGTGAAATTTAGACAAGACCTTTAACATATCACTTAATTTTTCCTTTTTTAAATGAGAATTTATGGCAATGATTTAAAACTGATAATACAATCTTCCCTCGCTCCTTCACAATAGGTTTAATTACATTGGTTGTGACATTTTTCGTCCTTTCCTGAGTAAAAATTCTTCGACTTGTTTTCGACTTAAATTGCCCCAGTCAAGGCATGGTGAAATCGAAAACTTCGAATTCAATTTATAAAACAAAATTTGGCAAAGCAATTTGAGACAATTATTAAATAAAGTGTCATACAGAAATTTAAAAATAAATCATAAGAAGTTATATTAGACATTATGAAACTTGGCCGGATTAAATGTTTTAAGCAAATTGATTTTATAACGAAATTGCTAAATGTGGGAAAAGATGGCATATTATAATGCTGCCAAGTTATGTAACGACTATTGAGGCTATTTAAAATTTATTTGAAATTTCTGCAGGCATCTGTGAAAAAAATCTTTATATATATTATATAATAATTATTTGTTATTTTTACTTGGCCTAATTTGATTTTATATATTTATATAGTTGTATTTGCCAGATTCTTTTTACCACAGATTCTTCTGGTGGAACTCGTTATTTTATGTGATCTTGGAATAAAATTATTTTACATTTTCGCAAATTTTGGCCACTAAAATAGGCTTACCAATGCTGTTTTCCATTGGGAAATATTCAGGGCCATCATTTACTGTAGTACTGTCAACGTGAAATGTCCAATTTGAGGCATCGTCATACTTCCTTAATTTTTTCCAAGAACGGCGTTTGAGGTAAATGGCCATGTTATCCACTGTTTGGAGGTAATCATCTGGGTTCATTTCTACTGGGCCATAAAATTGGTCAAGCAGCTTGTCGTTTTGAATTTCTTTGGGATATCCAATGAACATTTTCATAGAAGCAAGTTTCGCCAAGGCAGTTGTCTTCGTTTTTTCATCCATCCAGTCGACCTAACACAAAATCAACAGCATGTAAGAAACATGGAGGAAAGCCATTTTTATTGTATTTCCATTTCCATAAATTATATGCAAGGATATAGAAACACACTATACGCCCACCCTTGAATCGATTTTTCAACCTGTTTATAGATAAAGACAGATAATGAAGTCCTTTTAATAATGCAACTTTAGGGACCGTGCATAAAATGCATCATCAATATAAGAAGATGGATATCATAGTTCAAGAATAATTTATTAAGTTAAAAAATAATTTACATATTTTGGACTTTACACTCACGTCCTTGTTCTCTTTCTTCCCCTTTTTAAAGTATTCTTTGATTTTCTACTATTTTCAAGAAGCTGGGCATTTTTGCGGGCAGATCCCATCTGGAGTTAATAGAATCTAACAAGAAAATTCAACTACTTTTGGGTACAATTTAATTATGTTTAGTTTAAAAATTCTATTACTATAGTTTTGGTTTGGAATTGCTCTCGTTTAGTTTACAAAATTTTAGTTGTTAATTTAATTATTCTGTGAAAAATACAATTATGAACTATCTGGTTGAATTTTTAACTCTTTTGTTGAAAATTCATTCTTTTCGTTAAAGAATTATAATTTTATTTGAGACTCAATAAGTTTAGTTAAAAATTCAACTAATTTGTTGAAAATAATTTTTTTCTGGGCGGTTAATTTTTCTGACTAAAAATGTAACTACTACATTTGTGCTGATAAATTTGTATTTTAAATGAAAATTTTTTTAAAAATTTTGAAATTAGGGTGTTTAATTGAAATGTAACATTTCTGATCAAGAATTATTCTCTTGCTTTAAATATTAATTCCTTTTGGTCAAAAAATTATCTAAATGGTTAAAAGTTAAATTACTTTGTGAATATCAATTTTTTTATGAAGATTCCCAATTTTAGTTCAAAATTTAAATGTTTGGTTGTGAATTATCATTTATATTGAAAATTCATATTGTTATTTGAAAATTCAGCTTCAAGTTTGAATTTCTTGGTATAAAAATGTTAGCGTTATTTAGAAAATTTAAATGTTTGTTTTAAAACTAACTTTTTTGTTGAAAATTCATGTTTATGCTTCAAAATTTTAAGATCCTTTCAGGAAATTCTATTTCCTGGTTAAATTTGTAGTTCTAACTTAAAAAAATAACTATGCAGTAGAAAGTAATGATTACAAAAATCGTATTAACTTATTGAAAACTTGATTGGTATGTGGATGATTTATGTATTTTATTGAAAATTTGTCTTCCCGGGTGCATGAATAAACTTGCTTGTTCTAAATTCAAACTTTTGCTCTAGGAATGATAGATTTTGTTAAAAATTCGTTTTCTTTGATTAAATCCAACTGGTTCACTTTCCTTCGTTTTTTTTGTATACCAATTATTTCAACATAGTATGTGACGATTTGAATGATGGTTTGAAAACTCGTCGTCTGTTATAGAAGAGTCATTTTTTTTGTTAAAAAGAATTTTTCTTGATAGTAAATGGACTCTTGTCTTCGCAAACCTAACCTTTGAGGTAGAAAAATCAACTTTATTCTAAAGGAAACGTATTTTTTGCTTGAAAATGCAACTGTTTTGGTTGAATTTTTATTTTCGTTTTTTGAGAATTTTACCGCATCATTTCCAATGCATGTTAGTCAGATGAAAATTCAACCAGTTAGGTAAAAATTCAACTATTTTGTTAAAAATTATATACTATATTTTTGACGAAATAGTTTAAAAAGAGCAAATCATATCGCAAGAATCTTAAGCAACCTCATAACGTTCAAGGTCTTTTTATATGGCAAATAAAATTACATTTTGTTTATAAAAGGTGGGGCTCAATTTATTTTCCCAGGCGGGTTTCTCATCTATCTTTAACTTTTTTGTTTCTTGTCTTTTCTGCTGTCTATGTACGATTCTTAGACAACTCTGTTTTTATCTTAATGTATCCTATATAAAAATTGGCAAAAAAGAGGATTATTATGCACTAAATTTAATTCAGACAAAATTTAACCAACTAAACTTATCAAACATGCTTGAACTGTATAATCAGTCATTTCAACTAAATGAACAGCCGTTGTAAGAGATTAATCGGTAAAAATTCAACTTTCCAGTCAAAATTTTGTGTACTTTGTTAAAAATTCGTGTTTCTGGTATAAAATAAATCTTCTTGGCTGATAATTCAATAGATTGGATAATTTAAAATGGTTCCATTAGTTAGTTGCATTGACGGATTTTAAAAGTAATTTTTGACTGATTTGCAAGTCATGGAAGCATTGTTATTTGGATCAGTCAAAATTGACTTGAAATCCCTCAGTTTTGACTGATTTCAGTTAAGAATATGCATCAGTCTCTTTCCCTTTTTTATTATTTATTATGATGTTGCGAGTTTCAACCATTTAATTATTACTTGTCTCGTCTTATGATC
This sequence comes from Belonocnema kinseyi, assembly GCF_010883055.1. Lineage (NCBI taxonomy): Eukaryota > Metazoa > Arthropoda > Insecta > Hymenoptera > Cynipidae > Belonocnema > Belonocnema kinseyi. Next base: position 75,118,179 of record NC_046659.1, on the reverse strand, counting down.
CTACATTCTGCTTACCTTCCCAAATCTAAATGTTGAAATAGTTAATTAAAATATGTCACCTTTTTTATAATTTGCTGGTACTGTTGTTTGATATTTTCTGCTAATATTTCTGCATTTTTCTTCGTTTCTGGTTTAATATACTTCCTGGCGTATAGAGTATCAGTAAACAACACCAACATATTAGACGTCCTGAAGCATGTCTTTAATCTATCTCCTTTTATGTAATAATCTGAGAGCGTCGGGTTGAACCTCATTCTGCGGTTTATAACCTTTTCAGTTAAATAATCCATGTCATTTTCAACTGCTTTCCAGAACATGAAATTAGCCAGCGCTCTTTTTGAGGTTTTCTTTAGCAATTTTTCAAGGTTTTGGAAAAACGGAGGGACTCTCACTTGTATGACTTCATCATCACCAATTACAAAGATCGATTTAAGAATCAAGTTGAAGTATTCCTTCCAGGGAATACTCGGATACTGTTTCGCAAGCTCGCGCACTTTCATGACGCTACCGTAATTAGTTTTACTGTTTTTATCTTCTTCACTTACACAGATCTAGGATTATAAGATATTTTACTAAGCGGATTTTGAGAGGATAATTACTCCTGCAATCTTGTCTACACACTTAAATTTCTCTCTCTCACTCTCACACTATCTCACTTTCTATATCTGAAATCTTATGTAATCCTAATCTCATGCAATTTCACGCAATCCCTGGTAATACCCCCTCACGAAAAATGATAATACGAAAATAATATTAAAAATTTAAAGAATAGCTGCAAAAAATAGAGAAACTGCAAGAAAAAATCGGGATTTCAAAAATTAAATTATTTCAAATAATTTAATGGATTTCAAGGAATTTAATAGAATTACCAAACATTTCAAATGATTCTGAAGTATCGCATCGGGTTTTAGAATATTTAAAGATATTTTCAGGAATTTCAAGGAACTTGCAAGGAGTGTAAAAGATTTTAAGGGCTTTAGAAAATTTCCAACATTTCCAAATATTTTTGAAAACTGTAAGGGATGTCAATAAGATTTTACGAATTCCAAGAAATTTTAAAGAATATTGTAGAATTTCCAAATATTTGAAGGAGTTTCTTGAGAACTTAAAAAAATAAATTATATTACTTTTCAAGGGATTCCTAATGGTTGCAAATATTTAGAGTGGCGGCCAGCGACTTGAGGACACATCTGCTATAAAATTAAAATAATTTATCGTCATATAGAACCTTAAATTATTTCAATTATTTTAGAAAAATTTGCAAACTTCAAGGGTTTCCTACTAAATTAAAAGATTTTAATGGATTTGAAATAATTTGAAATTATTTTAATGGATTTAAATGGAATTTTAAGCGATTGTAAAAATATTAAGGCAATTCATAAATTTTGTCTGTGTAAACTTTATTTATGCGGAAACGCCATTCTTGCCTACTTCTAAATAGAAGTTAGGTTGATCAAAGTTAAGCTGTTTCTTTATAGTTTCTCTATTTTTTAATTAAATCTATTAATAGTTCTCTATTATTAATCAGAATTCCGATTATTATATAATCATTTCCTCTGTAATAATGTGGTATAATAAATTTTCTCTAATTGAGAAGAAAAATAGGAAAATCCTTAGAGGCCTATTCTTTTGCCGTCTCGGACAATATTGCAATCTAATGTAAACCAAAAATCGGATTAATTAAATCATTGATCCATTCTATTTTAAATCATTTATAATAATATAAATATTATTAAACTTTATAAATTAAAATAAAATATTCAACTTCTTTTATAATGCGGTTTATAAAAAAAAAAGAAATTTTCAGATGTCACCTTCTTGAGTTTTGTCTTTTTTACTAAATTTGTATTGTTTTTATTTTCTCAATGGCTTCAAAATGAATACAATAATTTTATATCTATCTAGAAATATCCTCTTTTAGGCTAATGTAATTTCACATATTTTAGTAAACATTTTTTTATTTCTTTTCTCAGAAAAATAATAATTTTTCCTTACTCGTTTCAAATTTTTCCACAACCGATTAACCTAGGCTATCCCAATTACCAAGTACCATAGATAAAGTAAAAAAACTTACTTAGTAAATAAACTATAAAATAAATTTAATCCCTTATTGGTTTCTTCAAAAATTGTTTGAAATATTATTTTTCAGTAATAAACAATGCCTTGATAAGATAGAAAATCTAAAGATCTTTTAGCAAATATTACTAGATATTTATAACAAAAATTTGTTCGCAGTTTTTAAAAAAATTCACTTTTATTAATTGCAGAAAAACAGCCGCCCTTTTGTCATTTTTCGAAATTGGAACAATTTAAAGAGGAAAAATTTCCACGTGTTAAATAAAAAAATGTATTAAACTTTGAATTTAGAAGACGTAGTTTCAACGAGGTTAAAGTACTATAATTCGCCCTGGTCAAAAAATTATGAAATATTTTTAAAGGAACTTGAAAGACTTGCTATGAATGTACTTTATAATAAGTTTTTTGTAAAGAAATGTGTACATTAACTTTTAATGTGTGTCGGGTAGGGTATTACAAAAATGCGAAAAAGTTTATTCGGTCAACACTAGGACTGCTGAAATTAACATGGAATTTTAAAAGGGATAACTTTATTTTTCGGAAATCAAGCAAATAATAATTGTTTGATCAATCTAAATATCAAAGAATTTGAAGAAATAATTTCAGAAACATTTCAAAATAGGGGGGGGGGCATTATCAAAAGTTACAATTGAAACATCCTAAAAATAATACAATTAATACTCACAGTGGCGAGATTAATTTCGAAATCCAGAGCGTCCTTTAATTCATTTTTAGCCCTATCTTCATTTGCACCAAAAATAACAGCAACATCAACCATATATTTGTAGTATTCAGTTACTGTCGGATCCTTGATCCCTTTTATTAACACTTCGCGTCCAAGAGTGAGTATTGGTTGATCAATCTAAAAAATAGTATAATGTGCATCGCGTGGGAAATTTAGGGGATTTCAGACGAGTATAATATTTGCCGCGCGAGCGTAGCGAGCACGGCAATCACACGAGTCGGATCGACATCTCCCATAAGGTGCACATAAAACTTTGCCCAGCCCTTGTAATAGAAATGCGGCTGAGTAGGTCGTCGTATTTCCATCGCGGGCGTTGGAAAAAGTCATTTTTGGACGAAAATATAAAAATCTTAATTTTACTTTGTTATTTTTCTCTGTGATTTTAAATATCTAATTCTCGTTTTCAGTCCAGCGTTAGGAGTTGCCTGCAAATAGCTTCAGGCTGAATTCGGGGGATCCTAACGTAAACAGTCAGAGGCGCCTGAACCGTTTTCCATTAGAATGCATGATATTGCTCAGTAGACTTGAGTAAGTGCTTGCGCACGGCGGCCCTTTCGAGGCGACAGTCACAACCGCTTCCACCCTGCTGTCCTGAGTAACAGCGTGGGTTAGCAGTTCTAGGGAGGGTGAGGACGTGAGAGACTGAAAACGATAGTTTGGTGTACTTACATATAACCCATGTTTCTTTTCATATGGAGGGCCAATATCAACAACATCAAAATCAAATAAATAATAGATATTATATCCCAATTTCTGCATACGATAATTTGTCCGTTTCCAATCAAAATTTTTCTCGACCCACTTGTTTTCCAGTACAGGCCAGCCACCTGCTTCCTTTAAGTGACGTAATTCTGTACTGAGATTATTTTTGTCAATCGCTTCTATAAAAAAAAGAAATTAGTTTTTCATGCAAAAAAAGATTGTTCTAAAAAAGTGCAGATTTTAAAATGTGCTCACTCGTGTCCATGCATGCCTTGTAAAAGTTTTTTGTTAGCTTCATCCATTTGGGTTCCTCGGGTTGAACTGGCTTTTCAATGACTTTTTTTGTTTGTTCTCGTACTTCTTTGGCGAGAGAACTATATCTGTCGACAGGTTCATTATTATTCGGAATTGCTGCAGTTTTTAAAAAATTACCGCAGGCAAATTTGTAAAAGTCATCGCATGGTTTAATGTTTGTGTCGATACTTTCCCGGATTGTGGAAGCTACAAAATAAAGTTCCAATTATTGGACTGAATCTTAGTAGAATGTAATTATATTCTGAATTTGTTATAACCATTCAAGCTACTCTCTAAATTTGATGTTATAAAATATCATTAATTAAATAAGAGAGAAATAGGTCACCGTGAATTAGCAAAAAACAATTTAACCGTTTGGTCTAAATATTTTCTCATTATATTGCATAATATGATTAAAAATTTAACATTATGGATGATTTTATTAAACGTAAACATGACATTTTTTCTTCGCAATAGCGCGAAAAGTAAAAAAAAAGAGCGGCGCCTAATAAACTCAAATTAAAGGCTAAATATCAATTTTGTAAAACGATATATCACTTCAAATTGAGATGTTAAAAAAAATCGAAAGAACTCTGAAAATATTTAACATTTTTCAATGTTCTTGGGCTGATTGCAATGGTTGAATATTTTTCAATATTTTGTAATATCCACAACATTATACTAATTTGTTCAAATATTTTCAGACACTTGTCACTAGATTCTACTCTAAGGTCAAGCTTAGTGAAAAAAATGTGCTCAGTCTTTGTATTTACCGCACATTTGTGCACAAGTGGAAGCTCAAAGCATCGACAATCGTTATTTGGTGAATGCGAATTCTCTTTTGTTAAAGATTCCTCGGCTTTAACGAAGACATTCTCATCACGTATCTCATGCTTCGAATTTGGGAACGCCGTGAATGGAAATTTTTGTACATTATGTTTAACTGTTTTATATCAAACGTATATTATATTTATTTATGTATCCCGTTCTAGGGCTGCTTATTTAGATATTGCAAAATAAAGTACAAATCTTATTTTTAATGATATCTTAATTTTTTTATTTTGTATTAGATTTAATTCTTAGCCACCCTGAAAAATGTATATCATTTAAATAATTTTATATATTGGAAACAAATTATTTTTATCGTCTTATTTTTATTATTAAAAAATGCGCATTCTTTAAAAATAAAAATTATTATTAAACAATTTATTGCAACTTGTGTCGTTTTTTCAAAAATTTAATTTTTTTATATTCAATGTAGATATAATTTATGCGAGAAATGTTTTGAAATAAAATATTATTGTTTCTTGTGCCCTTTATCAAACAGCTTATTTTTTTGTTTTTAATATATTTTTATAGTCAGAGTTTACAACAAACCTGTAGATAGTTTTTGGTTAAAGAACTTTTGTCTTTTAATCGTCTTTTCTGCTGTTTTTCAAAAAATTTAACTTTACAGCTTTAAGTCTTATTTCTTACAATTGAAACAAACCTACGGGTCATATAAAAAATTATTCATGAAAAATTTGAATGAGTTTTCGCTGGTTTTGGGAAGGGCGGCTTTCGTCTGTTTTATTTTTGCATAGCTTGTGTCATTTGTACAAAACATTAATTTTTAATTTTTAATGTTTTTTTTATGACTAAGAACAAAAACTGCGCAATTTTAGTTAATTCATCTTATTTCGTATCTTATATAGTTTGACCGCGAAATGGAATTGTTGATTTTTCATTCTTTTTTGTACGATCAAAATTTTAATTTTCAACTTTTCGACAAAATTAGAAAATTTGTTATAATAATCTCGTAGGGCGTTTCAAAATCAACGTTTTTATTTTTTTGACTAATTTTCATATCCTGCGTTGTTTGGCTTAGAATGTTCATTTGAGTTTGGTTTTTTGGATTTTGAAGATGCTATAACTCGATGAATTTTCTTTTAATCGAAAAAAGTCATGTGGCCAAAGCGGAATCTAATCTGATCAAGCTTTCGAGAGTTATCGTGCCTACACACGATACAGACTACGGACTACAGACAGACCGACACAGTCGCAAAAAGAATTTTTTCTGACTAACGGGATCTCGAAGCGTGGAGATTTGATGAAGTCGACAAAATGAACTTTTACAAAAAGACAATACCTTCTTATTGGGTGAGAATGTAAAAAATTCGCAAAATTTAATGAAATGTGTAAAGACTTACCAATTTTTACTAATCATTGTTCATCATATTTGAATTAATTTAAGTATTAGTTGTAAAAATATTATTGTGCTACATTTCTTCACTTCATTGCTACACTAAATGTAACCAAAAAGTACTTAATAATTTCGCAAGGTACTATAAATGCTTACTCCAGAGACATACAAAATTTTTTTAAAACATAAAAATTATATGTCTTTTGCAACATCTTCTTAGTAAATTGAGATTTTACCGCAACTTAGGCTTACTAGGCGCAAAACCTTAATGCATTTCAAAATGTTATTAGTGAAAAATGTCATGTAATTTTATAAAAAATAAAGTACCTCAACGAAAACTTAAAAATAGGGATGTAAATAATTTCCACTGGTACTTTATAAAGTCAACGGTGGATATTTTGCAATCCAAGATGGTAATAACGTTATAATAATCTTATATCTGTATAATTAAATTAATATTTAAATGTTTTTCATCATTAAGTGAAAAAATGTAAGAAACAATTATTTTTTATATATTTCTTGAATGATGTCTCAATATTTCAAATGATTCGCAAAAAAATTTAACGGATTTCACAGGTTTGATCATATTTCTAAAGATTGAGATGGCTTTAAAGGCTTTTTAATAAAGTTTTGGATTAAATTTTCCTAAATATTCAAGGATTTCATAGAACTTCAAATATTTTAAGAAATTTTGAGAAATAACCTAATATTTTATGTAATTTCAGGGAATCTTATCATATAATAACTCAAATGATTGATTCAAAACAATTTAGGAATATCAAAGTGCTTCAACGATTTAAAGAGACTTCTAAATGTTTCAAAGTATTTTAGAATTGTTTAAAGATATTCAGGGTATTTAAATTAGGCATTTAAAAAGTATCTATAATACATGAGATCATACCATTCTTTCATTAAATATTAAAAAGAATTTAAAAGATTGTTGATCATTTAAATAAAAATATTCATTAGGACAAACCTTTTCCACAATTTTTTAAATCACGAATACACCATAAATTTATCAACATTTTTTAAGTTAATCGGGCCTTGCGCTATTTACTAAATATCTATATATACTTTATTAAGATTTTTTACGAGGGAGAGTGAAGAGGTGAAAAATCGTTAAAAAATACTTTGTGTACCTAATGAATGGTCACTAAGTGAAAATACGATCTCCAAATCTAAACTAAAAAAATTCTGTTCGCTGCTTTATACATAGAAAGTATAAATTTACTTGGGACTGTATGAAATAAAAGTATGTTTTTGCACTTGAAAACATGACAAACAAAAATAAATATTGAAAGAACATGAACAGCAAAATTGTGAAACTCGTAAATTCGCCACGTCATTATAGCTTCTTTGAGTATCAAGTAGAAACAGAAGAATAACAGTTATTTGCACAATTGATCAATTAAACTATACTTAATTCAAATATCGACTTTTAACATAGGAAGCTTCTATGGGTCTTTTTCGAATGTGAATACATACACTTGCCCCAGTTAAAACTTTTTTATTCAAAAAATAAATAAATAAGACCCGAATATGATTTAAAGGTCTATGATTATCTTTTTTTTATTCATATCATATTTTTTATTGTTTTAAGACCTTCCAAATGATGTATAACATTTGTATACATTTTTTAAAACAAGTTAAAAAAATTTCAATAAATGATTTACAGTATGACAATGTAAAAAGTGATTATTATATAGGTATTACATTTTAATCACCTATTTTCAAGAGATTGAGATGGTAAAAATAAAATATTTAAATACGGGGCTTCGAAATCGTATCATTTTTTTAAAATTGGTTACTCATAAGGCACGACTGGGGCTAATTTGCTTGTTCAAATTCGAAATAATTTTTGTTTGCCTTATTATATGAATCTTTCTATTAAGCTTTGAGCGAATATTGTATTTCTATCATTGTGTAACATCTATTTTTTTTTAATCTGCCCGCTTCATGAATACAATCTCATCACGCGCGTCTATTGGATCTTGAACTTAGCATTTGATAATGGGATAGCTCGCGCTTCGCGCTCGGATACTTATCATTTGTATTTGGCATGCTTGAACAAAACAATATCGGAAAGATCTCTTTTAGATCACAGTATTTATATGCCTCTTCATATTGTGAATTTTCTACCTAATTAAGTATAGTTTAAGATTAAGTTGCTCGAAAGTCTGTAGGCTTGAGGTACATATACAATCGAACTCAGCGCTGGATTTTTTGTAGACTTTTGTAAATGTATATTTTCTGAATCACCTTAAAATAAATAAAAAACTGCAATCATTTTTTACAAAATTTTCTCTATTTTGCGTTTTATGTCCAAAATGGGATTTTTTCATATTATTTTTCATTGATACAATAAAATATCCTACAAGTCTTCTTTTATTTGTTTTGAATCGCTTTTCAAAAATTTCTATTTTTTTCATGTTATTTTTGACAAATGAAACCAAATCTATACGTCCGATCAAGAACTGCTTATTAAGAAATTTGCATATTTTTTAGGGTTACAATTTTTTTATTCGTTTTTTTCGTATCTTGCATAGTTTCACCAAAAAATGCAATTTTTTATTATTCTTTATTCTTTTTTTCAGTCAAAATTTGAATTTTGAATTTTTCAATTAAATTTAAAAATTTGTTATGAAACTCTTTCAGGGATTTCAGAACGCAATGTTTCTCTTTTTTTATTTTTTTTTCTTAATGAGCGTTTTGTGACTTAAAATTTTGATTGACTTTCCAATATCACAAATTCTAACTTTTTGAATTTGTACCCAAAATGGCTGGTTAGCGAACTCCTCCTTTCTTTTAGGATCTAAAAAAAGTTTTCCTAAGACCGATTTGATTCGTTCATTATTTTGAGAGTTATCGTCTTTACGGACAGACAGGGGGACAGGGGGACATTACAGTAAAAAGTAGGATTTCTGATTCCGGGGGTCACAAAACGTGGAGATCCGATGAAAAGTTGTGAAATCAAAATCATAAATGACGAGAATGTAAAGAAATGGATTTGCAAAGAATTGTACTTACCAGCCTTTTCACATGCACTAGTTTGACACACCTTGTTTGTCGTCTGGTCTTTCTCCTTCTCACGTTCTTTGTTATTTGCAGCATCGAGAATTTCGCACTTGTAAAAAATACAATAGAGTACAAGAAAATTGAGAATTCGAAATATCCCCATATTTTATGGAATTAGATATTTCTTTTAACTCGTAATTATCGACTATCGTTCATTTTTTGTCTGCTTGCCCTTTATATAGACATTTTTGTGGACAGAATTTAAAAAACACGATGAGTTTGAGAAAACTTTACCTGCATATGCCGCATTGTATGATAATAGATGTGTCAATAATTATAGTCAAATGTTCGACTTATTTCCAGTAGTTCTAGCTCAACTTATTATTCAGCCGTATCCAAGCTGTAAGATCAAAAGATATAAGACAGAAATTATCTAACTGCATGCGCAGAAAAATAATTTTCAAATTATGAAAATTGTTTTCTTATCTTATTTTTATATATTTTTACATAATTCTTAAAATATTTTTCAATATTATTTAAATAATATATTGTTATATAAAGTAACGATAGACCTAAATAATTTACCAGCTAAAATATTTTTTCAAAAGGGTCCAGATTATACTTGGAGTAACTTTTAACGAGGAATCTAGTGGTGACCTTTAATTTGACCTTGATCTTGACCGTTAAGGTTATTTCAAGGTAAATTTAAGAAAATAGGAACCCCTATTTTTGACAACGGTAATCGAAAGAGTGAAAAATGTTACGATCAAACATTTGCTTTAGGTCATCGTTCAAGGATGACCTTGAACTGTAGTTAAATGTTTTTATGCTTGACCCAGGTATGGGTCGTGTCCAAACTGTACTGCTTCGGCTCAGATGTTTATGAGAAATGTCGAGATAATTATTGGAGTGACTTTTAGCGAGGTATGTAAAATAACGCAAAATGTAACAAATTGACCTTTACACGACCTTGAAGTTCAAACTGAAGATCAAATTCCAGGTAACCTGAGTGCATTTTTGGATGTGAAATTTCCTGATCTTTCGATTGCCGTTATCAAAAATAGTGGTTCCCATTGAAAAAACAAATTTGACCTTGAAATAAATACGAAGGTCAAGCTCAAAAATACTACCAATATTTTTCGAAAATTTAAAACATAACTATGTTAAAAAGTAGCGCATGAAACCCTTAAATATACATAATTGACTTATAACCCTTATTTATTCTTAAAATGAAATAATTTTTTTTCTTTGCATAGATATTCACAATTTCTTTAAGTCTACTTATTTTTAATAGATGAAACTTCTTCTAGTTGTCATTATGGAGGTTCCAAAATGCATTGCGATTTTATTTCTTAAAATTTGCATGTATACACACCCCTTCCATATTTGTTCAAATCCTTACTAAATAATACGTTTTTTGTTTAGGAAAATTATCTCGCAAGCTCCATGCATTTTATCTCGGGACTTATATTTTATCAAGGGACTTATCCGAAATCAGTTAACGGTGTTTTTTCAAATCATGGCAGAATTAGTCTGTGTATACTTTAACCTTTGACGGAGTTCAGTTTGAGAGTTTTAAATTTTTCTTTTGTATATTTTTCTTCTTTTCTATAAAAGATTGCAATAGCTGAGCAAAATTTTTACTAATTATTTGCCCTAAATATGCTTCCGCTTAAATACGTAAAGGATGGGCTGCCTAGATAAGGTTATTTTAATTGTACAACTTTTTCCTGATGCTAAAAGATACTGCGAGCTCCCTATAAATTAGTGGCGTACGCAAGGGGGGTTTGAGGCCCCCCCCCCTTAATATGAAAAATGAAATTTCTGAGAAAAGTAATAAATTGCTTGATGCAAGTAAACAAATTTACTCAGAAATCTATACAATAATTCAGAAAGGTGATCAAAATAGAAAACGTGAACAATATAAAGTTTTGATAAAATAAAGCGCTAGCAATATATTTTTAATTCTATTGAAATCAAAAAAAGGTCATGTTCGTAAATTTTAAACGTGATGTAGCCTGCCTCTTCTTAAAGATATTGCCTTCTGACTGTTTGCACAAACTTAAGAAAAATAAGATTGTCTTCAATATAAAAATGACAAAAAGTCAATAGGCACCAACTTAATCATGACGTTCAGGGTCACAATGGACTAATTTTCCACATCCATAAAATACGCCCACAGTGGGGGGGGGGGGGTATTATAATTGGACAAAAGTGGACAAAAAGGGACAGGGGAGGGTCAATCTATTTTCGGCCGTCCACTTTTTCAGATTCAATAATTTCCATATAGCGAGATACATTTTTTTAAATTCCTCTATCTGATATGTAGGAGATTTCTAATTCTCTCGCGGTTATTCAGATGATTGCAACGTCATCCAGCGGTTCCGGGAAAGACCAACTGGTATCACCACATTGTTTCTTTTTGTAGCTTTTGACAGAAAGTTCTATGTTTGATTATAAGAATAAATTTTTATCAAATTGACGAGGCCTTCAATCTATTTTAATTTCATAATAATCAAAAAAGTAAAAATATGAAAAAAGATGGGGAGTCCCTGCTTTTATGACGTCTTTGGATTCTTGTTTTTAATAGGAGTTTGCACCAATTAAGCCACATTGTTGGAAATAAACAAAAATTTCATTTTAAACGCAACACAGACGAAATTAATCATTGGGACAAAGAAAAATGATTTATTTCTCTGAACTCAGAATTCATAACCTCTTTTTTATTAAAATAGAATTTTTTGTGTCTGTCACTCCAAAATCTTATTTTATGATTAGGAAAATTCTATTGGGGCATTTCCCAATCATTTTTCATTGTAAATATTAAATCTCAGCATTTATTTAATTCAAAATCAGCGGGCTAACAGTAACCAATTGGGTTGCCGGCGCGACTCAAGCGCAGTTTAAAAAGTTCCCAAGATTGGGGACACTGACCAGCACTCGAGAAGCAGAAGTTTTCAACGTTGCCAATATTGGCGTTTTTACGGAGAGACTGTAGTGTTCATCATTGTGAAAAAATCCGGTATTCAAAACTATTTTAGAAAGTCATATTTTTTTAATATTTCGGATATCCCTGGCAAGTTTCATACTTTTTTATGTGTATATACTGGATAACATTATTATTTTTTATCACACCATGAAGCCATTTCCCTTTCGGGGTAGGCGTGACTCACTCGGCAGGGGAAAGGAGTAGTGTGTGGAAGGGATAGAGATTTTTCAGATTGATCCAGAATTCTCGTGCCTCACGAAGCCGGCATACTTTCCTGTCCTGGCATACTTCTCTAGCTTCTTTTATGTCCATGCATTTTTTCATGCATGCTCTCGTGTTTCTGTGACTTCTTATGTCTCTTCTAAGTGGGGTCTCATTCTCACATTTTAACCATTCTTTCCGCGGTCTACCTCTGGGCACGTTAACATTTACTTTACCTTGATACACTTGTTTCGTTAGTCGTTCATTTGGCATTCTCTCAACATGTCCGAACCATCTTAACCGATTTCTTTCCCATGTGTCGACTA
>NC_046659.1:75103358-75105549 GCF_010883055.1 Belonocnema kinseyi | reverse complement strand
TATCTAGTCGGGAGTGGTGCTGACTGAAAACAGATGATTTGGAGCGATTCGCGCGCCATCTGTTGGTCATTCTAAGGACTTATTGAACTACCCTCGTATCGAGGAAATTTTTTTAACAGCTTTACGTGGAGAAGTCGTTTATAAAACAGAAAAGTATATTTATGTACAAGTTTTAGATTTTTATAGCGAAAAATGAATGAGCCAGCATAGGTTGATGGGCGGATAAACGAAGATAAAAACTCTTTCATCCCTTTTGGAGATGAAAGAATTTCCGTCAAAAACTACATAAAGAAACCATCTGGTAATACCAGGTGATATTTCCCGGAACCGCTGGCTGGCGTTGCAATCTGAATCACCGCGGGAGAAATCGAAATCGCACAAATAACATCAGATAGAGGAATTTTAAGAAATGTACTTCATTACATCGAAATTATTGAATTGGAAAAAGTAGGCGCCCGCAAATGGATTACCCCCCCCCCTCTTCTTGTCAGCTTTATTTCGATTACGGAACCCCCCTTCCCAGCCCTTCAACAATGGAAGTGTTTTATGTACGGCCCTTTTTTACTTTTGTGCCATTTTCTCGTACGATGAGGCTTTATTTATTTACAGCCTTTTAAAGGTGTTCGCGCAAGAAATTACGCAAGAAATTAGGTATGTTCTGTCTTACTGCTGTACCGCTGAAGAAGCAAAGGTTTTCGAAGTTGCTAATTTCGTTTATTATATCATTTAACTATAGATCTATTTATTTCAATTATGTTACGCCGAGATTTTGAACCGGGGGGGGGGGCTCGCTTTTTATTGTAAATTCAATGATACAGACCTAAAATAAACAGACAAGAGGGGATGTATGTGTGTGTGTGTGTATATATATATATATATATAATATATATATACATATACATATATGTATATATGCATGTGTATGTGTATGTGTATGTATGCATGGGGACGTGTGTATTTTTATGTTTGTATATGAATATGTGTGCATACTTATTCTTTCTAGTCGCGACGCCCACAATGAAATTTGTTGTTAATGGTTCTTTTTTTTTGTCAAAAATTATACTACCTGGCTCAAAACTGAATCATTTTCTTCAAAGTTCGACAATTCGGTCAACATTCATCCTTCTCGTTTAAAAATTCTTTTTATGCGGTGGAAAATTCAATTTTTTTAATTGGGGGTACAAATTTCTGATTGAAAACTAATCTCTTTTGGTTGCTTGACATTTTCATCTCAAGTGAAAATCTATGTTGTTGAAAATTCAACTGTTTTATCGAAAATACCTGTTTTTGGCTGTGATTCGGATATGAATATTTCTTGACTATTAGTCTTTTTGGTCTTTTTTTTTAATTCTTTTTTCTGGATCTACATTTTATATTTCTCCAATTCTGCACATTTGGAATTGAAATTTTCTTGACTTTCAATATATATATGTGTGTATTTATGGGTTTTCTAAGAATCTTAAATAGGACGATTTTTAACGACTCTCAGATACGACCCAGTCGTAAGTCGACCCATACATTATCTTGTCTTTTACTTAACAGTCCCGTAGCAAATTCGAAAGAGAGCGGTCTCTTACATACTCGGTTGGAGAAAAAGCAAAATAGAAAATTTTCAATTTGGTATAAATACACTTTCTTAAAATTGTGCTTCGATATGCAGTTACTGGGAAATCCGGAAACGTACTCAAAGATAAGTAATTCATAGCATTCATTACTGACGTTAGAACTACAATCTCCACCATATGACGATTTGATACTTAACTTTGACATGATTTCGACTCAGAAAATAAACTTATTGCATAAAGGTGTTAGTTGGGCGTATAATCTAAACAATGAATAATACAAACTACAAAATAGCCACGGAAAGGACTGGAACTTTTAATGACAAAAGGCATGCACACGGAAAATCTAAAGGTCATGTTTCAGGCGACGAATGGACACTGGGTGTTTGGAATGCTAGGGGAGTAAATGATCTCAAGGTAAAAGAATTGAGTGAAACTATGGACGTGAAGAAACTAGATAGTTTATGCGTGCCCGAAACAAAGAAAAAGGGATGCGAAACTAAAGACATAAAAAACGGCGTGTTGATAGGCGGATTCGAAATATGGTCAGGAGTAGACTATGAATCACATGGTAAACAAGGAGTAGGTCTCATTTTGAATGAAAGAGCAAAGCAGCATCTCGGAGACCA
>NC_046659.1:75097527-75103258 GCF_010883055.1 Belonocnema kinseyi | reverse complement strand
AGATGGGTGCCGCGTTTGCTCTCAGCTGAGAATAAACGCAATAGAGTGGTCGCCTCTGAAGCTCTTTTGGCGCGCATAAGTCGGAATCGTGAGGAATTTTTTTGCCGATTTGTGACTGTGGATGAAACATGGATACACCATTCCACTCCTGAGACAAAGGAACAATCCAAACAGTGGATTTCCACAGGCGAATCAGCTCCAAAGAAGGCAAAGACCGTAAAGTCAGCTGGTAAGGTTATGGCTACAGTTTTTTGGGATGCACGTGGAATTATACTTATTGACTACATGGAAAAGGATAAAACAATCACTGGTGAATATTATGCATCATTATTAGAGAAGCTGAAAGAAGAAATTAAAAAAAAACAACCACATTTGGCGAGAAAAAAATTCTCTTTCATCACGACAACGCCCGAGTTCACACAAGCACCGTTTCAATGGCTAAAATTGAAGAACTAAAATTCGAATTGGTCGAACACCCACTATATTCACCAGATTTAGCCCCCAGTGACTTTTTCTTATTTCCAAACTTGAAAAAATGGCTCGGTGGACAGAGATTTCCAGACAGCGAAGACGTCATTGCCTCTGTTAGTGCTTATTTTGAGGAACTTCCGAAAACGCACTTTTCTGAAGGATTAAAAAACTTGAAAAGCGATTGACCAAGTGTATAGAGCTCCAAGGAGATTATGTTGAAAAATAAAAAAAAATTTACCCCAAAAAAATTGTTTTTATACTTCATTCTAAGGACTTATTGAACTACCCTCGTACTATTTTCGCAACGTGAAAAAGCATGGTATTAAATAGCTATTGATGAATATAGACATATTGATAAACAATTAACTTCCTTATGGACCAATCGGATTCCGTAGGCATCAAAATAGTATAATACGTTTGGTGTTAAAATGTCAATTTATTTCGTCGATGCTGTTATGTAGTATGTTTAACAGTTTGACCTTATAGGCGCTTTTTTAAAATGTAACCATACCAAAATTTTCTTCGTGAATTCTGCGTCTAATAAGCCCAAGTTGAACGCTAACTGTGAATTTCATAAAATGATATGAAAAAAAAATTTAATTCAGACATTTTTAGAAAATTGAATGAACTCTAGAAATAATTATAATTTTTTAATGCCCTTTGGCTCATTGGAATAGTAAATTATTTCAAATTATTTTGCATTTGTAAACATTTTTTATTTTAACATTATAAAAAACAAACTAACTGAAAATAAACAGTGGGCATGTTGATCATTTTCACTGGTAGTGCATAACGCTAATGTTTTAGTAGTTTTTTATTAAAAGATTGTGATAACGTTATAAAAACTACATATCTGTATAATTAAGTTGCGATTTTGATTTTCAGATCATTCTGTAAGAGAAATGTTCATAAAAAAATGTTCTTAAAAGTTTTTAAATGACTAATACCCGCAAAATTATCAAACATTTTCTAAATTTACCAGATGAAGGTTATGTAATTTCATGGTGTTTTGTAAAAGTTAAATTTAAATAATTTATATAAACATCAATTTTCCCTTACTCTATTCAAATATTTGCTTTCAAAACAGGAAATTTATGCGCATCTATTTAAATTTTGTTAGCGCTCACTTGGCTATATTCCTATTTCTGTATTTTTGTACATAAGTGCTTTTAAAAATCTCGATCGAAAGTAAAACAGATAGTATGAAAGTTCCAGATCTTTAATACTTAAAACTCTGTTGACGAAGTTCTGACGGAAAGACCACAAAACATAATTATAATGATTCTTTTTAATGCGGTGCCTATGTACATCGCAGAATTAAAAATAAGAGATAGAGAAGCTAAGGCTCAAATTTGTACTTTAAAAGAAAATCATTTGTGGCCCAATAGAAGCCAATCTATTGTAATTGAGTAGAAATTCAGCCTTTAAATCATTAAATAAAGAACGCAGTCCTTATTTCGGCATTATTATTTGCTGGGTAAACTTTCTGGGTTATATTATCAGTCACGGACGCTTTCTCGTAATCATTATTATTGTGATTAAAACTTTACAGGACAATAACTACGTTATAACACCGCACTTGTAACTGACAAATTCGTCAAAAATGATCATTTTCGGTTAAGCTTTTCATATGAAATTTCTATTCTTAGAATCCATCAAGAATTATTCTTTCCTGCGACTCGTCCAAAAATTTTTCTTAACAGTTTTAAAATTACGTTTAAAATTATTGCTTATGATCAGTTCTTTACCCACGTGATGCATTATAAGGAAATCTGTGTAAAGTATACCAAGCTCGGGTAGTATAGAATCAATTAAAAATAACAGTTTAGTAAATAATTTTAAAATTGTTAAATGTTTTCAGAGAGATTCCTAGAAAATAAATTTTCATGACTTTTTAGAATATGAACATCCCTTGGGCCTTCAATATAATATGACGTAATATGAGATACATATAATATAACGCACTATGAAACTTAGTACATACATAGGAGATATTATAAACATTATGGAACAGTATTATTATTCGATCTTTAAAGTCTGTTATTTGTCAAATATACTACAGGAAAACATGCACAGGTCTGCAAAAATATCAGTTTATCATCTCTCAATGAATATTTCATTTCAAACTAATTTAAAGCCATAATTTATTTTAGATACATTCTAATTGTAAAAAAAATGAAATCATCTAAATATTTATGGGTAACTGCCAAAAAGTTCAATACTGTAAGTGTCGGCTATTTTCAAAAATTCTAAAATTATTTAGGTTAAAAATTATGTCAGGGTACAATATAATAAGGTCTGAAAAATTTACAGGTTTCCGGTCGTCTGACAAATATATTTATTTTTCTTTCCTTCTTATCTAATGGGCTTAAAGAGGTAATTAAAGAGGCAAAATATAATTCATCCTTTAATTTGTAGTTCTATAATTCTGGCGAACTTTAGTATGAATGAACCAGTCATCCAACGTCTGACCTTAGTTTGCAGATATCACATAAGCAGAAAGAATACATAGATTCATAATTCAATACATAGAAACATAATTCGAAGTTCATGCAAGAATATAAAAGGCTTCTTGATTATAGATATTTTAATTATATTTTCTAATTATTTATAATGAGGATGTAAAGTTCTCATACAATGGACACCAGAATCTTGTAAATCAAAAACAGTAGAAATGCCGGAAATTAAATTCACAGCTATTTTAGATTTAAGTATATTAAAGAGAAATCTAACTTAAAAATTTATCTTTATCTGTCCTCAACATAAGATTCTGTAAAATAATTTTATTAAGGTTCTATTATGTCAGTAATATTTATGTAGCCGATGGGTTCAATATTGATGACAAACTCTCTTTTTTTTCTCCAATTACACTGTTTGTTGGGATGATCGAATATGAAAAATTATATTCCTAATTCTAGAAAAAAAATTAATTGCAATTAGAGTGCAAATGATTAAGATAAACTTTTATTTTCTTTAAACAAAAAAGGATCTCTGACTAAAATGTGAACTGTTCTTTCGGATTCAGTAGGTCTTTTTAACGTGAAATTGAAGAAAATCTACGATAGTTTTCATTATGATGTTAATTTATAATTTTGTATAAAAAAATCATTTGTTGAAATTTTTTCCTGTAATTTTGAATAATTTTATGTTTTCTAATGTAATATACTAAACGAAGTGTATGAATGCAATAATATAATGGAAAACATAAGTTTTCATCTTATTGTTAATATTATGAACAAATTTCATTGATAAATGAATTATTTAGGCATAAGTCTACATAAGAATACGTCTTTTTTAGATGTCATTAGTTTTAATTAGGAACTTTATAAGATTTCTAGCGATATTCATGATTTGTCGATAAATTTTATGTTATTTTTTTTAGATATAAATTCAATAAAAAAGGCGTTATTCGGTCACTTGTCGATGGGAATATATATTTTTTCAATGTGAGTACTTTCAATTGCGAAGTCCATGGTAATTTCATTAACACTCATACTTACAAGGAAGGTACTCCAGGTTTCCCTCATCCATTTGATTCTTCCTGATATATATTTTGTCGTACTCAAAAAACTAATCGACATATTTCGTTTTTATCTGCGGAAAAACACTTTAAGGGAGTCAAACAATCCTTCAGAGATAGGGGTCTCAAGTGTCGATTGTATAGTCTTTTTTATCAAAACCAAATCGATTTCGATCAAACCTACTGGAAAAGTGTCCTCGTGATGAAAGATGAAGAGAGTAATTTTAGCAAATAAAGAGAAAATGAAGGGGGTAAACCACCACTACATATATTTAAATTTATGCTCAAAATGTTTAAATTCACAGGAAAAAAATTTAAAAATATTTATTTTTCATTTGAGACAAAAATAAAGTTGTGTTTCGACAAAGCAAATTGTAAAAAAAATTAATGGGACCCTTAAGCACTTTTTATTTTATATCTCTGTTACTATATGGTCTTCATACACGAAGATATGTGAGAAAATGGTCTTAGAACGAAGAAAGTAAAATATATTTCAGCCTGAATGAATAAAAAAATTAAGCGGTGGTAGGCAAACCTTTAACCATGTATAAATTTCAATAAAGTCAAAAATTGCGCAAAAATCCAGAGAAAATAAGTGTTGCATCTAAAAAAGAGGATGAAGGTAGTTATGTACTTTCAAAAGAAAAAGAGCATTGGCGAGGATAATTACCCTTAAACTACTTTTTTACACATAAATCATAAAAATCATTAAAAAGTTTACAAAAGTATACAAACGAAGTGACTTCTTACACAAGGAACAAAGACTTACAGCGGTAATCGTACAACCTTATATGTCTCAATGTGTTCTACAAGAATCACCGGGTCTAAAGTCCACCAGATTTTCAAATTTCGTGGTTTTCAAATTTCAAATTTCAAAAATTTCAAAAAAATTTCAAAGTTCGTGGTGATGGCAACAGTAGCGCGAGCTTGGTAAGTGTTGCGCTTGGCACGGCCCGTTTTTTAATGTGGCAACAATCTTTCCTGTTAATTTTCAATAGCGCGTGGTGTCAAATAGCACTAACGTTCAGTGATAACCGCGCTTGTAGCTTGACTCATTCACTGCAATATACCATCTGCGCTATGAGCGTCATTAGTAGATCGAGATGAATGAATCTGCATATGCACGTCGTAATTGTTTATAACATCACAGTCTATAATTTTTTAATCTCATTTGACCTCAAAAATCTTTTTGAATTTTCTTTGTCGTTACAACAATGATAAGTAAGCGACTGGGATTAACAAGGTTAATACTTATGCGGAGAGTCACTGTATTTATGTGTTGATAATACATTTTATAAATGTAAAGGATTATAAGAAATGCTACATTCGCCCACGACAAAACAAATTTTTTTAAGTTCAAACCTTACCTTAACTAACCTTTATGTAATATTATACCCACAGCCGTGAAAAGTCCAATTCTAATTTGAAAGTTCTGCTCAAAAATATTTTCCTTTAAATTGTATTGCGAAAATCAAAATTATCTGAGAAGACTTTTTTCTTTCATTAAAAAATTCATTAAAAGTTGAATTACAATACGAAAAGCGGAAATCCAAAAATTAAATTCCAAAAGCCTCTTAAAGTTCTAAAAAGTTTTGAAAATCTCTCTTCTCTACATTTTTGATTAATTGATGAAACATCTACAGTACAGTCTGTCAAGTTAAAGCGTGGGTGGCTTTACTCGCAGTCGGTAAGGTGTATCGACATGATTTTGGTGTCAAAATATTAAGAAGAGCTCCCTCT
>NC_046659.1:75091799-75097427 GCF_010883055.1 Belonocnema kinseyi | reverse complement strand
GGGAGCTCTTCTTAATATTTTGACACCAAAATCATGTCGATACACCTTACCGACTGCGAGTAAAGCCACCCACGCTTTAACTTGACAGACTGTATTTCTCAATATTATTATTCAATGAGAAAGAAAATCAGAAACGTAAATATATTACATATTGTTCTATTAGGTAATTTCAGGAACTTACTGCTTTCTTCAATATTTTTTGAACTGTTGTTTCACCATGTATGACTGGTATAAAAATATTACCCAACTTATCAAGTACGCAAAGTATATTTGATCATGACACGTTTTTCCCTTAGTACTTTCAGCATTTGATAATGCGGTGAAAAATTCGAGCGACATGCGCCGTTGTCATTCAACATTAGAGCTACTTGACATCACGCGCTATTAAAGATTAAGACGAGAGATTGTTGTTAATCCCAAGAACTGTCCGGGCTAAACGCAACACTCATCGAGCTCGTGCTGCTGTTGTCATTAGCACGATTGGCTCGTGTGAATGATCGAGCAGTCAGTACGTTGACAACTGTGGCTCTTGATATTCCAAAATTTTTTATTTTAAACCTCACCGCTTGTGTCAAAAGCAGTGGCAGCTCTTGCTGCGGTCGCTGCGTGTACTCAGCTTAGGTCTACAAGCAATGTTGGAAGTTTATTTTGCAAAAAGTCACTATTATTTATCACTGGTTCAATTACTGTCAATAAAATATGGGTCAACAAGTTAGCCTGCAGTTAATCCACGTTAAACTTTCATGGATCAAGAATACTTACGCTCAATTTCGCGCAATCAGTGTGGATTTTACATGCTCTAATAATGCATGTTATGCCGAATAAGTATATCGAGGTTAACGAAAAACGACTTGTCTGAGAACAAAAGTCAAACAAGAAACTCGGATTCTCTTGTGTCTTTTGAAGCGCCCATGGACAAAATGTCACTCAAGTCTAAAAAATCATTACCATGAAGCTTGTTGTATAGCGAAATATGGTATGGATTATATTTATTACGTTTCAAAATCCTCCGAACGCTGCTTAGAGACATTCTGGAATCATGAATAAGTTGTAGAGTACTAACATGAGGATCATGAGCAACTGTAAATAATATCGCGATTTCATTATTAAATCCAGTAATTTTTATTTGACGATGCTTTTATTTCACTTGTAAGCTTACATCAATGGCGAATTTGTTATAAATCAAGTGAAACACTGAAAAAAATGGTTAGTTGCAACAAGAAGCTCCTTATTAGTAGAGTTAGTATAAGCTACAACAACTACTTCGATGGTAACAGTAACTAACCAGTTTTTACGGCAACTAGTCGCCGTTAGTCCTTCTATGAAGGTTATATCAGTAAGGATAAAACTGAAATCTGAGCAGTGCTGCCAACATTCGCATCGAAATATCGCGTCATGTTTTTGATGATCCCCATTTTAACCTGAACCTTTACGTATAAAGTGTAAACACGTCGAAAATATTGAAGAGCATCGTATAAAACGTTAGGGCGTCCTCTACGGCCTACGCCTTGGGCACCTTTTTACGGAGGCCTGTTTTGAAATAATCGTGGAATGAATATTTTTCATAGGATTCATTTCTAGTTACTTTGTTGGATTATGGCAAATTTGACTGATTAATAACCTAGATGTGAACTCGATGTGTTAAATAAATTCAACGAATACTTCAAAACAGGCCTCAGTGAAAAGGTACCCTAATTCGTATAAATACATCATCGTGATAATTCAGCTTTCTAGAGGGATAAATATAATTATATGAATAGTAAGAAAATATAGGATTGAATAGTAATATTATATAAGATTATATACTTGTAAGGATTACTACTTTAAGTAATAAGATCAACTAATTTAATTGTAAAATAACTAATTTAATAGTAAGACTTACTAATTGAAGTAGTAACGCTTACTATTTCAAGTAGTAAACACACCTACCTGAAAGTAGTAACTACCATCGAAATTTGTAGCGAAAACAAATAAAGTAGTAAGGACAACTACCACCAATATTGCAAACAAAAGGAGTAGCCGCAACCACTTTAATAGCAGCGGCATATATTACAAATTAAAACAGTTCAGCCTACTAATTTTTAGATGTCCCAACCAACTAGTTTTTTCAGTGAAAGAAGAGCGTGACTGTATAATGCCTGGTAAACGTTGAGCATAAAGAGTGACAGCAGCCTCGATACCCCTGCTGCTCTCTCCAAAATTAAGAATCATTTAAATTTTCTATTGTTTAGATAAAAACTCCATTGTAAAAGTAATGAGGTTAAGTCATGAGGGAATACGTCTACATCCAATCAAATATAAACGAACTTAAGTAGCAAAACCAATCCATAAAAATAAAAAAAATAAGAAATTATTTACGGTGTTAGGCTCAGGAAAGCTTAGTCTAAGATTTGCTACAAGTTTTGGTCCAGTAACATTCGTTTTAAGAAATCGGAAAGACGTATTGCGCAATAAGTGTCGCCCACGCGAGTTGGTTCGAAGCTGTGTATATGTGTGCGCGTCCAAAAGGACCAAAAAGACTTTCACAGTAGCTGTGTTTTAAATGAGAAAGTCGACGGACTTTGTAAGGAAGTGAATGAAGTGGTATAAAAATGTGGGGAACTTTGAAGATTTGCGAAAAAAGTGTAAGCCGCGTAGAAAAATGTAGGTCTACAGATGATACATCGCTATGCGATATCTGCTGAACCCGTTCTTGAAACAAGAGCACATTCAAAAGCGACGGACATGTGACTATTCTTCGTATGATTCGTATTTTACGTATTTTTCACTGATAAGCCATCGTTCTAGGCATGGGTTTGTACACCACGTGCGTGGTCCATACGCGATCTATCGTTTGTCGAAAGAAACGTTATGCATTCGGTCAAGATCCATGCGTGGGGTTGCTTCTGCAAGCTGGGTTTTGCCATCATTCATGTGTTCACTGGCAACCTAATCTCCGAAAGGATGCTTGAAATCTAAAAGACGGTTTTAAGAAAATCTACAGAGAAGAGTTTGGGGCAAGTAAATAGAGAATGGATGCTTCAGGAAGAGGAAATTGAAATTACTGTCTTCAACTGGCCCTCACAATTCCCAGATGAAAATCCCATAAAAAATGTGTGATCTAAAATGAATAAGAAGGTTTGTGGAAAGTGGGGTTTTTACATCAAACAGATGACCTGAAACCTGCGTGACATTTGGAGATATCCTGCACTATGGCCAAACTCTTGGTGTACAGTGGAGACTGGTCGGACCTAATTGGCCAATCAAATCTTTTTTTTTAAATAGGAGAGGACGGAAAAACAAATCGGATTGGTGTTATATCCAATGTCCCTATTGATGATCTTAGGAAGTTTTAAGTTTGCGATGGTTAGCTTTGTCAAATGTAATGTTATAACCTGTTTGGATATGACACTCGTCTAGTACTGATTACTTGAAATGTTTCAGTCTGACTTTACTCCCCTGTTCCTGAATACGTTTTCTCATCGCTCTACAGTTTTCAATGAGAGGTGCCTTTTTGTCTTCAGGGTTTGTTTAATAGTTGTCCCACAGGGTAGCCTAATTGAACTGAAATTTTTAAAAACGCTTTTTTTTGCATATATAAAATTTAATGTAATGAAAAAAATGGTGTAAAATATTTAAATTTTAAAATTTTATGTCGAATTTTCGATATGGCTGCCTTGATTCCGAACTATGGCTCTGACTTGGTCGTCAAATGAGTCGCGCGCTGCACGAACGTGCTCTAGTGGGATCTTTATGCATTCACGAAAAATGGCTTTGATGACAAACTCTCTTTTTTTTCTCCAATTACACTGTTTGTTGGGATGATCGAATATGAAAAATTATGTTCCTAATATATTGATAATAATAAGTTGATGGATGAAGGTCCTACAGAAGCACATTCGTACCGCATGTTACTCATTTGTCGACCGACCGTGAGCCATAGTTCATGCTTAAGGCGGCAACATCGAAAATTCAAAATGTAGAATTCAAATGTCTTTCACTATTTTTCTTAAATTTCTTCAATAAAATTACATTTTATGTATAAAAATACAAGGCTCTAAAATTTTTCAGTTAAATTAGGCGACCCTGTATTTTTGCATGTAGTTTAAATATAGTTTGGATTTTGTGTTTGTTGAATATTTTTTATATGTCATCTGTTACACCTTGGATGAAGGATAGGATACCAGCGTGTTTACAAGACGTGCTTGCGAGATAGATTCACATCTTGTTGTTTATGTATATGTATGTAATTTAGTTATAATAGTGAAATGGCTAAAAGTAAAAGTCAAAAATCGAATCAATCATAGAAATGTATGAAAGAAGAAAAAAGGTTAGTACCAAAGAAAAAAGATTAAAGGCGGCAAGAAAATGGCGTCAACAAGTTAATAAATATCCCATCAAAAAGACTAAGGCTCGAATAAAGCAACATCTAAGGTAAAATTTTTAAGTATCTCTGATCTAAGAAAATAGTAACTCTAAATAACATACACCTGTGCGGAAATTGCCTTATTTTGACTTATTTAAAAGAAGGCCCACATCAGGTCCTGCTCAGGATGCCTGATTAATAAATTAATGTAACGGCCCTGATTCAGTCTGTTAACGGGCCGAATAGCCTTTCCTTATTATTAGGTAATTTTACCTGCAATTTTAAGAATAGTCAAGGAAATATTAATATACCGAATACTAATGTGAATAATAATTTTTGCAATTATTTTTCGCAAACAAACTTTAAATTTGCGCAGCATCATGTGACGCGTTATCTGGTGCCTCGTTGGTATTCGCGCGTCTTTCGCGAGGTCTTTTGTTTTACCTCCAGTGAATCTGGAAATGCCAACAGTGTCGACACGTGGGCGTCTTTTCATTTAGAGATAACTATAAGAGTAATAAGTAATTGAAGATAAGAATAGCATATATTTTAGATTTTACTTTCATTCATCTGCGTTGGTAACAATAATTTCCGAATGCTTGATTTTTAGGTTAGGTTTAATATTGATTATTATATTTGCCTTCTTTTTTAATAATGTTACTGTAAGATTGATTCTTTTCTATCAAGAATGATTTTATTTATTGTTTATAAGTAATAGCAAACCAACATGTGCGTGATTATTTTGTCTTCCTTCTTATAAGTTCGGTCAAGTAATTCAAAAGCCAGTTAGGTTTGCAGCAAAAATGTATGCGAGCTGGAAAAGGGCAGTAATTCTGCCAATTTCAAATTAAATATATTTAATTATTCAATTATTTGCTGAATTTTAATTTGCTTTTCTACTGAAGCCCATAATTTATTACATTCTAATTAAAAAATAATAATTTAAGAAATTTGATAGGAAATATATATGGCCCGTAGAAGGGCGGTACTTATTTTAAAGGCACAGAAAAGTTTTAAAAATCTGTAAGTTCAGTGGTTTCAAAAAAATGTGTTCAAGACAAATCAAGTATTTCGTAGGGTTTCTAAGATTTCAAGAGATTTGACATTTTTTTCCATTTATTCTGAATTCTTATTGATTTATCATGCGTTCTTTTAATGCTTTGGAATTCTCTTAAATTCTTTTTATATCGCATGACATTTTTATAATTTTAAAAAACCTAAAAAGATTTCAATGCATTTTAAATATTGTAGGTTATTTTAAAAGATATTTTATGCTAATGTTA
>NC_046659.1:75067214-75091699 GCF_010883055.1 Belonocnema kinseyi | reverse complement strand
TAATAAATAAAAGACGCGACAGAATTTTTCAAATATCTATAGTCCGTGTAGTTTTAAACATTTTGATGGTTTTTTATGATTCAAAACACGGGACACTTCTTAACGGGATTCATTTGGGAACCCACTGGGCAATGAAAGTCACTTGCAAATTCTGGTGCGTTAGAAAATGAACCGATGACTCTGAATTCTGATGGAATATCATGATTAGTGTGAACCAAATTTTTCAGATAATCTGGGGTATATTTTGCACACTTTGTGATAGCTGCTTGAATCCAAAAAAGCTGTGACTGGGAATAATTTAAGCCAGGCAACGTTGGTTCGGGACCTTTTTGTTTGACTAAATTTTGATAGGCCTGGTACGCTGCTTTGAGCCCTGCGCTGTCTGCAATGTTAGAATCTCCAGTTGCGTAACCATCCACCTGAAAATGATAAAATAGTTGTTAATCGAGTGCATCGATGTATCAACTTTTTATCCGAAAATCAAGCAAATATCTGCTTTTGAAATTAAATTACTTGTTCATAAATATACATTTGATTGAGAATGTAGAACTTTTTTCTGAGTACATCTTATTGTCAAATAGGGAATGGTAATATTTATATTGAAGCGGTCAAATTTGCGCACGGAAGTCAAAAAAACTGAATTGCCACAGAAACGTAGAACTGAATTCAATACTTTATAAGAAAAAGTTATGGTAAAGTGCAACTTTCGACTATTATTTGGACAAACTGTGTTCTCTCTTGTATATGCTTGTATCTTATTGTGGTTTAAATTCTCTGAAAGGATTTACAAAGAAGCAGAACTACAACAATTAAAACGAATTTTTAGTTTTTAAAGCCAGAATCTTGTTTTTCTTCGACCTAGGATGACATACATTTAGAACATTGCCATTACGTAATAATAAATTAAAATGTCACTATTACAAAAAAAGCTTTTATTTTTAAACTTTAAGAGAACCTAGGAAGCGTTGAGTTCTTTTAGGAAAGAAACCACACTAAAATACAGCCATTTACAAAATAGCAAATGTTATTTGCAAATATGGTGGAAAATTGAAAGAGTTTTTATGGCATTAAACGCCCAAGTATAAAAAATATAAATTGCTGTAGTTTTTGGTAACCCCGATAATGTTTTGACAACAAAATGAAAAAGACATAAATTAATCAAAAGTCATACCAATTTTTAAATTATACAGATTACTATTTTTTGCATTAGGGGTTTAAAAAAAAGACAAATAAATAAAAAAATTGAAGTGGTGTCTTAAAGTTTCAGTTAAAACCAAAGGTACAAGAATGAGAGTTTTTGAGTCCTACATGTACATACTTTGACGCTCGCTTCATTGACAGTATAATTACTGTACTGGCGAATGATGCAATCAACTTTTTTAACGAATTTTGCAATTGATTCTGCAGTCCACCAATCCCTATGGGCTCCAAATTGATCATAGTGTCTACCATAGTTATCGACAGCGCGAGTCATTTCGTGTCCCAAATGAAACGAACCAATCGCAGCGTAGTTCAGGTACTGTGGCCTATCGTCGTCGTAGAAAATGCCTTGTAGCATTCCGGGATGAACGTCTATTAAATTAAAATTCATACAAAATATGTAAATAAACGTTTTAAGTTGTATACTAAATTATAATAAAAAAATCTCTTAAAAATGAGGTCGAACAAAATAATCAAGATGTGCGGTAGGGTACCGACGCTAAGTGCAGACAAAAAGATACCAGGAATCCCTATATGGACGAATCAGGTTGCTAATACTATGGTCGCTAATTCCAGAACATAAATCAGTGCTAAGTGTACAGAACTATCTCAATATTTTTTATGTATATCAAAATTAACGTGTGTGAGTTGACTCTCGGATTGGAATTTGGATCATTAATTGGATCAGGGTGGTCTCACGATTTGCGCTTTTACATTAGAGGCGCGATTCAGTTTTGTAAAGAGCGGAGAGTCTTGAAACATTGGCGCCACCGCTGCAGCGCGTGGTCTGCCCGTTATCTGTTATTATCTTGCATATACAAACTTGTGAAATCTCAAAACACTATCGTCTTTTCGGCGTTTTTGTTTCCTTATGGATAAATCTGTGATCAAAATGGGTGGGCATTGATGTATAGCACCGAACTATAAATCAGGGTACGAATCAGTCAACTCAAGTGTCGTAAAAAAATATTTTTTCTGCGTTCCCAAAAATGAGGTTGAAAGTTGGCAACAAGGAATTAAGCGTTCCAAAAAGGATTTCACTATTAAACCTGGACGCGTACTGTGTAGAGATCACTTTTTAAAGGATCAGATGATTTGGAAAAAGGAAGTTTTAGCTCCTGATGGAACAGTTACGGTAGTTCATGACAACATTGATTTTAAAATTTTAATAAATTCTTCTTGTTACTAAACTTTTAGATTATAGTGATCGTGTGAAAAATTATAGTTTTAATACGTTTCCGAAATTTTAAAAATATTTTAAGACCCTTACTACCTGTACGAAAAATAAAAAAGTCGCATTATTGACAATTTTGAATTTTCGCTGAGTTTCAACATTTATGTAGAATTACATTAATTTATTAATAAAATCCAGTATTAAATAAAATTAAAATTGTAAAATGATTATTTTTTTACAGTCAGAATGGTACAAGAAACCTAAATCTAACCCAGGCGTTTCGAAATCTCAATGATCAAACTGCCCGAATATTGTCCGAAAACTGCTAGAAAAACCCCGTCGTCTAATGAAGCGCGATTTTTTGACAAAGGATTCTGAAATGTCTAATAAAAAAGTGATGGTAAAGGTTTCTTTTACCAGCATGACTGCAAACACATAATTATTTTACAATTATAATATAGTTTAATACTTGCATTTATTAAAAAATAATGTAATTGTACATAATTTTCGAAACTCTGCGATAATGAAAAACTGTTATTAATGTTACTTTTACATTTTTCTTAAAGATAGTAAGGGTCTTACAATATTTTTTAAATTTCTAAAAATTTTAAGAATATAATTTTTCACACTATTAAAATAATCTAAAAGTTCGACAACAACAAGAATAGATCAAAATTTAAAAATCAATGTATACATGAAACCGTATAAGCTATTTGATTATTTAAGGTTAAATAGCATCGGTGTAAACAAATCGTAATATTTACCGCTATAACCATTCCTTCAGGAGCTGAAAATTCCTTTTTCCTAATTATCTGATCCTTTCAAAAGTGATCTTCACACACTACGCGTCCAGGTTTAACACTGAAATTTAGTAATACATAAGAATCATTCTAGTCATTAAAAATAGAAAAAGCATTATTTATATTAACATTTTAGAACTTCTGGTTTATTTGTTTTAAACCTTAAAAACTTAATCATTATACTTTACCATATTACTCTGCTTAAAAATTCAAAACTTTAAAAAGACATTTCCAGTGTAATTAAGGTCTATTTGTCAATCCTCGATGTTTTTTACATTCTATAAACAGTTAATTTGGGCTAAATTCAAGCTCAAAGTGTTTAAAATATTACAAAAAATGAGAAAAATATTAAATCTCCTATTTTTCCTATCAGCTGTCATTCAAATTTAGTGCGCCACGCAGTGGCGCCAGTGTTTCAGCTTCTGCCGTCCTTCACAAAACTGACTCAGTGCATTTGCATAGCAAGTGACTCCCCTGATTTGATTAACCTGGTACTCAGAGAAAAAGTTGTCTTAAAACAAAAGCATCGTCCTCTTACCCGTTTTCTTTCGAACCGCGTGAAAATTGTTTTTGCACAAATGGAATTATTTGGCTGCAAGAATACGTGAATTTTGTCGCAAAAGGATAATCTTTTCTGCAAAAACATTCTTTTTGGTTCAAATAAAAATCCTTTTAGCCTTAAACTTAAGAGGAACTTTCATTTGTATCAAAAAGCATCCTTCTGACACGAAAGAAATTTTCTCTGAGTACAGATTATAGTGAAAGTAAGTTGGTAGAAACTGTAATGGATCTTTGAAATATTAGTTGATTTTTACTTTTTCAAATTAGCATTCCGGACCATGACTTTAAAGTGATAATAAATTGTTCCCCTGCTCGTTCAAACCAGACGTAATTAATTCTCATACATTTTTGGTCCTTTCCCTAGTGAAAAATCTTCGACTTATTTTCTACTTGATTTTTCCCTATCAGGTCATATTGAAGTAAACAAATTTCGATTTCAATTTGTGCAACCAAATTTGTCGATTTAAGTTGGGAAAAGTATTTATTAAGTGTCATACAGAAATTAAAAAATGAACTTTAAGAAGCAATATTAGACATTATAAAACTTGGCAGAACTGATTTTAATACAAAATTGCTGGGTGTGGGAGATTGGTGGCATAATACAATCCTGGCAAGTTTTATAATTACTATTGAGGCTATTTGACATTTCTGCAGACATCTCAGGAATAAATACTTTATATGTATTATAAGAAATGTTTTTTACATTTTTACTTGGCCAAATTTGATTTTATAAACTTAAATCGTTGTATTTGTCAGATTTTTTTGATCACAGATGTTTCTAGTGAAAGTTGCTATTCTTTGTAATCTTGGAACAAAATTATTTATAGTTTCGCAAAGTTTTGTCACTAAAATAGGCTTACCAATTTTGTTCCCAATTCGAAAATATCTAGGAGCATCATTTAAAGTAGCAGTGTCAACGTGATGATTATAAACTGAGTCGTCCACAAGCAACCTTAATCCCATCCAAGAACGGCGTTTCAGGAAAATGGCCATGTTATCAACTGAACGGAGGTAATCATTTGGGTCCAATTCCACTGGGCCGTAAAATTTGTTAAGAAGCTTGTCGTTTTGAATTTCCTTGGGATATCCAATGGACATTTTCATAGAAGCAAGTTTAGCCAGAGCAATCGTCTTTGTTTTTTCATCCATCCAGTCGACCTAACACAAGATTAACAACAATAAATGAACATGAAGTAAATCGATTGTTATTATATTTCTATTTCCATTAATTCTATGCAAGAATATAGACATGCACTATACGTACTCCCTTTAATCGGGTTTTAAATCTATTCATATTGAATGTCAGATAAAGAAGTAGTTTTATTAATGCAATTTAGGGAACGTCCATAAAATAAGTTACTACTTTGAGTAGATTGAGATCAGAGTTCAAGAATAACTTATTAAGTTTAAAAACCATTTTCATATATTCAATATTCAATAAGAGAATTGAACTATTTTCGGGTATAAATTATTTTGTACGGAATAAAAAGTCTAGTATTATAGTTATGGTTTTAAATGGATCCAGTCCTGTTAAAAAACTTTTAGTTTTAAATTTAATTATTTTGTGAAAAATGCAATTATTTGGCTGAAATCTTTGTTGTAAAATTTTTAACTCCTTTATTCAAAATTCCTTCTTTTCGATAAAGAATTATAAGTTTATTTGAAACTTGATAAATTTGGTAAGAAATTTAGCTAATTCATTAAAATGAAATTTTCTTGACGTTTAATTTGTTTAACTATAATATAACTATTCTATGTGTAGATCTTTATTGCCAAAAAATCAATTACATAGTTAAAAGTTTAACTAACTTGTGAATATTAAATTTTTGTATATTGATTTCTATTTTCAGTTGAAAATGCAAATCTTTGGTTGTAAATAATATGTTTTATCAACAAATCATATGTTTATTTGAAAAATTTAAAACCAATTAAGTTTTTGAGCTAAAAATCAAGACATTTAGGAAAAAATTGATTACTAAGCCAGAAACAATAAATTTTTAACAAGAAAGTTCATTTTCAATCTAGAAATATAAATTTTCATAAAAATAGTTGAATTTTCAACTATTTAGGATAATTTTTCAACTAAAACAGGAACCATCACATATTTAGTTGAAAGAACTATTTAAAAAAAAAGACAAAAATTCACTCAGTTGAATTTAACAAAAGCAGACGAATTTTAAAATAAAATCTATGAATCCTTTACCAGAAGGTCGAATTTAGAACAAGCAAGATTATTGATCTACTCAACAAGACAAATTTTCAATAAAATACATGAATCATCTACAAAAAGGTTTAATTTTCAGTACGATAATATAATTTTTTAAATCTTAACTTTCTACTAAAAATTTACATTTTTAAGCAGATAGTTCCAATTTAGCCAGATAATGCAAATTCTTAAAAAGATATTTGAATTTCTAAGCAGAAACATGAATTTTCAACATAAAGTTGATTTTAAACCAAATAGGTGAATTTTTCACGGAAATTTTATATTTTTAGGCCAAGCACCTTAATTTCAAAAAAATTGATCTCTCAAGTATTAGATTCAAGCTCAGTTCCACCAGCCCCCCTCCCCCTCACTCTTAATTTTTGTATTTTTTATAGCCCACTGAATTGTGTGCCAAATGCGCTCAAATGTACCACCGTTAAAAATGTTTGCGCCAAAAAACTGTAAGGGTTGAATCAGGTGTGGTTGGCCTTTAAATTTCAATGTTTGCAGATCAAAATATTTGGTTCAAATTCATTTTTTCTGGATAATTTTACTAATTAAAACCCTGTTTTCTTTGTGCTGGATTGTAATTTCTTAGATCGAAAATGAAACATTTCTAATTTTAGGTAAAAACAAATTTTGTAGTCCAAGTTCAACTGTTTGTTTAAAAATTTATGTATTTTGATAAAAATTTGTCTTTGAGTGAAACAATAATTATCTTAAGTAAAAATTAATCTTTGTGCATAGATTAAAAATTATGCTAAACGGTTAACAAATCAAATATTTTGTTACAAGTATTTTTTCGAAAAAAAAGTTTGTTGAAAATTCGTCCTCTTGGTTTAAAAATTCATCTTTGGTTATAGAAGAATCATTGTTAGAGTTCAAATGATTCTTTCTTGGTTGTAAATGGACTTTTCTAATGACAAATCTAACGTTTCGTCTTGAAAAAATCAACTTTATTATACAGGAAACGTCTTTTGGGCTTGAAAATGCAACTGTTTTAGTTGCATTTTTATTTCCATTGTTTCAGAATTTGACCGTTTCATTTCAAATGCATGTTAGTAAGATCAAATTCAACTAGTTAGTTAAAAATTCAACTATTTCATTCAAAAATTATACACTCTGTTACCGAGGATAAGTTTTAAAAAGAGCAAATAAGGTCGCAGGACTCTTAAGCAACCTCCACATGTAAAACGTCTTTTTTTCTTTTAAGGCACACTAAAATAAGTTTTGTTTATCAAAGCTAGTGCTCATTTTATTTTTCCAGGCTTGCTTCTCATTAATATTTAAAAATTTTGTTTCTTATCTTTTCTCATGACTATATATGATTTTAAGACAAATCTGCTCTTATCTTTATGTATCATACGTGAAAATGGGAATTAAAAAATCAGGTTTACCAGCACTAGGAGCCTATATAATATTTTTACTATGATCTAAATTAAAATATGTCTACATTTAAATAATTAAACTTATCACACATGCTTTAATTGTATAATTAGTCATTTCACCTAAAGATCAGTAACTTGCATTGGTTGATTTTAAAAGTAATTTTTGACTGATTTCAATGTCGTGGAAGCATAATTATTTAGATCGGTCAAAATTAACTTTAAATCCATCAGTTTTGACTGATTTCGGTTAAGAATATGCATCAGTCCCTTTTCTCCATTTTTACCATTTCTTATTATGTCGTGAGTTTCAACTGTTTAATTATTACTTGTCTCGTCTTATGATCCTACATTCTGCTTACCTTCCCAAATCTAAATGTTGAAATAGTTAATTAAAATATCTCACCTTTGTTATAATTTCCTTGTACTGTTGTTTAATATTTTCTGCTAATATTTCTGCGTTTTTATTGGTTTCTGGTTTAATATACTTCCTGGCGTATAGAGTACCAGGAAACAATAATAACATTTCAGACGTTCCGAGGCATGTCTGCAATCTATCTCCTTTTATGTAATAATGTGAGAGCGCAGGGTTGAACTTTATTCTGCGGTTAATAACCTTTTCAGGAAAATAATCCATGTCATTTTCAACTGCTTTCCAGAACATAAAATTAGCCAGCGCTTTTCTTGAAGTTTTCTTTAGCAATTTTTCGAAGTTTTGGAAAAACGAAGGCACTCTCACTTGTATGAGTTCATCGTCACGAATTACAAAGATCGGTTTGAGAATCAAGTTGAAGTATTCCTTCCAGGGAATACTCGGATACTGTTTCGCAAGCTCCCGCAGTTTCATTGCGCTACCGATGTTAGTTGCATTGTATTTATCTTCTTTACTTACACAGATCTAGGATTTTAGGATATTTTAATAAACGGATTTCAAGAGGCTAATTACTTTTGTAATCTAGTAATGTCTCTCTCTCTCTCTCTGAACTCTTATGCAAACTCAAGTCCATTAAATTGCACGCAATCCTTTGTAATATCCCCTAACGAAAAATCATAGTACGAAAATAATACTAAAAAAACGAAACAATAGATAAAAAATTGAGAAATTGCAAAAAAAAATGCAGAATTTAGAAAGAGTTCAAATATTTCAAAACATTGAATAGATTCCAAGGAATTTCATGGTATTTCAAAACAATTTAAATGTTTCTAAAGTATTTTATCAGTTTCAAAAATATTT
The DNA here is from genome assembly GCF_010883055.1 of Belonocnema kinseyi. Lineage (NCBI taxonomy): Eukaryota > Metazoa > Arthropoda > Insecta > Hymenoptera > Cynipidae > Belonocnema > Belonocnema kinseyi. Next base: position 75,083,139 of record NC_046659.1, on the reverse strand, counting down.
ATAGATATTTTTACGACTCTCAAGCAATTTTGAAATTTTTTGAAACATTTTAAGGGGTTTTAGAGAATTTTTAACATGTCCAAATATATTTGGAAACTGTAAGAGATTTCAATAAGATTTTACGAATCTCAAGGTATTTCAAAGAATATTGTTTAATTCCAAAATATTTGAAGTAATTTCTAGAAAACTTAAAATGTAAATTAAATTATGTTCAATTTCAAATAATTCCTAACGATTGAAAAGATTTACCGTGGCAGCCAGCCACGTAAGGGCACAGCTACTATCAAATGAAAATAATTTATCGTCAATATGTTGGTACAAATCATATCTATAATAGTTAAAAAAGAAATTTTATCAAGCAAACTCCAACACTTGATAAGCACGATTAATTAATTTGGATTTGTCAATACATATAATGCACAAGATAAGCAGAAATGTAAGATGAAGTTGACAGCTATTCAAGGATCTGCGTGGATATTGACAGCGGATAATTTAAAAGTTTCATAGCACATTTGTCCTTAAAAATGTGGCCGCCCTTGTAAAGGGATTTTAATAGGTTCTTTATACTTTTAAAAAACAAGTTCGATTTGATTTCTATTCAAGGGGTATCAAATAATTTTTACTTATCTAAATAGATTTTTATGCTCTTTAAAGAAAAGATTTCAAGGAAAATGAGAAGCATAAGAACGTTAAGGGATTTTCAAAGAACAATACTTTTTTACCCAGTAAGAAATTTCTAGAGATCAATTCATGGAAGAGCGTGCTTTTACAGGTAAAACTCTTAGGTACTTTAGAGTGTCGGACTCAATGGTCTATAAGCATAGAACTTCAGGCCTCAGAGCAATCAGGCGTTGCCTAATGTCTAAAACTTCCAAAACTATACTTTAAAAGCAAGGGTTGCGAGTGCTTAGTTCTCGCGCAAAAGCGTAATAAAATCAAAAAGGAGTGCCGTAAATTAATCTCTTGAAACTTCTCTCTGTGTAGAATTTCCAGAAATTTGAATTGATTTCGACGGGAAATTGTGAAATTGATTAAATGAATTTATGAGATATTCTTAGCAATTTTTGATATTTTAAAACATTTGGACGAATTTCATAAGATATAAAGGATTTCCTCGAATCTTCAAGGATTTCGAAGGAAATTCAAAGTTCTTTTGGGATTTGAACGCTTTTTTGAGACATCTTTAATGAATGAGTATAATTGGATTTTAATATTTGAAGAATTTCAAATGATATCTCATTAGTTTATTGAGTTTTAAAAATTTCCAATAAAATTATTTTAAGATATTTAAAGGAATTCCAAGGGATTCTTAAATAACATTGGGAAATACACACATACACACACATATATATATAGAGGGGAATTTTAACAATTTCAATGGACATAATGAAATAAAAGAATTTGAACAAATTTTAAAAGATTTAAGTTATTTAAAAGATCATAGAGACCTTCAATAGATTAAAAATTCTGTAAAGGATGTCAAAGAACTTTACAACACAAAACAACACTGCGCCTTTCGCATCAAAGAAACGTCTCTGTTGAGTTGATTAAACTTCTTTTATATCGCAGTTTATAAAAAATAAAAATGTTCTAAAAAGACTTGAACCGATTATGACTAATTTATTCGCTGCAGGATGTTCTAGGTGTCTTTGAATGATACATAAATAAAACTAATTAAATGAGAAAATAAAACATATTATATGAAATTCATCGATATTAATCTAACATTTTCAGGATTTTTAAAAATAAATACATTCGCTGTTCTTATAACAAATATAATTTCTAAAACCCACATACTAACGTGAGTAGTACCTTTTTGTTCAACAAATTAAAAAAAATGAAATTCACATGTGAGTAAGATTTTCGATGTCCCCTATTTGAGTGTTGTATTTTTTAAAATATTTTTTTGTCTTTATTTCCCCAATTGCTTAAAAATGAACAGATTAATTTTATATCTATATAAAATTATCCCCTTTTATGTTAACGTAATTTCACACAGTGTATTAAGCTTTTTCAACTTCTTTTCTAAGAAACATAATAATTTGTCCTTACTCCTTCTAAATTTTTCCATAACAGATTAATCTAGGCTATGCCAATTACCAAGTACAATAGATAAATTTATAAAAATTATTCAATAAAAAAAGCGAATTAAGTTTAAAACGTTATTATTTTCTCTGAACAATTTTTTAAATATTATTTTTCAGTACTAAAAAATGGCTGACTGAGAAAAAAATTCGAAATATTTTTCAGAAAATATTACCAGATATTTATAAAAAAAATTTTATCGGGGCTTTTAAGAAAATCCACTTTTAATGATTGTAGAAAAACAGACGCTCCTTTTTCATTTTTTGAAATTGGAACAATTAACTGAGAAAAAAGTACAACGTTAAATGACAAACATCTTGAATACCTACGCTCGTTCGTAACATTCTAATAATAAAATTATTCTGACTCCATCACCTAGACTTTTCACGAAATTTTTCTGATTTGAACTGAAATTTATCTAAAAATCTAAAATTAATCTAAAGCTAGTGTGTATGTTGAGAATCGAAAACAATTTGGTCTGTATTAAAATTTGAATTGTAAAGACGTAGTGGCAATGAGGTAATAATACTATCATTCGCCCTGAACAAAAAAAATATAAAATAGTTTTAAAGGGAGTTGGAAGATTTGCCATGGATGTCATGCATGATAAGTTTCTTGTGAAGAAATTTGAACATTTACGTTTAATGTATGTCGGCCATGGCAGTCCAAAAATGCAAAAAAATGTAAATCGGTCAATGCTTAGACTTCGGAAATTAACATGGAATTTTCAAAGGGATAATTTAAGTTTTCGGAAAAATGAAAAATAAACCACCAATAGTTATTAACTTTAAAACAATTAAATTCAAGTCGCTACGTAAGAAATATTTCATGAATAATTTCCAACCTAAAACTTTTAAACCTTCTCCCTTTCTATTGTGTCCAAGATGTAATTATACCATCAATAACTATCGGTATCATATAAGTGATAAGTTAAGAAAACTTTTCGAATTTAAATTAAATTATTAAAACCATTATAATTATTATGCTATTTTCAGGCAGTTCATTTGTTTATATTTTTCCATTAAGTTTTCAAAACCGAGTATTTTTTAAATTTATTTTACGCTTCATCAAAAATAGGAGTTATATTTTTTGCTCAGCACATTATTAAATGTTTAAAAAGTCAGTAATGATTTATTCGATCGAGTTGTACTAAAATTTTTTAACGAATATTATTTTCTAACCAAAAATGCGGTACATTATACATATTATAAATACAGATATCAACAGTCCCGTAAATCACATAAGAAATAACGCATTTTTTATAATATAGAAGAACAAATTCTTGAAGTAAATGTTAATTGTTTTAACAATTGAAACAATAAAGAATTTCAAGAAATAATTCTAGAAATCGTTAAAAACAGGGAGAGGGGAGATTTAAGGCCTTGTCCTTCATAAAAAAAAGTTGAAACACCCAAATCATAATTTAATTAATACTCACTGCGGCGAGATTAATTTCGAATTCGAGAGAGTCCTTTAATTCATTTTTAGCTCTAGCTTCATCTGCACCAAAAATAACAGCAATCTCAACCATATATTTGTAGTATTCAATTATCGTCGGATCGTGCATTCCTTTTATTAATTTTTCGCGTCCAATAGTGAAAAATGGTTGGTCAATCTAAAAAATAGTATATTGTGGAATTGTGCATCGAGTGGTAGGTGTAGAAAATTCCAGACGAGTTTAATGTTTACCGCGCGAGCGCAGCGAGCACGGCAATCCTACGGGTCAAATCGACACCTCCCATAAGATGCACATAAAACTTTAGCCAGCCCTACTAAAGGAAATGCGGCTGAGGAGACTATCGTATGTCCATCGCGAATCTTGGATACAGTAAGTTTTAAATGAAGATATTCAATCTTAATTTTACTTTCTTATTTTTCTCTGTAATTTTAAATATCTAAACTCTCGTTTTCAGTCTAGTGTCGGGGGTTTCCTGCACATATCTTTGGACTGAATTGGGGGGATGAAAATGTAAAAGGTTGTGGCCGTCTGAACCATTTCCCATTATAATGCATGATATTGCACAGTATACTTGACTGAGTGCTCGCGCACTGAAGCCCTCTCGAGGCGACAGTCGCAACTGCTCTCACCCAGCTGCAGTCTACACTGGGAAACAGCGTGGGTTCGTAGTAATAGGAAGGGTGAGGCCGGAGTGGGGGGCTAAAAACAAGAGTTTGATGTACTTACATACAGCACTCGTCTTTTTTTGTGTAAAGGGCCCATAGTACCAACATCGAAATTAAATAAGAAATAGATATTATATCCCATTTTTTGCAAACGATAATTTGTCTGTTTCCAATCAAAATTGTTCTCATTCCACTTGCTTTCTAGTACAGGCCAGCCACCTGCTTCCTTTAAGTGATGCAATTCTGTACTAAGATTATTTTTCTCAATCGCTTCTATAGAAAAAAATGAAATTAATTTTCCACACAAGAAATGTTTTTTTTAAAAAGTCCAGATTTTAAAATGTACTCACTCGTGTCCATGCATGCCTTGTAAAAGTTTTTAGTTAGTTTCATCCATTTGGGTTCCTCGGGTTGAATTGGCTTTTCAATCACTTTTTTTATTTCTTCTCGTACTTCTTTCGCGAGGGAGCTATATCTGTCGACTGGAGCATTATTTGTAGGAACTGATGCGGTTTTCAAAAAATTACCACATGCAAATTTGTAAAAGTCATCGCACGGCTTTACGCTTGGGTCGACACTTTCACGGATTATGAAAGCTTCAAAATAAAGTTCCAATTATTGCACTGAATCATGGGAGAATGTGATTATAAATCTGAATTTTTAAAATTTATGGAAGCTACTCTCTAAATTTGATGTATTAGAATTGCACTTATTTAATAAGATAGAAGTGGGTCACCGATAATTAGCAGAAAACTTCTTTTTCGTTTGCTCTAAATATGTACTTAGTAGATTAGCTGAAACAACTGATTCTTAATGGGCTATCCATAGATTACGTAATAGATTTTGTTTTGAAAGGGAGCGAGTGATATACTGTTACGTAATATTTTTAATAATTTAACATTATTGATAATGTTATTGAATGAAATCATGAAAATACTTAATATTTTTCAATGTTCTGGGACTGTTTGCAATGGTAACATATTTTACAATATTTTGTAATATTCACAACATTATACTAAATTGTTCAAATATTTTTAGATATTTCTCGCTAGATCCTGCCTTAGCGCTAAGATTACTAAACAAAAATTCGCAAAATTTAATAAAATTTGCAAAGACTTACTAATTTTTTCAAATAATTGTTTATCACATTTTAATGAATTTTAGTATTCATTTTAAAAATATTATTTTGCCTCATTGCTGCACTTCATAGCGGCACTAAGTGCAAACAACAGTTACTTAATAATTTAGCAAGTTACTATAAATGATTACTCTAGAGCCATTTACATTTTTCGAAAACATAAAAACTATACGTATTTTGCAACATGTTTTCCCTAAATTGAGATTTCGCCGTAACTTAGGCGTACTAGACGCAAACGTTTAATAGATTTCGGAATGTTATTATTGAAAAAATGTCATTTATTATTATAAAACATGAAGCTCCTTAACAAAAGCTCAAAAATAGAAGAAAAGATTTTGAGAAATATCATAAGCCTTTATGTAATTTCAGGCAACCTTAACATATAATAATTTCAATAATCCATTCAAAAGAATTGAGAAATATCAAAGGGTTTTTAATATTTAAACAGATTTTCAAATACTTCAAGGCATTTAAAATTTTTTTAAAGATATTTCAGAATTTTGAAGACATTAGAATATTCAAAAAACTTATTTTGATGAATTATTGGAAAGAATTAAGAAGATTTTTGGTAATTGAATATAAATATTCATAAAGACAAATCTTATCCAACATTTTTTAAATTACTACGCCACACGAAATCTATCAACATTTTTTAAGTTAATGGGACTTTGCACTATTTACTAAATAGACCCTTAGATTTCTTGATATACTTTTTTAGATTTTACGGAAGGTTAAACGGGCGGTGAAAATATAACCAAACGTAACACTTTTAGTGAAGAATTTCGACTTTCTGATTTGTTGCTAAAATTACATATTCTATAAACACACCCAGAAACACACACACACACACACACACACACACATATATATATATATATATGTATATGCGTGTGTATGTTCAGTTCCTTTGTTGGATGTTTCATATAGTTTTAATTGTTTTTCCTTCCCATTTTATTAACTTCTAATATCTCAAAAATTTGCTTGTTTAAACTGTATTTAATAAGTCATCGCTAAAGTTGTGTAAACAAATTACATAAAATAGGCTAAGTGCAAGCGTTTAAAGCACTTTATTAGGATTTTTTACAAAGGAGAGAGAATATTGGAAAAATTTGTCAAAAATATTTTCCGTAAATTATGATTGGTCCCTAAGTGAGAATACGATCTCCAAATCTAAACTAAAAACATTCTTTTCGATGCTTAAGATTTGGAAAGTATACATTTACTGGGGATTGTATGTAATAATGTATGTTTTTGTTCTTGAAAAAGGGACAAAAAACATTTAATGAAAAAAAGTGTGAAACTTGTAAATTTGCCACGACATTATAGTTATTTTAAGTATCAACGACAAACACAAGGATAACAGTTATTTGCGTCTTCTTCGAATCTGATCACGTACACTGACCTAAGTTAAAAGTTTTTTGCAAAAACAAAAAGATTTTTGATGATTAAAGGTCTCTTAAAGTATCATTTTTTTATTAATTTAATGTTTCTTATTGTCTCAAGGGATTGAAAATGCATATATTAAATTTGTATACATATATAAGGAGAAAAATGGTTGTTCGAACGAAACATCTAGAGTTTCAGGGTGAACATATTTTAAGTTTAACTATAGGGAAAAAATCCACATGTTCAAAGTTAGCATCTGCAGATCATAAAAAGTAAAATGTTACTCTCGAACGTCCAAAATTTTCAACTGAAATATCCAAGATATTACATGTATGGTTCTGTCAAATAACGCCTTTAAATATTTGAGGAGCTTACTTATTTATTGCCCTTCAAGGAATTAATTGATAACTTATTTGTGAATTTAAAATTAAACTTTAAATTTTGTACATGAAAGGAAAACAGATAAAGTGTATAAAATGTCGATCAGATGATACTGATTGGCTCTGCGAAAAATGGGCTATCTTTTCGTTACCTTTAAGAATTATGCTAACTTTATTTTCCGAAATTTTTATATTCCATAATTGTAATATTGGAAATATATAGCCGTTAAATATAGTCGTGAAATTTCAATGCTCGATGCGCATGCACTAGGATGGTTTTAACATTTGATGGTGATTTTAACATTTGATGATGGTAATGTAAAAAGTTATTATTCTAAAGGTATACAAATGAAATAATGTATTTTGGAAACACTCAGAACACTTGGACTAATGCGCTTGTTTAGATTTGATCATTTTTTGGTTGCCTTATACAATGAATCTTTCTATTGAGCTATGGGCATTTCATTATATTTCTACGCTTGCTTAACATTTATCCAATAAAAAAGTGGATTTTGAAATCATCGTACTTACAAGCCATTTTACATACACTGGTTTGACACACATTGTTTCTCGTTTGGTCTTTCCCCTCGTTGTCTTCCTCGTGTTCGTTGGTACTTGCAGCATCAAAAACTTCGCACTTGTACAGAATACAAAAGAGTAAAAGTAAATTGAGGATTCGAAATCTCCCCATATTTTACAGAATTAGATATTTCCTTCAACTCGTAATTATCGACTAAAGTTAATTTTTCGTCTGCTTGCCTTTTATATACGAATTTTTGTGGGCAGAATCGAAAAAACACGATGAGTTGGACAAAAAATCGACCTACATATGCCACATTATACGTGAATACATGTGCCAATAATCATAGTCAAATGTTTCACTCGCTTCCAGTAGTTGTAGCTCAACTTATTATTCAGCCGTATCCAAGCTGTAAAATCAAAAGATATAAGGCAACAATTTTCTATCTAGATGCACAGAATAGTAATCTTTGATTTTTTTAAATTGTTCCTTTGTGTTATTTTTTTATATATAATCTACAACTTGTTCGAAACAATTAGCGAAGGGAGGACATGATATTCGACCATGAGATTTAATACGAATTTAAAAGGCAGAATTGATACAAAATTCCACACACTGAGCTCCTGACCCTAATGAGTTTGAATAAAATGAATGCAAAATCGATAAGTGGGGGTTGAAGTGTATCGGACAACAGGTTTAAAATCTTTGAAATTAGTACCGTTTATTTCTTCTTTCAAGGCCATGGATGAGCTTCTCAACGCTTGTTTTTCTATTTAAAAAGTAGATTCAGATTGTGAAAGACTCGTTGAAGAGTTAGAAAAATTTTTGATAAGTACAGGCGTTAGCGAGATATTAAAAATTTAATTTGAATTTTTGACTTCAATTATTAATTTTTCTTTTCTTTTTTCCTTTTTACCAATGCGTATGTCCGTGTGCGAATTATGACGAACACGCAAACAGAATATAGAGTTCCAAAACAATGACTGAAACTAACGAATCTACTAATCACTTGTCGCATCGCGTCCGTCTTTGGTTGCCAAGTACCAGATCATGAGTACCTGTAGGATGGAAGGTGGGCCAATATAATAATAATAATATATAATAATAAATTGTAATGCAATGGCCGTAGCTTTAAAAGCAAGGGTTCCGAGATCTTAGTTCTCGCGCCAAAGCTAGAATAAGATCAAAGAGCAGTTCCATGAATTAATCTCTTAGAATTTATCTCCATCTAGGCAGCCTATGTCTTACGTATTTAAGCGGAAGCTGATTTAGAGCAAATAATTTCTACAAATTTTGCTGTATAATTGCAACTTTCCATTATAAAGAAGGAAAATATACAAAAGCAAAATTTGAAAATCTAAAACAGAACTCCGTAGAAAATTATCGCATACATAGACTGAATAAACTTTGTTCGAACTTTGTTCAAACAATGAGGTGGCTACTGTTCAAAATTGAGACAAGCTACTTCAAGTTTTCAGGGTCATAATATGACCTTAATATTTCAATTAGAGTTATGAATGTTATATCATCTCGTTATTTCATTTAACTTTTCTAGTTTTTCAATTTTCCATTATTATAAATTTTCTAACTGTTGAATACAGTCCTAAGTAAATTTATTTATTTGCTTTAAGCAATTTTTTTCTTTTCACTGGTGAATTGGAAAATATCTCAAATAATAAGATTATTAATTTTATACTAGCCTGTTGTGGCTCATTTTTCGCTAATCGAATCTGTGAAATATAACTATAAGTTATTTAAATTTAGGCAATTTTGGTTTAGGGAGACCTCAAGCTGGCTGGTTCATTAGGAAAAAATCTATACAATTATAATAAATTTCTCTAGGCGCTAAATTCCATTACGCAGCCAAGACAAATAATTTGTACAATTTTTGTTTAATAATTGCAAGTTTTTATGAAAAATAAAAAAATATACAGCCGAAAAAACTTTTTATATTAACATCAGAATTCTATTAAGAAAAGAATCTACCAGGATGCTGAATTACAGTGAGCTAATAATAAACTTAAGGTAACAAAAATAGTATTAGAACAATTTATTATCATTTATGAGGATCTATTATTACATTGATTTTAGACTATTGCAGTAATTTTAAGGTTTATCTATGCTCTGTCATTTTAGTTATAAACAAATAATAAATAAACATCCGCCAGCATCTTTAGAGTTTTTTAAATATTTATTTTGTATTTGTTCATTATTGAAATTTAAAGGAAGTTTTAAGTTTAAAAAAAAATACAGTTATGTTTATTGAATTGAATTGTTCATCACCTCAGTAACTAAAAATTGGAAAAAGATAAAAATGTTTGAAAGAACCACAATTCTCAAACATTACTATTTAGAAAGATAGTTATGAACAAAAATTACTTATTTATTTATTTTTGGCTGAAATGCAGTAATTATTTCCTCGCAATATGTAAAGTTGACAAAAAGCGGAAACTTCCACGTTAAACCCGCAACTTTCTATCATTATTTAAATATAATACTATTGCATATTATAATTCATTGTCTTGACAATATTTTTCATTAACCCTAGGTAATTATTGGCTCCCTCTAACTGAAATGTTGAAAAAATTTAAATTTAGAAAAAACTGCGAATAAATGAAAATTTCTAAAACCATAATTAATTGATTAAACGGTTTATTTCAATATCTATTTATCCGCAGAAAGTAATGTTTTACGTATTAAAAACAATTTTTACTTGTTAAAATATTAATAAAATAATAATTAGCGAAAAAATTCGCGAAGTACAATTTTTCACTAATTGAGTTTTTTGCGACACTATGAAATAGAATGATGAGGGTTTAATTTTAAAAAAAAATTCCATGGCTAATTATGAACAGAAATGTTGAGGTTTAAATCGACACACCTAATATTGATGAATCTTAATAAAATGTACCTTAAAGAAATGAAAAATTTGTGATAAAATACATGAAGCATGGGTGACCCAAAAATATAATTTAAAAAAATAAAAAAACGCATTTTTTGTATTGATTCAAACAACTAGGGAAGGGGGTATATGCATCTAAATATTAAGAAATAAAATTTCAATACATTTCTGGACCTTCCTAATAAAAATCAGAAGAAACTTGGTCTATTAATAACAATTAGAAGTTAAAAACTTGTTTATGTCTATAAAATGAAAAAAACTCATTTGATTTGACGAATTTTCTTATTTGCTAAAAAAATGCATCTGAAGAATGGATTTTCTTATTGTTCCTACAAAGATCTTTCTTTAAATGTTTAAATGTTGCATTTCACCCGGAAAATTATTTATCTCTATTGAAGAAAAATTTCTTTGTCTGTAGAGATTGTATAAATTCTGTTTCGTTCAAATACTGTAACGTTAATTAAATAAATTAAGTTTGTAAATAATAAATTTAATTACATTTTTAGGCATCGTCTGTTGCTTTCTATTATTACGGTTTTCCTTTTTCGTTATATCTTGGAAAACCAATTAATAGAGTTCTTCTTTCAAATTTCGAAATATTCCATTTAATCGAAGTGGTAATTTTTATGTTATCTTAAATTGTTGAAAAAATCTCGCTGATTAGGATTTAGATAGTATTGATTTAATAAAATTATTTGATTGTTTAAAAATAATAAGAATAAAGGCAATTCCTAAAAATATCACTACTTTAACTCCCAGTCATCTTTCACACTTCTTATAAATGAATACAGTTCTACGTCATATATTTATACGTCTGATTCACCTGTGCAAATGATTTTACTGTATACGTTTTATATGAAACCTGTTTTAAATACGAAGGAATGGTTTTATAGTAATCAAAAGTATAAGCAGAAATGACAGAATTACTTTGAAAAAAATGATATTTACAAATATAAACGCAGCCTAAAATAAAGCAAATATTTTCCTGGGATAAAGAAATATCAACATTGTTAAAAAAGTTCAATAATTAAAATATGAAAATGTAATGTGGCATCTTTTGAAGTTAAAGGTAATAGTTATAAATATAAGGTAATATTATTTGTAAAATAATATTTGTTTTTATTTTCACAGTGTAAATTAAAATTCAAAAAACGTTTTATATCCAGATAGTGCTTATGCCAAAAAGATGATTTAAATACATATTTATAATTTCAAAGAATCAAGTTCATTTAAATAAGGAAATGTTTTTTGGGTTCAAAAAATATATTTAAGAAAACCAGCTTCTTAGCTCCCAAGAAATAATTACGTTGATTCAATAAAGTTGACAGTTATTGCAATGATTTATTTCTCTGTATCAATGAAATATAACTAATGAATTCATTTCGTCAAGTTTAGGGAAGATTTTTTCCTTTCGAACAACATTTACTTCACAAAAAGTTAGCAAATCCTTAATTCAGATAAATTTTCGTAATACTCGCCCTAGCGCTATACGTGACCGTTTAGTTATACGGACAATTAGGCAATAGTATTTAGTGACTTTTTTTTAGTAATATAATTCATCATATAAAATTTCTCAATAATTTTATCAAGATGTTTTAAAGTATATAAAAGCATTTCTATATCGATTAATAGTCATGAAAAATTGAGAGACCTTTACCAGTATATAGATGTACGGTTTTAATAATAATAAATGCATTTTGAATTGATTTTCAGTTCCTTTTTAAGATGTACACATTTTTTGAAAGGTCCTTCCACTCAGCTCCGCCAGCAAGGCAAATTATAAAATGGAATACGCCACATTTTTTTGCTAATTTTATGCTAAACAATTTTTTTTTCGCTCTTTAAACTTCAGAGAAAAGGGTGACGGCACTAGCAGGACGTCCACTCAGCGCCGACACATACGAAAACTCACTAAAAATGATTATAATGTGATAAACGATAAGTGGATATTTTTTTGTTTCTTTATTCTCTATGATGACATATATTACGTTTCCCAAAAAACTACCCATAAGTCTTACACAACTAGCCCCTGTGATTAAAAACGTTTTCAAAATGGGAACACTATCTTCAGCAATGTAAACATGTTTTAGGGCTTTAAAATAATCACATGACACTTGAAAATTTCGCCCTCTTTATAATTTCCCCAAAACTACCCTTCCACGTGAACGCACGCATTAGAACATTTACATGTATGAAAAAAGCATTAAAAATAATCAAACTTAGAACAAACTGATAGTTGATATTTTTCTCCATTTTTGCTCTCCGATAATATATAATACTTTACCCAAAAACTAACCCTAAGTCATACATACCCACCCTGCGTTATAAAAAACGTTTTAAAAGTTGGAAAACCACCTTGAAGAACGCAAAAATGATTTAGAACTCCAAATTGATTACATGGCACTTTACAATTTCCCCCTCTTCATAATTTTCCCGAAAAACTACCCTTTCACGTAAATCTATCCAGCGGAACATATATATGTATGAAAAAAGCATTAGAAATAGTCCAACTTAGAAGAAACTGCTGGTTGATATTTTTTTGCTCTTTTTTTTCTCTCTGATAATATATAATACGTTACCCAAAAACTACTTCCAAGTCATACATACCCTCCCCTGGTCTTCAAAAATGTTTTAAAAGTTGGAGAACCACTTTGAACGATGCAAAAATGACTTAGAACTCTAAATTAATCACATGACACTTCAAAATTTCCCCCTCTTCATACTTTCCCGAAAAACTACCCTTGCACGTGAATCTATGCAGCAGAACATATATATGTATGAAAAAGCATAAAAAATAATACAACTTAGAAACCACTGTTAGTCGATATTTTGTTGCTATTTTTTGTTCTTCGATAATACATAATACGTTCCAAAAAACCTACCTCTAAGCCATACATACTCTCTTCTCGTGATTAAAGACGTTTTAAAAGTTAAAAAGCCACCTTGGACAATATGAAAACGATTTAAGACTCAAAATTGATAACATGAAACTTGCAAATTTCTCTTTCATTATAATTTTCCTTGAAAGCATACAAAATAATAAAACTTAGAAAACACTGTTATTCGATATTTTTTTGCTCTTTTTTTGCTCTTCGATAATATAAAATATGTTACCCAAAAACTACTCCGAAGTCATACATACCCTCCCCTCGTAATCGAAAACGTTTATAAAGTTTGAAAACCACCTAGAACTATGCAAAAATGATTCAAAACTCCAAATTGATCACATTGCACTTGAAAACTTCACCCTCTTCATACTTTACCCGAAAAACTACCCTTCCACGTGATTCTATGCAACGGAACAAATATATGTATGAAAGAAGCATTAAAAATAATCAACCTTAGACGAAACTATTAGTTGATATTTTTTTCTCTTATTTTGCTCTCCGATAATATATAATACGTTACCCAAAAACCACCCATAAGTCATACATACCCTCCCCTCCTCATCAAAAACGTTTTAAAAGTTGGAAAACCACCTTCAAGAATGCAAAAATGATTTTAAACACGAAATTGATTACATGGTACTTCAAAATTTCCCCCTCTTTATAATTTTCCTGAGAAACTACCCTTCCACGTGAATGTATACAGCGGAACATATATATGTATGAAAAAAGCATAAGAAACAATACAACTTAGAAAATACTGTTAGTCAATATTTTGCTGCTCTTTTTTGCTCGTTGATAATATATAATACGTTCCCTAAAAACTTCCCCTAAGTCATACATACTCACTCCTTGTGATCAAAAACGTTTTACAAGTTAAAAAGCACCTTGAACAATATAAAAATGATTCGGGACTCAAAACTAATAACATGAAATTTGCAAATTTCTCTCTCATTATAATTTACCACGAAACTACCCTTCCACGTGAACCTATGCAGCGGAACAAATATATGTATGAAAAAAGCATAAAAAATAATAAAATTTAGAAAACACCGACAAAAGAGCGAAATGCGTGCAAGGCGAGGCGCAGCGAGGAAGGTTAGGCTATAGGAGCGAACGGATTAGTTATAGGGTGTGGATGGATGGCACTTTGTAAGACGTAGTTGTTAGAAAATTCTGTAAAAAATGGAAGTGTGAGCAAGCCAATTTTTTAAGGCGAGTAGCCCGAAAAATAAACGTTTGTCTATCTATCTATCTATTTTTTTGCTCTTTTTTTGCTCTTCGATAATACACAATATGTTACCCAAAAACTAACCCTAAGTCATACATACCCTCCCCTCGTAATCAAAAACGTTTAAGAAGTTGGAAAACCACCTTGATTAATGCACAACTAATTTTGAACTCCATATTGATTACATGGCACTTAAAAATTTCCCCCTCTTCATACTTTTCCCGAAAAAATAACCTTCCTCGTGAATCTATGCAGCGGAACACACACACACACAAACATATATATATATTCAGTTTTGATTCCTCTAGAATCAAACCGAAGGGCCAATGACAAAGCCACTGAACGGGTCCTCGGGTTGCGGATAGAGGGTCCCTGTACCAAGGGTTTCTGCTGAATATGGTTACAAAAATAAATAGGCAGTCGCGGAAAGTTGTCCAGGGGTGGTCCCGAAGGAATTAACCCCCAAGCGGAGGTGTGAAAACCGTGCCGAAAGCTGAATGGCACCTGGGTGAGGTGTCTAGAACGGTGACTCTGGGATACCAGGCGACCTCTCAGAGTAAGCAGCCTTATCCTTGCATGCGAGGATGGACGAGGATTGCATAAGAGGATGGACGAACTCCTTTCCCTAGCTTCTCGTGGGAACAACAATGACAACACCAAACATAGTTGTAGTAAGTGCGGTTCAAAATAACAGAACGCGCAGGGACTATCTAAAGCTGGGGAAAGGAGCATTTCTGTACAAAGCAGCGGAGGAGGCTGCTGAAACACTCGGACTTGACTTTAGTATTAGGGGTGAGCAAAATGCATCAAATCTAATCTATCTCGAGTACTCACTCCTGAAAGCCCGGATTAAGAAAGCACAAGAGAAAAACTTTCGTGAACAGCTCCTAGATAAGAGGATGCACGGTATCTTCGACAGAAATGTGAAGGATCAGTCAATGTCTTGTGAGCTAACGTTTGCTTTCCTTAAATCGCCCGGATTGAAGTCTGGTACAGAGGGTTTCATTTTTCATGCCAAGACGGTATCATTTCCACCTTATCATACCGTCGCCACATTTTGAGCCAAGACATTCCCGATGATAGCTGCAGGGCGTGCCATGCACACCCGGAGCAATTAGTTCACATACTATCTAGTTGTCCAACACACGCGGGAACGACCTACATTCAAAGGTACAATGCGGCACTAAGAGTACTTTATTACCATCTCTGTCAGTCCTACGGCATTCACCTTAATATCGCTCCTCTAAATGCTCCTAGGGAAATTGAGTCAATTG
>NC_046659.1:75054109-75067114 GCF_010883055.1 Belonocnema kinseyi | reverse complement strand
GATTTCGCTGGAAGCGGGTGCAATTTTTCAGATTAGCACCCGCTCCCGGCGAAATCCTGCGGTTGTCCTTATGACAAATTTTTAATTATATATATATGTATAAAACAAGATTAAAAAATAATACAACTCATTTGGAAAACAACCTTTAAAAATACAAAAATTATTTAGAATTTCAAATTAATGGCATGACACTTGAAAATTTCCCCCTCTTTGTAATTTTCCTGAAAAACTACTCTTCCACATGAACGTATGCAGCGGAAGATATATGTATGGAAAAAGGATAAAAATAATAGTACTTAGAAAACACTGTTAGTCGATTTTTTTCGGCTCTTTTTTGCTCTTCGTTAACATGTAATACGTTGCCCAAAAACAACCGTGTACTCATACATACCTTCCCCTTGTCATCAAAAAGGTTTTAAAAGTTAAAAAACCACCTTGAAAAATATAAAAATGATTTAGGACTCAGAGTTAATAAAATAAAACTTGCAAATTTGCCGCTCATTATAATAATCCCAAAACTACCCTTTCACGCGAGCGTATGCAACAGAACGTATATATGTATGAAAAAAGCATTAAAAATAATCAAACTTAGAAGACATTGTTAGCTGATATTTTTTTCCTCTTTTTTCGTTCTTCAGTAATATATAATGCGTTGCCCAAACATTGCACTAAGTCATACATACCCTTATCTCATCATCAAAAACGTTCTAAAAGTTGGGAAACCACCCTGAACTATGTAAAAATGATTTAGAACTCCAATTGATTACATCTTCCGTCGGAAGATGTTCTGTTGCATACGTTCACGTGGAAGGGTAGTTTTGGGAATATCATAATGAGAAGGAAATTCTTAATTGTCATGTAATTAATTTAAAGTTCAAAATCATTTTTACATTGTTAAGAGTGGTTTTCCAACTTTCAAAACGTTTTTGATGACGCGGCGAGGGTATGTATGACTTTGGGATAGTTTTTAGGGAACGTATTATATATTATCAAAGAGCAAAAAAAGATCAAAAAAATATTTACTAACACTTACTTCTAAGCTTAACTATTTTTTATGCTTTTTTCTTACATATATATATATATATGTTCTGCTGCATACGTTAACGTGGAAGGGTAGTCTTGCGGAAATTATAATGAGAGGGAAATTTTCAAGTGGCATGTAATTAATTTCGAGCTCTAAATAATTTTTACATTGTTTAAGGTGGTTTTACAACATTTAAAACCTTTTTGATCGCAAGGGGTGAGTATCTATGACTTAGGGTTAGTTTGTCAGGTACGTATAATATATTATGGAAGAGCAAAAACAAAGAGGAAAAAATTATCAACTAACACTGTTTTCTAAGTTGTATTATTTGTTATCCTTTACTTACATATATATGTTCTGCTGTCCACATTCACGTAAAAGGGTAGTTTTTTCAGGAAATGATAATCAGGTGGAAATTTTAAAGTGTAATGTAATTAATTTTGAGATCTAAAGCATGTCTACATTTTTTAAGGTGGTTTTCCAACTCTTAAAACGTTTTTTTTCACGAGAGGTATGTATGTATGAGTTACATGTAGTTTTTTGGAAACGAAGTATATATTATCAGTGAGCAAAAAAGAAGAAAAAAATATCGACTAACAGTGTTTTCTAAGTTTTATTAATTTTTATGCTTTTTTCATACATATATATGTTACCCTGCATACGCTCATGTGGAGGGGTAGTTTTTCGGGATAATTCAATAAAGGGGAAAATTTTCAAGTTTTTGATCCCCAGAGGTAGGTATGTATGACTTAGTGGTATTTTTTGGAAACGTATTATGTATTATCAAAGAGCCAAAGAAAGGAGGGAAAAAATATCAGCTAACATTGTCTTCTAAATTTGATTATTTTTAATGCTTTTTTCAAATATATGTAGTTTCTGTTGCATACGTTCACGTGGAAGGGTAGTTTTGGGAATATTCTAATGAGAGGTAAATTTGCAAGTTTCGTTTGATTAATTTTGAGTCCTAAATCATTTTTGTATTGTTCAAGGTGGTTTTTTAACTTTTAACACGTTTTTGATCACGAGGGGTGAGTATGTGTGACTTAGGGGTAGTTTTTGGGGAACGTATTATATATTATTGAGGAGAAAAAAAGAGCAAAAAAATATGAACTAGCAGTTCCTTCTAAGTTGGACTATTCTTAATGCTTTTTTCATATATATAAATGTTCTGCTGCGTACGTTAGCGTGGAAGGGTAGTTTTGGGGAAATTATAAAGAGCACAAAATTTTCTAGTGTTATATGATTAATTTGAAGCCCTAAAACATGTTTACATTGTTGAAGGTAGTTTTCCCATTTTGAAAAAGTTTTGTGTAAGACTCAGGGGTAGTTTCTTGGGAAACGTAATATATGTCATCATAGAGCAACAAAAAAAAAGCAAAAAATCTCCACTTATCGTTTAACGCATTATAGTCAATTTTAATGAGTTTTTGTAGGTGGCGGCTTGGAAAAATTAGAACAGATGTTACCTTCGAAAGCTACGACCACGATCGTTTACCCAACGATTCGATCCCGACGCATCCTGAAGTAATATGTCATTGCGAATCGTAACTTCCTACAACACCACAAGACGATCGAGTCGGGAAAGTGACTTCACAAAACCGGAAGAGAAGGAAACACAGATTTTTTAAAATGGAACTAAAAGATCTGAATGGTCAAAGGATATAATAACTTTAAGTTAAATACTAATGCAATGATCTGGAATAACACACTTGATTTAAACTGGTTCAAGATTCGGAAAGCCCACACTTGTTAGAATCTTGGTTGACACTGAATACCCAGGAAAAGGGTCCGAGTCTGATCAACAAGGAGACACTACGCTATTACCTGAGTACCTACTGCAACGAAAGAGTACGTGCTGAAAGTGAAAACAGAGGGAAAATTTCAAGAAGAATAAACATCGGGTGAAAAACATTCTGTCAACAGTAAAACCCAAAGGTCACTTAAAAGAAAGACAATAACATCAAATAAATTATTAACATACCGCTCGTCTTGTTCGCCGAATGAAACAAATTCCACGTATGGATGTGAAGAGTTTAGTGTCACCTGCCAAGATGCACACAATAAGTTTCTGTGCATACGTAAGAAATTAAATTACGCCCACCATTTAACAGCAGAAGATGGATTAACAGATGTAATAAGAAACCGAGAAGTAATTTCCGAGCCCGTCTAGGCATTCTATCTTGAGGCGGTAGAGCTGCAGCAGGATTCACTCATTGAAAGAGAGAACATTTTGTAGTCTGCAGTCCTGGAATTCGCTGTTACAGGAACACCGGAATTTCAGGAATGTGACAAAGTAGTTCTTGATATGTGTTATCAAGGTTACTTAGGCCCATAAATCTTCATAATCTTCGTAATGGTTGCAGACCTGCAAACAATCTATTGACAAAATAGATCCCCAACAAGGCGTCATTTCTTACGAACATTGAAACACAGAAAATTTGAAGGCAAGGAAGAGAGTAATGAACTCCCATGCAGTACGGAGACCCGCACGGAGAAAAAAAGATACTAAATAAGATTTTTTTAGATATTACTAGTCAACATCTTAGCGATTTATGTATGTTCCAGAAATCCGGATAGCGTAAACAGAGGCACCACCTACACCTTAAGAAAAAGTCCTTAGAAAAAAAGAGAATATTAATTTATATACCTACTGTGTGGCAACGAAGATGAATTCATCTGAAATGGCAAATTTTTTCCATTTTCATACAGCACCTAGTAATACAATTATTCTTTGCCAAACTATTGTTATATTTCTTTTTAAATAATTTATTCAAATTCAGCGAACGACACCCTGCACCCAGTGAACGAGACCGATTTTGATTTTTAATTTAAAAGAAATTAGAAAGTTATTTGTAAGAAATATGATGCAATTTACTTGGTTTAGATTATAAGTAACATCATTTATGCAATTACGGGTGTTTTTAAAAGAAAATAAGAAGTCTTTGCGAAAAGGTACATCCTCGATACTGAGTGGTTATGTTCATTTCATCAGTTCACGAATCCGCCAAACCCAATCTGAGGTGTCGGTGATTGATTTCTAAGGTTCAGAAGTCCAAAATCAATGAAAAGATACTGAACATTAAAAATTTTAAAAGGCAATGTCCTAGGACAGAAGAAAGAAAACAGCAATCATAGCAAGATAGAAATCAATGAAAAATGCGTATAATTTCCCAAAAAATCTGTCTCTGCTCTGTGTCGGTCCCTAAATATGAATACAGTTATTTTGCATCAAACAAACAGCGAAATAAAAGTCACATGGATAATAGAATATTCATTTACGTACAAGTATCCACCTTATATCCCCGACATTTTAATAAAAGCATTCTCACTGCACAGCGTCGCTCACCAGAAGAGCGCCGGCAATTCTCGTCCGCCTCACGCCATTTCCGCGGCTCTAGGTGGTTCATTATAACTTTGAGTCTTATTTTTGTCATCTTCTAATCCGCGATAGAAAAGTTTTTCTTCTGCCAAAAAAGTGCTATTGTCATTTCTTATTACGTTCGCTTTCCCAAATCATCCCAGTCGCGCTGACAGCACAATGAGCCTTTATTTCATGTAGTCAATCTCTTCGTCCAAGTACGCAGATGTTCTTGAACAGATTTTATGTGGGCAAAAGATCTCTTTCACACGACGAGTTAGACTCTGAAACCAATTGTACTTTTGGAATTGGTATTGGTAATTGCTTCCTGACTTTTTAAACCATTTATTGTTTCTTGCAGAAATCCAACTTTTTAACGAAAAGCCCTGAAAAATCATGCTTTCACCAGTTTTTAAAAAAGTATCCAACTTTTCCCCTTGTAATAATTTTTCCAAAATATTTAATACGATTTAAACCGATTTCATACGTTTGAGCAATTTATTATCTTCTAATTTTGCAAATTAATGCTATTTTTTAATGTCTTGGCCTTATTTTTGAATGTCAAGACGGAATTATAATTGTTTAAATGTAACATTTGACACGTAAAAAGGTAGAAAATTTGATGAAAATATTTTTCAATAAATTGTCCTAATCCTTAAAGATTCAAACTACTGCTAATTGCTGAGACAATTTTTATATTTATACAAAAAATTATTATCTTATACAATTAGAAATTAGTGGTATTTTTTAATACTATGCTCCAATTCATAAATATGGACACCGATTCCTGAGAATATTTATTATTCTAATGTGTCTGTTTAAATGTATTTTAAATATTCCAAAACAGGTGTTTACTTTTATTAATTTGCTAAATAATCAGTATTATTGTTTTTTATTCAACTTTTCTTCGGGTAAACCGTGTTATACATCTCAAACACGGACTATATCAAGTGACTGATAAGATTAGAATGTTAAAAGTTAATTCAACTAATTTAATACGATGCTTAAAACCTCCTGGGATAACATTGTAGGTATACAATGACGAGCGGCTACGAGCGTTGAAGGTGACACTAGTCACCTCTGGACGCTTTCTGAGACCTACCATCTGCCACTCCACGGATTTTTGTTCGCTCAGTTCCTGATGGTCAAGAAGGTTTCTTACAATGCGACAAGTGTTTAATAAACCCGCCTTCTGAGCTGCTGCCAATATCCCACTGACTGCAAAATGTTCAAGATGTTCAGTGCATCTTGCGTGCACATTGCCAATTGCCGAAACCATGAAGGGATGAATAGATGCATGATTCACATTCCTTCCTATGGTCTTTACTTCATGCCATAACTCACTATACTTGTGGAACTTGGTTGAATAGGTTGATTGCAAATTTCGGTTTAGCGGACAAGCAATGTCGATAATGTAGACAAAACGTGCATTAGAATGTATCTATAGAAAAGCATCCATTCTTTTGAGAGTGCTAGGTTTAGGGCATGTTGTTAATATATAATGCCCGCTACATCATTATGTCTGTGGCTCTATTCTCTCTGAGTTATTATACGACAGCTATGAATAACGTGCTTGATGGATTCGTTAATATCTTCACATAATCGGCACCGGTTAACCACGTCTTCATTTAACACGTGTTTGCGATAATTCCTGGTGCTGACAACCTTGTCCTGTAATAACGAATCCTTTCCTCTCTAGATACAAAACACCCTTTCTTAGCCAAACATTGGATGCCTCGCTATTCACTTCATTTTGATCTAAAGTTTTGGGGTGCTCGCTATTCATGGCTTTCTGCCCCCATTTTATTTTCAAATTCCTCTATCGTTTCTGCCCTGATATTTAAGGCCCTATATGAGGACAAATTCAAGGACGTATAGTCAAGATCCGCTTCACAGATGCTACTGTAAAGCGCAGCAGTTCGTTTGCTGTTAAAATAATCTCGCTACTGTATAACTTAGGACTTACACCGTTTTTGACATCTACAACGCCCCTACGCCCTAAATGTCGTGGTAGAACTACCCTTAATCATTGAATTTCTGTGGTGCATTCGGTGCCTTGTCATTCATACACGAACAATTCTGTTTAACTTTTCAAGGTCGGTGTTAGACCATTTTATGAGCCCGAAGGAGTACGTAAGGACAGGGATGGCATATGTATTGATTGCCCTGATTTTGTTTCCAGAGTTGAGAAAACTCTTCATAAACAATCTGAATCTCGTAGTGAAGGCAGTCGTTAGGCTTGTCTTAACTATCGTATGCTGAATACCCTTAGATTCAAGAATACCCAGATATTTATATGATTCGCCTGCAGCCATTGCCTCGATGTCATTTTCGAACTCGTTCTCTAACTCTGAAATCCCTAATTCCCCTCTGAATGAATGCACGGTTTTACATTTATCTAGTTTGAACTTCATGTGGATATAATTGGGAAACTGCTTTGTAACTGATCGATCACTTACTGCAGTTTCTGGGCTGAACTAGCGTACAGCTTCAGGTCATTTATGTAAATAAGATGGGTCACTTGATGGCCATCCTCATTATCATGAATTCTGAACCCATGAGAAATGCTGTTTAGTGTTTTGCTCTATGGATTCAACGCTAAACAAAACCGTAGTGAGCTGAAGGAGTCTCCTTGAAATATAAAGATCGTAAAGCGTATTGATCTAGTTATCCTTGGTTGTCCATGATTAAAATACTTGATTGTGTACCCTAAAGCCTCATCGCATGGCTTAGAAAGTCAATAATGCGTAGGAAGATTTTGTAAAGTTTTAAGACTTCAATCAAATAGTCATGCGGCACGGAAGAAAGCTCTTGCCTTTAGTCAATGTATGACATGTGTAAGTTGCTTTGATGCTTACCAGCTTGAATCATATCAACAGCGTCTATAGTAGATAGATCTTGACAACCTCGCGCGTTTTTACAACATTTTTCTTGTTCTTCTGTAAGAGTGTTATTCTTTTCGCAATGAGAACAGGCCTTATCTGTAATGATAGCTGTAAGACATTTATAAATTGTTGGAAGACAGGCTATCAGTCGAAAGTCAGATGGATTTTGAGCGTCTGGTTTTTTTGGTAACATATGCTTAGTTCCTTGGAGCATGAAGCCTGACTTCAGATCTGGGTGTTTAATGATCTTCTGAAAACATCTTATCAGCGCCAGAAGCACACTCGTCAGGTACTTTTACCAGAAGTTGTGCACCATGTCCAGTTGGAATCAAGCAGTGTCCATTGGTCTGAAAGTTACGATTACGTTTCTTTCGTGCACCATTTTTCTTGTTTTGCACCTTACTTTGTCGACATCCATATCCAACCTGATCTTACATGGTAGATCTCGATCCCTGGCTGGGACAAAAACTGCATTTGCAGGCCTAGTTTTCCGACCCAATGTTCTAACAGTTGCCACACAGCTGCACAGTATATAAGAGTTTGCACCTCTAAAGCAGTTTGTGCTACATTAAAACACGCAGGTAAAACCTTACTATCGAGATGTGCTATTAATGCACGTAGATCATTTGTGATGTTCATTTTGAATTAGCGAATGCTCTAGCGTTGGTTCTAAATATCTGAACTCTAGTAAAGCATGACCAAAATCCCTTTCAAGGTGCTGTAGTTTTTCTGGGATTTTTCTATCCACATCATCGTTATTAATATCCTAATGTGGTTCTAATGGATCCGGTACACGATTTATATTATTCCTAGCACCTATGCCTTCAGTATCAATCAAATCTTCGTTGTCCACATCTTCCAAGGCGAGTTCATCAATAGGAAGCTGTCTTTCTACTTACATTTTGATAGCAACCATCTAAACAGCCGAAAGCTTTACAGTTTACAGATCGAGGCATCCTAACGATAGAATGCCAACGCACGCGATCGACTAGATGATATTTAACCAAAAATATAAACAATAAAAAGTCAAAAACTAGGCCAAAAACTAGAAGATGCTCGCTCGCTCCAACAAAAAATTAAAGTGCTATCTCGGGCGAGCACAGAATGAAGGTGGCACTTCTCGCTTATAATCTAAATGCGAGAAGTGGAAACCTTCATGCTTTGCTCGCCCGAGATAGAATTTTCATGATTTGATGAAGCGAGTCAGCACCTTTTAGTTTTGGCCAACTTCTAGCCTCATCTTGCTCAATTACGCGAGCAAGACTTTCTAGCGACAACTTCTCAGTTAGTTTTTTATTGCTTTTATTTTTGGTTAAGTACCGTAGAGTCGTGTCGCGTGCGTTGGCACCCTACCGTTAGGACGCCTCGAGATATTAAGCGTTTTTGATCTGCCAGATTCTGCTTATTTATTTTTGTGACTAGCTCTGGGTGTTTAAGTAAGAAGAGTCTATGATGTTCTCTTCTCACACTTTGTCCACATTTCTCTCCGAAAAAATAAAAGCGCAAACATCTAAATCGATATGGTATGTCCATTTTCGTCGCTGTTTAGGTTGCTGGACCTCTGCTTCTGCCTCTGGTTATATAAGGCTATCCACCTCTGGAAGATGTGGTGGTGTTGGATCATCAATAGGTTGAGGAAGAACATCAATTGCTCCTACTTGACCGTTTGACGCGGTCTTCTGTCACGTGTAGATTAGTCCTGATGTCCTTTACCTTAGCGATAAGATCTCTTATTGCTGCTTTCTGTATATTAGGATACTTTGCAGTAACTTTCGTTCTTAAATTGTATCCTTTTTACAATTTCGTTTCAAACTTCGCACTTTCGTAATAGAGACACACCAATTCCTCTTTCATTGTGGTAATTGATATTCTCCCGAGGTATTCCAGCCGAGGTGGTTGGCTTATCAACACCATTAATATTAGTAGTAATGTCATAATAATTATTTTTTGTAAGTTTGAAACTTTTTTTATACAAAATAATTTTTTTATTCGCAAGGCATGACTGATGATACCATTTCAATTTTTAAAGTCCACTCTTAGGATACAATAAAAATAAGATCTGTCTGCCTCTGTTATTTGTCAAGTTTGCGTATATAAAATGAAATTACAATGTAAATTTTGTGTGATTTTAATATATGTAATGTAAATGTACCAGTAATTGTGACCAATAGTCAAGTTCAAATATACGACTTTATATACAATTTTTTATTTATTATTTTCCATTACATTTTCCATAACCGTACATAGGGGCCTTCGATAAATCACGTATTTGCTTTTAGGGGAGGGGGGGTTCTACGAAAGCCCACGGTGGACCACGTGGGGGTAGGGGAGGTTACGCGTCCGAGCCACGTGGTTTTATATACAGGTGTAAAAAATAATAATAGTAAAGTGCATAGCTTACTTCTTTTTTGAAATAGCGTTCTGAGTCTTAAATTAAATTTCTGAAAACCAAACCGAGTACCCCTTCACCATGTATTTTTGTTTGTTTACATTAGTTAACAAATCGAGGCAAGAAAATTCTGGCCGCAACCACTTGCGTGGTTATTACCACTCATACTTTTTTGTTTTGTTTTCGTTTTACAAAAAATAGAAAAAAACCACATGGCACCCTTGAGGGAGGGGGCGACGATTATGCCACAGTGGACCACATGGGGAGAGGGGGAGTCAAAACGTGGCAAAAAAATGGGCCACGTGATTTATGGAAGCCCCCTTATTCGATTGATCAACGAATAACATTTTATCATATTCTTCAATAAATATTATTCTTTCTATTGCGCAATTATTCACTTTCTATCCACTAAATCGTACGTAAGATTCGTGATGTGGACTATTTTAGCGTCTTCGGCATAGGAGAAATAAAAATATAATATAATACAAATATTTAGAGAAAAATATCGACTCGTATGATAAACACTGAAACTAGATCTAAAACATTCTTAAGAATATTTATTAGGTATACTTATAACAAGATTCTTCATAAGTCGGTCAGACATAATTTAAAAAAGATGAGAACAATAAATGGTCTTCTATGTATAATATTATTAGTGATTTTTCCTAATACCATTGGTAAATATTATATCTGTCATTTAAACCGCATTGTGAGATTGTAGAATACTTATTTTATTTTCAAAATTGCTTAAATTTACATAACGATTATTTTTCCAATGCATATAGCTGTCCAGTAAATATATAAATTAGTGAATGAATAGTGAAATTCAACTAATTTAATTAGATGAAAGTAAGCTTCCAAAGACAAAAAAAATTAGTAATGCGATTAGTCAAAATCTTTGTACTCTTTCGACCGGAAGATTAGGCTTTCCTTGTTAGTGCTTGAGAATGAATTTTTGATTATGATTTGTTTTTTATTGATTGAAGGTTCATAGTCGCATAACCTTTTAGGTTCTACAGCGACCGTGCTCTAGAATTTATATTATAAGTTTAAGGTATTTTCTGGGTAGACAGAGATATGTTATATGTTGAATTAATTTTATAGTTAATAAAGAAATTAATTTCCTACATCCATTTTCTTTAATCAGAATGCGGTTGGCCACTTGATGAGGGTGCAGTTCATCCTAATCCCCTTCTACTAAATGTTTATGAATATCAGAGTTTCACAACCAAATCTATAAGCCATATGCACCATTTACGACCAAACTTTTATGCGGTAGGAACAGATAAAAATCAGCAGTACGTTATTGGATTATTTCAAGAGGAAACTTTGTTTCCACTCATGGCTCCTAAAGAGGATCTTAAAAATAACTTTGGAAGAGTAAAATTGCTTATAAACGGCAACAATGCCGATGTAATTGTACCGATATTGAAAAAGAGGATCCTCTCAATGAGCGGTTCTTCAAGAAATTCGGACCCTCAAACGTTCGCTATGGTAAAATATCTCGACGTGAATAGTTTAATTTAATAATATGCATGGGTGGTAGAATGGCAAATATTTTAAATTTAAAAACTAGCTTTTATATAACAAGAGATTTAATTAAATTTTATTTTAAAGAAAGTCAGCATTGAATCAAAACTTTCACCGAAAAGTGGCCTGAAAAACAAAGGGAGCCTGCAGAAACTAAAACTAGTCATAAATTGGTCTAAGGCCTTTTGGGAACATTTTTTCTATTTCTAAAAATTAAAAACATCAGTGAAAGTGAAAGTCATTGAAGGACATTTTCCCATATATTTTTCGCAATTTTCCTTGTCTCACTTTTTGTGACATGGCTTCTTTTAATACTTGCAAAAAGGGCTGAATAAACGTATGATCCCAAATAAATAAGCGTGTCGTTGAAGTGTTATCTAAAAATAATTATCGTAAAGCTTGTGCCCCTTAGAAGAAATTAAAATAAAAAATTTTATGAGACTTAAATCCAGGTCTAGTCTAAACGTACGGATATTCCGTACGCTTTTCTACATTTTGCATATTTTGTAAACTGGAAGATTTAGTATTATAATATGAACATCTATTTCTATGCTTTTTTGTAAACTTTGACATTTCGCGAACGAAAAGCGGATTGTTTATTTGTAATAATCTATAGTTAAACTGTATGCATATATTATGTATCCATTGACTTAGAATAAAAATGAAGTTACAGTAATAATATAATTTTTCTGTGTTTATTAAGAAAGCGGTTGGTGTAAAAAAACAATTTATTCAACTGAAACAAAAAATGTTTATTAATACGATTTTTTAGGTACGAGTATAAACACAAATTTGGTTGCTCCAACCAAACTCGTAAGCGCCAGAGGTCCCGGTTTTCAATGTGGCTGATATTAGTTGATATGCCAGAGAAAGCAACGTATTGTCGTTCTGACCTGTAAGATTTTTTTAAAACTAGATTTTAACCAAATAAAAAGTTCTGTTGTGTAGCTAGTTTCAGATATTCTTTGAGATTATGAGCTCAGTTCTGTCGCTGTTTGTGTTTTTACAAAATAAAACAGATCTTTAGTGTTCAAACAAAAACCTAGAAGAAGAGGGAATGCTTTGATTAGAATAAATTCAATTTGACTGAAGAAATCTTTTGATTATGAGCTCAGCTCTGTCGCTGTTTGTGTTTTTACAAAATAAAACAGATCTTTCGTGTTCAAACAAAAACCTAGAAGAAGAGGGAATGCTTTGATCAGAATAAATTCAATTTGACTGAAGAAATCTTTTGATTATGAGCTCAGTTCTGTCGCTGTTTGTGTTTTTACAAAATAAAACAGATCTTTCGTGTTCAAACAAAAGCCTAGAAGAAGAGGGAATGCTTTGATTAGAATAAATTCAATTTGACTGAAGAAATCTTTTGGTTAATCAATTAAAAATATATGCCTACCAGGTGTATACATATGAAACCGGTATTGCCATTTAGCGGCCAGTAGGCGCACTTGTAGGCACTGTCGGAACTTACCATTTGTGCTAATTGGCGTATTGTCATCTGTCAACAATATCCAATACCAAACATTTCAAGTTTCATATGACATCGTGATTTTTTTCGCTCTTGAAAATGTCGAAATACGTGCCTTCAAACAACGATTTGCGGGGAGCATTAATTTTCTGTTTCCATTTGGGTAAATCGGCGATAGAATCTCATCGAATGCTTGTCGAAGCTTATGGAGAGCATGCTCTTGGTCGAACGCAGTGTAATGAGTAGTTTAAGAAGTTCAAAAGTGGTAATTTTGATGTGAGAGACGCTGACCGCGGCAAACCACCGAAATCGTTTGAGGACGTCGAATTGCAGGCTTTGCTGGATGAAGACGAT